>NC_056744.1:1096539845-1096639845 GCF_019279795.1 Protopterus annectens
CAAGATGTTAACAGTACCCCATCCCACCTGTATGATGTCAGGCTGGCATCAGTAACATATCATGCAGTACAGTCAGGCTCATAATGACTCCCATTTTGCAGTCATCTGTTACCTTTGTTAGCCAGAGTCCCGTACTGTTGGCCTGTACTACAGAGATGTAGAATTCAAACAACAGTGGTCCCAGGACTGAAACCTGAGGTATTCCACCTGTCACTTGTCTGGGGATGGATTTGGAGACAGTTACACCTACAGTTTGGGTTCTGTCAGTAAGCCATGTGGCAAACCATCAAGTGGTATAGGGATGTATGGCTGGATTAGTGTGTTACTCTATGTTTCCACATTGGTGTATGGAACTGAACGGCTTGGTGAGGTCCATATAGGCATTGTGGACTGCCTTACCCTCCAACAGCTATGCAGACTGAGTCAAAGCAGACACTCCATTTCAAGAGGCATGACTGTCCCTCCATGAGCCCAATCTGTGTGGGGTCCAGTGTTTGAGGGTTGCCAATGTCTGTGTTCCAAACTTCACTGATAATGCATTCCATGGCCAAGCAGATCAGGCTTATCACACCAATGTGACAGTAGTTTCAGGGATCCAAGGTGGATCTCCCCTTGTGGAGTGGGATAACTGCAGCTGTGCACCACTCAGTGGGCACCAGGTCTGATGCGAGGTTATGATTACACATGAGAGTCTGGTCCCATGGATGATGTATTCTTAGCTGTGGATAGTGTGATTTCTGCCTGTGTGGCCATGATTACTGGCCACTGGACCTCTGTTCATATTGCCGTTGGCCCTTTTGGGGTGAGAAGGAGTGACTGTGGCACTAAACCAATCCGCCAGGATATTGGCACAATCCATGGGAGCAATCTATGTAATGCCATACTGTCGTAGCTCAGAGCACATCTCAGCATTGCCTGTTAGATTCAGGACATAACTATAGAATGGTGTGTGGTTATCTGTGGAATCTGTGGTGATTTTAGTTACATAACCAGCTTTGGAGGATTCCAAGGGGATCTCAACATCTTACTGTGGCTGGTAAGGGAGTTGATTGCATCCTTGGAGTATCCTTTTTGCTTCAACAGTGTCTGCCTTCTGTTGTATACTCTGTTAATGGCAGGAGATCACTAGAGTGACTTGCTTATTTGGGGGGTGAGCATTGTGGTTCCATGTGGGATGTCAGGAACCATGCACAAGTGGATGTGCTCATACAGTACCTTATTACAGGATTCATCTGTAGAACTTTCAGCTCCTGTCTCCATGGGTGTCACAAACATTGTCACTTCTGCCTTGTGTAACATGAAGCTGGCTTTGGGGAGGTCTTTTATGGACAACTGTATATACATTCCTTTCACATGTTCACTTTGATTAGCCTATACTGGGATTATTGTGGTGAAACCTCAGTCTCATGTACTGTTGTGATGGCTTAGTTGTTAGTTACTGTGACTATAATGTACAATGCCCTGGGTTCATGACCTGCAAAGGTGGGGTATCGTTGTCCAACCAGGACAGCAATTAATGCATACAGACTTCTTCTTCTTCTAATTTTGGCTGCTCCCGTCAGGGGTCGCCACAGCAGATCAACTGTTTCCATCTCTTCCTTTCCTCTGCATCTTGCTCTGTCACACCAACCACCTGCATGTCCTCTCTTACCACATCCATAAACCTTATGTTAGGCCTTCCTCTTTTCCTGTTACCTGGCAGCTTCATCCTTAGCATCTTTTTCCCAATATACTCTGCATCCTCCTCAGCACATGTCCAAACTAACGTAATCTTGCTTCTCTGCATTTGTCTCCAAACTTTCCAACCTGGGCTGACCCTCTAATATACTTATTCCTAATCCTGTCCATCCTCATCACATCCAGTGCAAATCTTAACATCTTCAACTCTGCCACATCAAGCTCTGACTCCTGCCTTTTTGTCAATGCCATTGTCTCCAACCCATATAACATAGCTGGTCTCACTACCCTCTTGTAGACCTTACAGACTAATTGTGGAAATTAGGTTGGTCACACTTAATACAATTCAAATGCCCTACACTGACAATCCTGCTGATGTCAATCACTGGGGAGTACACCTTTGGGGAAGAGAGTACTCCAGCAATCTCTGTGGTGCATGCTATGACAGTGTAATGCTGTAATGTGATATTGAACTCTGGTAAGGGTTCTAGTCTCACACATGGGAGTTGTGGATTCTTTGGTGTCTGTTCCTTTGCCTGTGTAGAGTGCTGTATGTTTGGCTAGTCACACTCACTATGATTCATTGGCCCTACTTTAGCAATCCTGCTGATGTCATCAACCTAGAAATACACCTCTGGTACTGCTGTAACCCAGTAATCTCTGTAGCGTGTCCTGTAACTGTGTAATGCTGTAGTGTGATAAACTAGTTTGGTAGGTGTTTTAATCACAGACTTGACAACTGTGTGTGTCTGTCTGCCTGAGAAGGGAACAATGCTTTTTAGAGTACTCACACTCCTTACAATTCTTATACTCAACTTTGGCAAGGCTGCTGATGTCACCCACCTAGAAATACACCACTGGGAATGCTGTAACCCAGTAATCTCTGTAGTGTGTCGGGTAACTGCATACTGTTGGAGTGTGATTTAGAACTGTGGTAGGGTTCCATCCACAACCATGGCAGTTATGTATGTTTTGTGTGTGTTTCAATGTCTGTGTAGGGAGCAATGCATTATAGATTATATGTTATTGTGGAGTGAATACTCGGAATAAATTGTGTAAAACCAGACTGTCTGAAAGCTTTATTGTGCACCTTCTAGGGTCCATTTTTTATTTACTGGTGACTGTTTGGCTCTTTTGGCAATTTTTGTGGAGCAATGCATTATAGCCTACTCATCTGCAGGACATTTACAATGTCCTACTTTGGTACACCTGCTGATGTCATTCCTTGTCAAATACATCTGTGGGAAATTAATTCCCTAGTAATCCTCGTGGTGCACTCTATAACATCTCCATGCAGTAGTGTGATATAGATCTGGGTCATAGGTTCTATACCCACACATATCAGTTGTGGATGTTTTGTGTGTGTCTCACTGTCTGTTTTGTGAACATTGCATTTTGGGATACTCACTTGCAGGAAATTTGAAATGCCCTACTTTGGTAAACCTGCTGATGTCATTCCATGTGAAATACACCTTTGGGGATAGGGCAACTCAGTAATCTCCATAGCGCATGCTATAACTGCGTAATGCTGTAGTGTGATAAACTAGTTAGGAAGGAGTTCTATTCCAAGACGTGGCAGGTGTTTGTGTGTGTTTCTCAGTCATATCCTGTGTGGAGGTGGCTGTGAGCATTTAACCACTGGACATGTTGAGGAGTGGGTTTTGTAATTTTCCTATATGGTGGCCATATTATATGTTACAATGTCCATCTCATGAGGATTACAGATTTCAATCAGCCAAGAGACTGGGTTGGCAAGCCATACCCCTACATCTGGCAAATGACCTGGTGAACAAAGTAAACTACCCTATTACCCAGAACATGGTCTGAACCCATGTGTCATACACAAACACACTTGCCTAGAAAAATCTTGTTATGTTGCTAGTACCCTGCACATTGTTGACAGATAGTAGGTATTGTGTGATTGCAGTGGGCTGCAGAGGGCATGGCACCCTGTCCACCAGCACAATAGGCACATAATTGCAGACAATGCGCCTTCACTATGTTCCCCACTGGACGCCTGCAACATATGTGGTGCCATCAAATGTGATCCACAAAGGACATACTATGCCTTATACACATGCCCTGTATAGACAGATGCCACTGACACCAGGGAATACTTGTATCATGCTATCAATGCAGGTGCAGGGTCAACCTGCTGTCTATTAGCATGTCCTGCCACACCAGGCCAGGATTGGCACATCTGATGATAACAGTCTGTGTACATAACATGTGTCAGGCAAACCAGATACACTTAAACATGTCACTGTACGTTAATGTGGGACATGCACATCCCAGGCAATGTCCATGTCAAGGACTATCAAACACAGATATGGCATGCATTGCAAAGCAATGGCCACACACAATAGTAACCAGGATGACAGGATGGTTAATACCATACCCATCTGTGTGGGACATTGCAGACATTACACCCCTGAACCACACTGCAGACCATTGTCAGGTGGCCTGATGCCAAGGATTGCCCCTCACCCAGCCTTGTACAGCCATCTTGCACAGCCAACCACTACACACCCATGAGGCAATGCACACATGCATGTCTGTACTGGCACCTTGTGTCTGCGTGTGAGGTATGATGTTCCCAACCACAGTCACACCCAGTATAACTCCCACTGGCATACGGACTGATGTCAGACATGTTCACATGCCCTAGCCCATAGAACCTCAGGTTAACCCTGTGGTGCATATACTGTGCATTACTGTAGTGTGGCAAACTAAGTAGTTAGGAAGTGTATTTGTGAGCCTGCCAAAGAGTCCCTTAGAGAGTGTGGCTGTGTTGACAATGACATCTGTTCATGTGGACAGCCATGTGTGCTACACCTAATGTATGTCTACTATAACTCTGTTGCAGATGTCACTCACCAGCACACGTATATGTTCTTACAGCACGCCAACATGTCAGCTATGTGGCACATGGAGTAACTGCATGCACTTATAATAGTAATGGCTAGTCAGTCAGGGGTTTGAACCCCTGTACTGGTAGGTGTGTGACAGAAGATGCTTAGGTTTTAGTCTCCCAGCCTTTCTCTGATGTACTTTGCCTCTGTCTGTCCCTCCCACACACTCTCTGGTGGATGTGGAGATGTACACCTGCTCAGCAGCAGCTTGTGTTTTGTAAGTGATGGCCATGATCAGGTGATGGCTTCTGCACCTATTGCAGTCCTTCTCTAGCTGATTGTAAGTGGAACAGCTGTGGTGACATCCCCATAGCCAACTGCATGGAAACGCAGTACAATATCTAGGAACATCATGTTAGTGTTTGCCCATGACAGTCGCTGTGAGTGGAAATTGGATCTGGTGTTTGGTAAACAGCATCACAGATGAAATCTGGACATTCCTCAAACAACATACACAGTGGAAAATAGCCTAAAGACAGGAGGGTGATGTGCCAGACATGACTACAGCATGGAAGTGTAGCTATGCTTCATTCAGACTACTGCCAATTTAACAGGTTGTGTGTGGTAATGGCTAGTCTGCATGTTTTAATAACTGACAAGACAGTGCTCTGCTTGTGAGGAAACCCCCATCTGTAGGGTCATCTGTGGACTGGTCAGTGTGTGGAACCATTTGTTCCTTGTGTTACTCACAGAACACACATCTGTGAACAGCAGAAGCATAGTGTGAGGACTGCAGTCATTACACAGTGACAGTGATGAAAGTTACTGCCATCGAATCCCTGATTGGACATACGTCACATGAAACAGTGGTATAACAGTCACTGTCTGAGGTTATCACAGTGACATGCCAATAATGGACCACTGTTCATAGCTGCAGTCACAAGTTATCTATGCTTTGGACAGATATCATGCAGTATATATGCATGTGTTGTGCTCCCTCTGCAAATGTATGACATCTGTTGTCTTGGGTTGATGGTAATATCTATGCATGCTGTTATAAGTAATCCTGAATGCTGTTGACTATTACTAAGCCTTATCTGTGTTAAAACTGCAACACCATAGACTGTATGGGATTGGAGGTCCCAGCGGAACCATCTGTCTCACTTCAGCTGGCCATGGCACTGAGCACCAACACGTCTGGGCCCAGTCTTGAAACTCCACCTCTCTTGGCTCTGCACCACCTTCGGGTGGAACCGCCACTGAGGATAGGTCTTGCCCCCCCCCGGGAGTAGGTCCAGACAGGAACTTGTCAGCCATCGTACAGTCCAGGCCATGGTGAGTAGGGAGCTCAATAAGGGGTTTCGAGGCCAGCTACGCCAGCTTGAGGGCAGAGGGGCACATTTAGAGGGGGAGCCTGCCCCTCCTAGATAGCCTCCAGCACAGCCACCTTTGCAGCTGTGAAGGTGCAGTGGTGGCTGCCCATGGGAGGGGACCTCCATCCCACTGTTTCCATTTAAGGGCTCATGGGCTTGTGACTGCCAAACACCCCTCCCCATCCAAGGTGTCCCCCCCCCACATGTGTCATATACTGCCCCTGTATGCTGTCTTGTCTGTCATTCTACCCAACCTATCCTCCACGAGCATACCTACTCTCCTTCCCCAACATCTCACTCTCACCTTAGAAAAACGGAAACAAAAGGCCAATCTGTTCCCAGAACAACTTTTGCCCCATAAATAGCTGTCCACATCTAACCTTTTTAATTTGCATCACAACATACTGCTGTTGCCCTCACCCCTCTCTCAGGCACACGATCCTGGTATGCACATGACTCCTAAAGGTTCCAGGTACACGTGATGCAGACAACCCCATTGTATGCACAACACTACCTGTCCCTCTATGGTTACCCCATTTAACTTTTTAATGATGATGATGCTGCACACAGCACCTTGAAAGAGTACTGTTCTCACACAATGATTGGACAGGAACTGTTTTGTTAATGTAAATAAAATGCTCAAAGTAATGTATTTGGACAATGTACAAATGATTGCGTGTATTAATGACACATGTCTGTCTGAGGGAGTCTTGATATTGCATAGGACAACACCACTATATAATACAGGCGTTGCTGGTGTTTTCCTTTTCATTCTTTTTTAATGCTTTCTTGTCACATGATATGTTCTTGATATATCTATATATATCTATATCTATGTATGTATATATATATCTGTACATAAACACACACACACATACATCTACATAATGAAATACGTTTTCTATACTGTTGAATGACTGTGCTGGAGGATATGTTTGTGATAACATCTGATGTCTGTATATCTGCCATGGCTTATTGGTAAATCACATTGGCTGTGGTGTGCAGGGTCCTGGTTTCGTGACTTCAGAGGCCGTTTATTTTGTTGCTGGTCAGAACAAGGGCCATAGGAAACGGAGTGATTAAGGCACTTTTAAGCAGTTGTGAGCGGATGTGCACGGGTTTGCATGGCGGTAAGCAGTGGTTACTTTTGGTTACAATTACTTACACTCTCACTCACCTTTTTGATTGCTTACCTGTGTAGGCAGTGCTTACCCCCGCGCAAACAGGTTGAAACCCGCTCACTGCTGCTTAAAATGCTTACTCTCGCTTACCCCATGCACTAATTTCTTTAAAAGAAAAGAAAAAAGAGTGATAGGAAAGTGGTGAAAAAGGGGCACAAAGAGAGAAAGACAGTAGGCAAGGTAGCTAGGGATGTGCAGGAAGGGTGTAGGGGAGGTCCATAGCTGTTAATTTCTTCTACATCAACGGCTGTGCATATGCAATACATTTGGTGATACATTTGGACACTCACAGCCCTGAGAGAGGGGTGAGGACAACAATAATATGTTGTGATGCCAATTAGAAATGTTTACATGTGTCCAGTGGACACGTGTGTGAAATGGACAGCTGTGTATGGGGCGTGGTTTTTTTTGTGGGAACAGATTGCCCTTTTTTTCTTTTATGTTTAGGTGAGAGTAGGATGTTGGGGAAGGAGAGTTGGCATGATCAGAGAGGATAGGTTGGGTAGGATGACAGACAAGACAAACAAGATGCATACATGGGTGGTATATGACACATTTGGGGGGGAACACCTTGGATGGGGAGGGGTGTTTTGAAGTCACAAGCCCATGAGCCCACAAATAGATACAGTGGGACTGAGGTCCCCACCCATGGGTAGTCACCACTGCACCTTCACATCCCAGAAGGTGGCTGTGCTGGGGGCTGTGTAGGAGGTGCAGGCTCACCCTCTAGTTGCACCACTTGGCCCTTAAGCTGGCATAGGCAGTCTCGAATCTCCCTACGCACCACGGCCCGGACCGTACCACGGGTTACAGGTTCCTGTTCGCTCCCGCTCCCAGTGGGGTCGAACCCCATCCCCTGTGCCAGTTCCACCTGTAGGTGGTGTAGGGCCAACAGATGAGGAGGTCCCAGGCTGGGCCCCAGATGTGCTGGTGCCCAGTGCCATGATCAGCTGAGGTGGGACAGGTGGGTCCGCTGGGACTGACCTTCCCATACGAGCTATGTTGTAGCATGTTTAAGGCAGATATGGGTTAGTAATAGTCAACAGCATTCACGATTAGTTATAACAGCATGCATAGATATTCCCATTACCCAGGGCACTAGATATAAAATAGTTGCAGAGCAGGCAGAACACATACATATATGGGTAAACAGTGGCCATTACAACAACATGCAGGTTTCATTGATGGCAACAGGCCACCAATATGGGAGTATTTTAACATGGCACATGCATAGAAACAGATGTGAATATTTATAAACCAATAGGACATATGTCCCAACAAAGGTTAGGAGTGTAGACATACCAAATGAGTTGTGTAAATCGGTTATTTTTGCACATATGTTAGGGGTGAGAGAGAGAGAGTTCAATTAACAACTAATAAATCCTTGTAGTTTCCACAGCATTTGTAGTCACTGCAGTGGTCTGTCCCTTACATGTATTATTACACTACCCAATGGCGTTATATTGTACAATGGTATGTTTGTAGATTAGTATGTACGGGACCTGTGTCTTACGTACAGGTGTTAATGCAACATCTTTTGAGACTGCTGTCATACATTTTGGGTGAGATGCTGGGATGACAGATATGTTTGCATGTACATTCTCTGACTATGTACATGTCTGACTATCAGTTATATGTCATTAACAGCTGCCTATATTTCTTGGATCATCACGCTAATTTGTCAGGGGAATAGGGCAAAAGGCAGGTGATGTGGGCCATTTATCAGGACATACTGGGCAGATTGGAACAGTTGAGGGGTATGAATATGCATACCACTTTCTATTTGAGCAGTCTAGCAAAATCTGTACAGTTGTTAAGTGTATATATGCATCCAGCTTTCTCTCTGAACATTCTAACAAATTGTGTGCAGTTGTGTGGAATGATTATGCATACAACTTACTAGTGCTCCTGGGATCCAAAGCCCTGCTGTGTGTGACAAAAGCATTACAGTTAAGATCACTGTACACTATGCTATCAGGCAATTGTTGTGAGGCTTTGCAATGTATTTTGTCTAATATGACTGACCTGTTTGCACTTCCAACATTGTTATACAGCACTTCATACACATTTTATCTGCATACCACAGTGTGGGTAACACTGCTTACTACAACAGTACTATTTATTAGCTGCAACAGTACAACAACTTTATTCACAGAATATTACACAATTCTGTATACTGGTACAACACTTTCTGAGGCTCTTACATTTATTTGTTATGACAGTACATGCAGGCTATTTACTAACCTGCCTCGTGACACATCCTTTGCAGCCTAGCATCATAGGCTTGCTAGTTCGCAGCACACTCCTCTGCAGCTGTCAGAGACGTTCAGTGATATTTAGCCATACCTATCCATAGTGTACACAACCTAGCCAATTATTAACTACATAGTGGAAGGAGTACTTAGTTCTGGGGCATTCTGCATCTGCCTTGTTTCCTGGATCCACTATTCCAGGACATCCCCCCTCCGCTGCTTCAGGTCTGCATGGTGGTGCCTGACCTGCTCACCAGTCCGGGGGATACCTGAGGCACTAGTGAGGTTACGGGCGAGACAGTCCCAGGCCTCCATTTTGTACTGCGAGCCCTGGTACTGGCCCTGCAGTAGTCTCCTGTCATGGTGCTTTACCAGGAGCCATACCATGAATTTGGACTCCTGGATGCCCCAGCACTGCGGTCTTAAGCGAGTGCCTTCTCCCACTCCAGCCATTCTGCCTGCAGGGGGATGCTACAACCAGTTATGAGCCGTATTCCTGCCTCTTCGGTTTAAGCAGGGCCAGATTCCCACACTTTTCCATAAGTGGCCGGTTTCGAGAAGGCTAAGCTATGGGCACATCTGCTTACTTCAGGTTGGCACTGCCTAAAGAGTTGTACCTGTGCGCATATTGTATTGGCTTCCCTACACATTGCTTACAATTACTTAGTTGGGCTGTGCTGTGGTTAGCATTGCTTATTGGTTATCTAGCATTATATTTGCCTTTTGTCAACGATGTCTTATTCATTACAGGTTACATATGTGTCTAGTATTCGTGATTCATGTGTACATACACTGTATGGGGTCCTGGGGACTTCAAAACTTTATTTCAGTGACACCTCAAATCTATGCTTACTGCAGTACTCCAATTCACATATTTATGGTCTATGGCGGGTTATCAAACATTACACTGTACATAGATTCAGTTCACATGTTTGATTTGATTTCCCTGTGGTGAGGATTAGTTTACTGATACCTCCTTTATATGTATTGCTATCATGGCATAGTGGTTAACTACTGTGACTGTGATATACAGGGTCCTGAGTTCTAGCCTTGCATAGGCTGTTTATTTTGTTGCTGGCCAGAACATGAGCCGTTGGGTACAGAGTGATTAAGGCACTTTAAAGCAGTTGTGAGCGGGTGTGGGTGGGTTTGCATGGAGCTAAGCAATGCTAACCTCCAGTTACAGTTTCTTACACTCAGTTAGCTTCTACTTTGCTTAATCTGTGTAGGCAATGCATACCCCTGTGCAAACGCACTTAAACATGCTTACTGGTGCTTATATATGCTTACTACTGCTTATTTATGCTTAAACCTGCTTACTAGTGCCTTATTCATTATAACACTGACACTTCACTCCAGTTCACTTTTAATTGTTATTATGCAGGTTATACAGCAGACAGATGTCAAAATATGTTCATATACAGATTACCAATGGAAAATGGTATGTGTTGCAATGGGATTCGAAACGGGCATGCCTGTTTGTTAGGCTGATGCTCTAACCATTACACTATCGCTGTGCTGCTTCATTTGCATATATACCCAAATACCCATGGATCCTAGTTCCCCAAACACCCACCTCAACACTTCAGTGACACAGCAATCATCCATTCTCCATTTGGGAACACGGTGTATCCACACCACTACACATTGGCCACTCCCTACTCCTCTGGACCTATCCCATGGGTTGACTCACTCCATGTATCCCCAGACATCCCAACCTTTTAGTCCACAAACATTGGTGAAATAGGACACTATTCACAATTTTTGGGTTGCCCTACCTGGGACACACATGTCTTTATTTCAAGATTAGACTCTATACTTCATTACATCATTACTCCCGTTAACAAGACACTAAATTAAATTTATAACTAAGACTATATGATAACGCACACATTACACATGTAAACCAATGATGTACGAGTTCAGCAACATTATATTACAAATAGGACCGGTTTAGTGATTGGCGTTGACATAGCCGGCAAATCACAGGAATGATTCAAATATTTCATAATGGGAAAGTCCTCAGATTTCATTCTTTTGAGAACAGCACTAACTTTGAAACTAAATACACAACTCTGAATTATTGCAGATTCATCCCTTCCCCTCTATCTTCTCGTAATTCTAATACTATAGTACTGCAATATACGATGGAAGTAACACAACAGCTTATTTTGCCTTGGAAGTTTATATCCCAGCAGAATCGTGGAAATGTTGAAATTGAGTTGGGATATATAAGCCACAGTGCAGAGAAGGGGGTCACCATCTTTTCTGTACTGGACTATGAATAAATGTTTATTTAACATCTGTTAACTGAGTATGCAGACTGTTCCAACGAGTCAGGACTCCATTTAGTCATGACTTGAACCTTAGAGGCCAAACAACACAACTAAACATACACAAGAATCATACCTCTCAACTTCTTAATGTAAGAAGTCTGGCCAAAGCCAAATATAATTGTGGGTGGGGGGGTCATAGATTGGGACATACTGGGATCAATTCCATAGTTTTGCTTGACAGAGGCCCAGTAAATTGATCAATGGGGCAGCATGAGCCGACACACCTTGCCTAGGCTTATAAATGCCCTTCGGCAGATAGCCTAGTACCTACCTATGAACCTATTACATTTATGGTTATGCACAACCTATTATTCTATCAGCTTTCTAAGGTTGTAAGTGGAATATGTGCTTTCTGTCCCTATTTGTTCCCCCAACGGTTTATGTTCTGTCCAGTGGTTTTGCTCTTAGGGGTTGAGAGGTATGGGCGTAAGCTCTGCCCATTTCACAATATTACTTACATCCCCGGGGCGGTCCTAATACAACTGCACCAGTCAACACCTGCATGCCTAGGAACATAATTGCATACCCATAGTTCCCCCACCTGCCCCTCCTCTACAGCACTCATCCTTACTGTGGGTGCAGGTAGGGTCTAACCACACCACTACACACTGCCCACTCTCCACGTGTCAGGACCCATGTCGTACGTTGTGTCGACCCATGGATCATCAGGCTTGCACAACCTACTGGTCCATGTACGTATACAGCCTGGTTGGATGAATCATTACAGGGACTGACTCCGATGATCATTAATTTTTGGGGTGTCCCACAAGGGACATTGATGTCTCTGTTTCAAGATTAGACTTGGCAGGTATCTCCCACTGGTAGTATCCTGCCTGTGGTCTGGGAAGCAGTGGTGTGTTTACTTGTATTGTGTGTTTGTATGTTTCACCTGTCTAGGTGGGGGTGGTTGATGCTACGTGTTACACCTTTGTTGATTGGACCCCTCACCCCCATTTGCACGGCCTGTGAACATATGTAATTCGTAACTGCTGTATCATATCCTAGCTATTTACATGTGTATATTTATACACACACACAAATATATATATATATATATATATATATATATATATATATATATATATATATATATATATGTTACTATATACAGATATATCTGTATATGTATGCATACATGTATATATTTATATATTGTTGTCTATTTATATCTAACAACATATGGGTGTATGGGTGTCTGCATATGTATATCTGTATATGTGGGTATGTATATGTATTCTGTCTCTGTATGTATACATTTGTACTACGGAGAGGAGAGGTATATCTCCATGTAGCTATGGGTAGATGTACACACACATTCCTCTACATATATACAGCTACATCTGGTTATTCCATTCTTTGCCATGTAGATTAGACTCTGCTGCAGTGGGACTCGTAGCAGGTGTGGCTGCTCTTTGGGCGACGCCTCTGCCCAACGAACACTTTTGCTCACATCCCTGGGGCTGTCCGTATTGACCCACATCAGCCAACACCTGCACACCAAGACCCATAACTAGCTACCCATAGTTCCCCCACCCGCACCTCCTCTACAGCACCCATCCTTACTCTGGGTGCAGGTCGGGTCTGAACACACCACTACACGCTGCCCACTCTCCACTTCACGGGACCCATGTCGTATGTTGTCTCAACCCATGGGTCATCAGGCTTTCCCACCCTTGTATTCCGGGTATGTACACACCCCAGCCAGAATGGTCATCGTATTGGCTTTCTTTGCTTACATGTCACTTTTTGGGGCATCCCACAAGGGACGCTCCTGTCTGTGTTCCAAGATTAGATTTCACGGGTGAAATGTGTACCCCCCCTGGTTGTATCCTGCCTGTGGTCTGGGGAGCAGTGGACTATTTACATTGTTTGTGGGTTTGTGTGTATGTTTCTTCTGTCCGGCTTGGGGGGGAGGTCATGCTACATGTTACATGTTTCTTGCTTGGGCCCCTCACTTCCATTGGCATAGCCTGTGAACATATGTCATTCTTGTGTGCTGTTTCCTATCATAGCTGTATATCTGTGTATATCTACGCACACACACACACACACACACACACACACACCCACATATATATATATATATATATATGTCTGCAAGCATATATATATATATATATATATATATATATATATATATATATATATATATATGTCTGTAACCTCCGGTTACAGTTTCTTACACTCAGTTAGCTTCTACTTTGCTTAATCTGTGTAGGCAATGCATATCCCCATGCACACGCACTTAAACACACTTACTGGTGCTTATACATGCTTACTAATGCTTATTTATGCTTAAACCTACTTACTAGTGCCTTATTTATTATGACACTACCACTTTGATTGAATGACATTAATTAAACATTTCATGCAGTACTCCAGTTCACATTACATGTTATTATGCCGGTTATACAGCAAAAAGATGTATAAATATGTTCATATATAAATTCCACATGGAAAATGACATGTGCTATAGTGGGACTTGAACCATGAATGCCTGCTTGCTTGGTAGATGCTCTAACCACTACACTATTGATGTTAACATGGATTCTGCATGTTTTCTTCTATTTGGATGATTTTGATGTGTACGCTATGCTAAGCAGAGGGCAGCGACGCACAAACATGCTGCGCTGCGCTTCGCTTACACTTTCAATAATGAAGCAATACAAATGTAACATAGGGTCATGGAGAATCTAATTGTGATAGTTCTAGGGACGGGGCTCAACATTCCACTACGTGCTTTTGTGTTTACTACTTTGATTTTATTTGCTTAGCATACATTTCAGTATCCACTGACACTGAATTAATTGCTTACTATTAGAGGCGGGTTCTAATAGTAAGCATTGTAGGTTGTGCAACTGTGGGGTCATGTTTAAGCCTCCATAGAGCACTTAAACACGCCCCCTGCACTCACACACATTTTCTGTGCACGTCGAGGGTGCGGCAGCATGCCCTCATAAATATTCATATGGTGCTGCTGCACCATCTGTAAGGAGGACGCTCAGCGCAAGTCTAAAACCGTCCTTGCGCCGAGCTTCATGAATCCCTGGGTGTATGTGTTCCAGTGTGAGAACACTATAAAAGGCCTACATATAGGTGCAGATATTTTGTAGCATCATGTTAACTAGTGTTCACTCAATACATGTTTATAGTTTGTGTTCTTGAGAGGTGCTTCAAATAAAAGTATATCAAAGAGACATCTGTATGCCTTAATGACATCATTATGAGATATTCCATTGGTACAACTAGTAAAGGTTAAACATAGCTGCCTGTTTGGTTATTATTCCTTCACTGTAACTCTGCATGCTGGAATCTATGGAACATGATCTCTAAGAGCTGATCCATAACTCTAGCTACCCCTGCAATGACCTATCCTAAAAATATGCCATCTACCCTTATAAGCTTCAGCAGCATGCACAGATTAATTAATCTGAAGCACTGGGTAAGTCCTTATTTTTCTGGGTGTACTTATCTCAGTTGTACACCTGTATAGTTATGTTTACTTTCAAGGTACTTGTGTACAGCTGTATTTCAAAATATATTGACATTTAATCACTTCTGTGTAACTAAGGACTGGCAACAGTACACAATATTGTACAACACAGTCACAGAGTTTACAGAGAGTGAAGCAACGGTCTGTGCTATATATGGGGCCATATACAATTTGCAAACAAACGGAGCCAGCAAACAGTGATCAATTAATCTGTATTAAATTTGTAGCATCACAGCAGAAAAAATAATCATATGGTAAATTACACAGCCTTCATCAGTGTATCAGAAATCACAGTATTTCCTGCTACTTAAATATGTGGGGATACATTCTCATTGGTGGAAACATTATAAATGCTCATTAAGTCCTGGAGGAAAAGCCCACAGCAATGATCCACTTTTCTTTTCTATTTAAAATCTCATGCCAACCAATTTTGTTTCTCCTGAATCACATCAATAATAACAAATAAAAATAATGCTGATGGGTGTGACAACTGGTGCTTATACAATGCATTTGTGAGCTTTTCTGTTTAATATTACTATAGTGTTCTAAACATCTGGAAGTTTGCCCAATGTAAAATGCACCACATTTGCATGTGGCCATGTAAATGGCCCAATCAGTATTACATAACATGTTAATATCAAAGACCTTTGCACAGTTTGACTTGAAAATTCCTTGGTACTGCATATATATTTACAGTTTACACAATGTCCACAGGAAAACAACCATACAGACTATGTCCAGAAATAGTAGTTTGTATTTTGTTCCTGCCTCTCGTATCACTAGTTTTATAATTACATTTCTGGGGAATAGTCCTGGCAACATCTGGATCACTCTGCAAAATATTCCAATGGCTGTACAATAATATTGACAAAACCAATGGTATTCCCTCCCATATGTTGTTATGAGTGGTTTTGGATGGTGCATGTTATCCTTCCTTATCCTTATTATTGAAGTAACTGACTCACTCCATTGCCTGTACTGCCTCATATAGCATTGCTATAACCCCTGCTTATAACCTCTTTGCTTAAACCTGTGTCTTTTATAGGTCCTTTTTTTTATATGATGCAGAATATTGCGCCATATCGGGAATTGGGTGGGATGGTATGGATGGATGTGGATGAATATATGTGTAGCATGAAAACTTGAAGCATGTAACAATGAATTGTACTGAAAGAGTTTCCGTACAACCACATCAAAAATCATCTTATGGGTATCATGCTGTTCCCATTCATTGTTGTTCAAATACTCTACAAAAGCCAACAGACTAGACTCATTACCTCCAAATATCCATATCTGAAGAAAAATATTTCTGGTGGAATCATAAATTAACTAAAAGATCAAGCGTATAATAGCAAAAGAAGCTACCCTGTGCTATGATCAGCGATATGGGGGGGGAGAAGCCCCCATAGCTGTGTTTGCCAATAGCAATCATCTTTATAATAAAAAACATTGCAAGTCAGGACATATCTAGCCATGTCTACCAGGAATTCATTAAATGTTGGGTCATATAGACCTGAATAGATGTGGGATGTTGGTATATAGAGCACATCGTCAAGCGTGCATAAATACCAATCTTCTTCCAACTGAGCATCAGATATGATTTGTAGAAAACTGGTAGTATCATTCAATCTAGACCGGAGAAAACCTAACAAAGGTTTGAGATGTTTAGTCAAAAACAAAGAAAGGGGTTCAGTTAGATATTTTCTTCCAGACACAATGGGTCTCCCGGTGGATGTGTCAGAAGAAAATAAATGTATTGAGGGCTACATTCCTTGATTGTAAGTTGAAATAAAGTATCTTTCTATGTACAGGGTCATTGGACATATGATTATAATATCTAGTGTCAGATAGTTGTCTAAGGGCCTCACTGTTATAATCTTCCCAATTCTGTACCCTTGTCTGCTGCTGAAATCACAATTTGTTTGTTCCTCTGAAGTTCCAACATGGCTTGCTTCTCCCTAAAAGTCATATTATTATGTTTCAAAGCCAAACTGGAACCCTGAAAATGGACATCCCTAAGAACACTCTTATGAAATTGATGCACCACAGCATTCATATTTTCAAACTCCAGACCAGAATCTCCAAAAAACATTTTCAAATTAATCAATCTACAAAAATTAGACAAATCTTGTGCAAATGTATCTTCAGAAATGATGATAATCATACCGGTTTCGGCTGGTGAATTACACAGCCTTCATCAGTGTATCAGAAATCACAGTATTTCCTGCTACTTAAATATGTGGGGATACATTCTCATTGGTGGAATGTCCAATGACCCTGTACATAGGTTTGGTAAGTGTATTGAGCTTTTCCTTAAAAATGCCTTGGACAGGGGTGTAATTTCCAAAGATACTTTATTTCAACTTACAATCAAGGAATGTAGCCCTCAATACATTTATTTTCTTCAAATCTGACACATCCACGGAGACCCATTGTGTCTGGAAGAAAATATCTAACTGAACCCCTTTCTTTGTTTTGACTAAACATCTCAAACCTTTGTTAGGAATCATATCTGATGCTCAGTTGGAAGAAGATTGGTATTTAATGTGCTCTATATACCAACATCCCACATCGCCTTGGCTTATTGGTTGGAATATTCAGGTCTATATGACCCAACATTTAATGAATTCCTGGTAGACATGGCTAGATATGTCCTGACTTGCAATGTTTTTTATTATAAAGATGATTGCTATTGAAACCAAGTTAATTTATGATTCCACCAGAAATATTTTTCTTTCAGATATGGATATTTGGAGACGATATCCTGATGATATCTGGCTAGTGTGGAGAGGTAATGAGTCTAGTCTGTTGGCTTTTGTAGAGTATTTGAACAACAATGAATGGGGTCTAGGGTTTGAACAGCATGATACCCATAAGATGATTTTTTGGATGTGGTTGTGTGAGACTTATAGGAAATTCCCTCAGTACAATTCATTGTTACATGCTTCAAGTTTTCATGCTAATCCCAATTCATCAGGACCAAGCGGATATGTATTCTACATATCATAAAATTGAGGACCTTAGACATAGGTTTAAGCAAAGAGGTTATAAGGCAGGGGTTGTAGCAAATGCTATGAGGCAGGTACAAGGCATGGAGTTACTTCAATATAAGGATAAGGACAAGGATAATGCACCATCAAACCACTCAGACTTATAACAACATATGGGAGGAATACCATTGGGTCATTGGAATATTTTGCAGAGTGATCCAGATGTTGCCAGGACTATTCCCCAGAAATGTATGTTTTCTTATAGAAATGGTAAAACCTGAAATCTTATTTCAACCATTATAAAACTAGTGATCAGGAACAAAATACAAACTACTATTTCTGGACATAATCTGTATGGCTGTTTTCCCTGTGGACATTGTGTAAACTGTAAATATATATGCAGTACCAAGGAATTTTCAAGTAACTGTGCAAAGGTCTTTTATATTAACATGTTATACTGATTGGGCCATTTACATGGCCACATGCAAATGTGGTGCATTTTACATTGGGCAAACTTCCAGATGTTTATCTCTGAACACTATATAATATTAAAAGCTCACAAATGCATTGTATAAGCACCAGTTGTCACACCCATCAGCATTATTTTTATTTGTTATTATTGATGTGATTCAGGGTGACCGTAGAAACAAAATTGGTTGGCATGAGATTTTAAATAGAAAAGAAAAGTGGATCATTAATGAGCATTTATAATGTTTCCACCAATGAGAATGTATCCCCACATATTTAAGTAGCAGGAAATACTGTGATTTCTGATACACTGATGAAGTTTCTGCTGTGATGCTACAAATTTAATACAGATTAATTGATCACTGTTTGCTGGCTCCGTTTGTTTGTCTGTTGGTATGGTTTTCTTTAAGAGGTTGGTGGTGTAGCCATATACAATTTCTCAGGAAATCCATGATTATATAGGGACATGTATGTTGCTGTCAGTGTATAACATGTTTTGGATGAATTGTGCTGTGTTAGTGCTATAACCTACCAAGTCATATACTGCTACTGGTTAGCCTAGTAAAATTTAAGGTAGACCCGAAACATCTTCAGTATAATGCCTGTCAGTACAGCATCTGTAGCAGGGACTGTGTTTTGATGGACATTCATTTATTTATATTTGTTTAAAGGGGTAGTGCATTGATCTCAATGGACCATTTGCATGTACAGCCCAGGTGAATAGGATAACATAAGAAATGAACAAAACATATTTACAGATACAAGGATATGCTATAAAACATATACATATTTACAGATGCAGAAATACTCTACAACATTCAGTTCAAGAAACAATTTACAAAGCCACATATTATATGTTGCACATCTGTACACTGAAGGAGTTTGCAACATGTTAGCACTACAGTTAGGCATGTTATTGTAATTAATAGCTGTGTTATCTGTTTGTAGGTCATGTTTCACTGGTGACAGTCCACTTTTCCTGTCCCATGAATGCACTATCGATGTTACTAGGCAATGGCTCTTTTGACTTAGTGGTGAAACCTACATGTAGTGTACCCTCTTTTCCCATATACCTGGCATGGGACTCATTAAAGATTATCATAATTCAGCTCTCCAGACAGTAACTCAGACTGAATCCTCTCCCCTAATCCTTAAATGTATGTTGGGCGCTTTGCTTTCTATACCTCCAACTAATAAAAACTACTCCTAGATCACACTACAGAATGATAAATGCAGTGGGTTTTAATGAGATGTGTTTCAGTGAACTGAATGGATTCCATGCACTATACTGGAAGGCATTTCTCTTTGTGGTGACATTTAGATTTGCAGTGCAACTGCCCATCTCTTTTCATTTTAGTTTTACCTCCAATCATATCTCTTCACTGTTTGCTTCTCCTTTCTGTACTCCTCCCACCTTGTAATTCCTCTCTTCCACTCATATTATCACCCTGACCCCTCCCTTCCTTTTTAACTAACATTAAGATGTTACAGTTCTCCATCCCCTAACGCAAGCATTGTGCCCCTGCACCACATCATGTTCTGTGTACTCTTCTATTTAAAAGGGGGCCCTACTTAGTACCATGTATGCATATCACTGTAGCCTCCATTGCTCATTAGGTAGTACTGTTACTGTCACCTGTATAGCATAGTTTAGAATTACCACTGTGTCCTTCCTGTACAAGGATGGCGGCTCTATCAGGCAGGTGTAAGTTGATAAGTATAACAGTTGCTACTTTGTTGTTGTGATTGCCATTTCGCTTTCACATTTTGTCTTATTTGCATATAAACCATGGACCTCCCTTACAGGAGGTTTAAGGTATCACACAGTGCAAACACTAGTTTGGCCGAATTTCTCTTGCTGATTTTACACCTGAGAAACAACAGACACTGCGCAGGAATCTCTGCATGAGTGGAATGCTAGTATGCTGAGTGCCTTCACCTACCTTGTCTTCCATAGTGCTTAATCATATATTTCATTGCTGAAGCTCAGCTTTATGTCCTCTGCAATTATTCCATATTTTCTCAGCTGACTGTACTTTCCAGCTGTGGTATATGGCTTTGACTGCACAGACATTCTTTAAAAAATATTAGTCAATTACATTTAAATTGAATGCTCACTGTTGTTAACAGTAAGATCATGGAAATGTGAGAGTAAGGAAGTCTCCCCTTACTTCATGGTTGCAGAATCCTAGAATTAATATATTTAAAGATACTGGAGTGTGATGGAGGTGCAAGATGGGGCTTCTTTCTTTCTTTTTTTTTTTTTTACTATATTGCTTTTATATTTTGTGGAAATGTAATTGCAATGCGCATTTGACATCCTGCATGAAGACAGTATCAAGATGCAAGTATCCAAGCCCAGGAAGCAGTTGGTACTAGTGATGTCACAATAGAAAGCCATAGTTTATGTGATACTTGGTCTAGTGAGGAATGTGTCTCTATGAGAACAGGCAGAGGGAAGGGTGACTTCACTGGGGGCACAAGATGCCTTATTGCTGTAACAAACACGATCAAATGGCATGTAAGGAGTCATATGATTCTTAACTGACATTACTTAGCATCCTACATCACATAGGCACCATTTTTAAATCTCTACTTGCTTCTGACTCTGTTGTAGCCCCTTAGCAACTGAGAAATAGTGTTCAAATCATTTGCTTAGTTGTGGAAGTCGTTATCTTTCTCCTTCCATCCTGAGTTTTTTGTCTTCATGCATGACTGCCTTCTAACAAGAAAGTGAATTAAGAACTGCCATGCAGTTACCTAAGCATGGTTAAAAATCCCTCTGAAAGCACATTGGACGTGTCCTATTGCTCAACCTTCTGTGTTTTAGTCTGTCGTCCTAGTTATTAAATTTAGGCTGTGACTAGCACTATCTTCTCAGTTGCCTCATTCTCTCCCCTCCTTCTTTTACTGTTACTTTGCCTGTCTAAATAAATTCCTCTTACCTAGTTGCTATATCTCCCTTGCATTTAAACAGTTGTAGACCCAGTGCTTTGACTTCTAGGACTATACTTTGTCATTCTACTGTTTGTTCTCAAGGTCTTCCATAATTTTTATGCTTCCATTATAGTATCTGCTTGACTTTCTCCTCTAATTTTAGTGGCACTCAACATGGAAAATCTTGGCTTCTTGGATTCACTGATTGTTTTTTTGCAATCCTCTGCTCATGGCTCTGTTGAACTGCCCATCTCTTTTCATTTTATTTTTTTCCTCCAATCATATCTCTTCACTTTTTGCTTCTCCTCTCTGTACTCCTCCCACCTTGTAATTCCTCTCCTCCACTCATACTATCATCCTGATACGTCCCTTCCTTCTGATTCTTAACTGACATTACATAGCGTCTTACATTACATAGGCACTATTTTTAAGTCTCTACTTGCTTCTGACTCTGTCGTAGCCCCTTAGCAACTGAGAAATAGTGTGCAAGTCATCTAAGCATCAATAATTCTTAACTCATTGTCTGTTTTAATCATTTAATAAGTACGTTGGTATTTTGATGAAATGGGCATTTGTTTAACACTAGAGTTATTTGAACTTTGTTATATGTCCGTTTGTGAACGCATTTTGGTGCTCAGCCAGTGGGTGCAATTTTTTCTGCTTAAAGTGTCTTTTGCTTACTACCTACTGCAGCTCCTTAATGCTGGTTACTGAACTTGCTTGTTTTGCTGCCAATTTATTAAGCTGCAGCATTTATTTGTATTGTGAATTTATGTTGTCATTTATTGCCTTGAGATATATAACTCTTGACCAATGCAGCAGCGATTTTATTCACTTTGAGCTACATTTGGCTTGACAACTGTTGTACTGTACTTATAATTTTCTCTCTGCTTTACTTTGTAATTTTTTTTGTATCCACTATGTATATTGTGTTGTTAATTGATGTTATGTTATAAACTGTCTCAACTTTTGTTAACTTAGCTTGTTTAGAGTTCACTGCCTTTTTTGGCATTGATTAGGAATTTATTAACTTACTGCATTTTGCCATTAAAATGTCATGTTTAGTGACTGTTCTTAATTTATTTCCTATATTCTGGTTTTACTATTTATTGTTTCTATTCTTTATGACTGCCTGTTATGGTTTAAATTTAACAGTGTCAGTTTCCTGTTTTTGTAGCTGCTATCTCATTTTATAGTGTCAACCTGTATGATCTCCTTTTCTCTTTCCATTCTCTTAAAAGACAACAAGATTCTATTATTAAATGCTCAACTTCTCTGCCTTTTTCTCCCTATTTACTGCACCTGATATGAATAAACAAAAATACAGCATTTAAAATATTTTAAATTAACCATTTCTCTCCACTAGAACAGTACCTTACTGTACTGTGGTGGTTTCACTTTCAAAAAACGTTTGTCCTGTCCCTGCTACAGTCTCCAATTCACTGATGTCATTAAGGCCACTGAATACAGGTAGCTTTCTGGCTATTTCCCTCCCCAAACTGACATCACCACTACCATCTTAAAAACTCACACATGCTGTGATGTCACAGCTCCCTGGTCCTTCTCTATCCATACAGAAAGCAAACACTAGAACAAGGAAACAGTACATGAGTCAAGTCTCCTGCTGTGAGCTGTCAATCATAGCAGGTAACAGCTCAAATTACCCTTAGCATTTTGACAGCTAGGGAATTTAGGTGTGAAGGGGGATGGGAGATAAGTCAAACTAGTACAATTCAGGCTTCATAGAAGACTGCAGTTTAGCCATTTTAAAAACAAGCAGCAGTAAAAAGCAATTCGAAAGTCTGTTCTGTGGCATTTGCACTGTTTGTGTTTTAAGTAGTCACTGAACGGCATGAAATATTACTTAAAATTAACTGACTGGAAAAGCAGTGTGTGCATGTAAAATCAATGCAGTGACAGGAGCTTTAGGAAGAAAGAAGCCTGTGTGAAGTAATTTTTTACAGAGAAGCACTGCATTGTGGGGTACCTAGAGGCAGACTAAATAATCAGAATTACTTCAAGATGCCAGACCCCATGTAGTCAGACTGACAAATTACGTATAAAATATTTAAAAACCTGTAAATAGTTCCAGAGTGGTGTTAAAATGTAGGAAACATCAAAACAATGATGAAATAAACATGTTTTTTGAGTCTGTGGGTGTGGTTCTCCATTAACTAGTTTTTGTACTGCATATACCATATTAATTATCTGTTTTTCACTTCAACTTCTCTCGCTTCATCATGTTTCCACATTTTTTCACTCTCGTATTCTCTCATGCCTCCTATTTACTTCTGTCATCCTGGTGTTATCTTTTGTTTTATTAATTTGCTTTTCTATTTTATTTTACAGTTGCTTCATCATGGAAGTCGTTACCTTTCTCCTTCCATCCTGAGTTTTTTGCCTTGCTGCATGACTGCCTTCTAACAAGAAAGTGATCTAAGGACTGGTGTGCAGTTATTTAAGGACTGTTAAAAATCCCTCTGAAAGCACATCATACCTCTCCTACTGCTCAACCTTTTGTGTTTTAATTTGTCATCCTAGTTATTTAATTTAGGCTGTGACTAGCACTATCTTCTCAGTTGCCTCATTCTCCCCCCTTCTTCTTTTACTGTGATTTTGCCTGTCTATATAAATTTCTATTACCTAGTCGTTGCATCTTCCCTGCACTTAAACAATTCTAGACCCAGTGCTTTGATTTCTAGGACTACAATTTGTCTTTCTACTATTTGTTCTTAAGGTCTCCCGTAATTTCTATGCTTCCATTATAATCTCTGCTTGGCTTTCTCCACTAATTTTAGTGGTACTCCACTTGGAAAGTCTTGGCTTCTTGGATTTATGACTGTTACTTTGCTATCATCTGCTCATGGCTCTGCCTGCTCTTTTTGCCTTCGCTACAGTCAGGCTCACTTCACTCCCCTACCCTACCCACCCCCATTTCAATTACGTTTATTCTAATAGTAGCTCCACCCATCACCTCACTTCCAACAATCAAATTCACATACACCATTCCCATTCACATCTACAACACATCATTAATTTACACCTTCCACCTACATACTAATTGTCAACCTCATCCTAATATACCACTCCTTTTATCCTCCTAATCTTCTACTTTCTATTTAAGCTTCCCTCTATTCTCCACACTTTAATTTTTTCCTAAACTATTTCACAACCTTACTTCTACTTGTACACTGTCAGTAACTTCTAATACTATACTCCTCACTCTGTCTCTATTATTCTTCCTCATATTACAACTAACCTCACTTCAGAATACTTATTTCATTCACCATCCTACAGCCACTAAAACCTATAAAATACAGTCATTTACCAGCTTTTCTAACATATCCTCTACGTTATACGCCACAGAATTAATACTATGCTTAAAAATAAAATTTCTCCCACACTCTTTCATCCCTACACCAAGAACAACAGTACCTTAGCTCATAATTACCCAATAAATACAAAAAGAAGACAGGATCTCAAATCTTTCCCACCCACAAACTCTAAGCTTTCCCAATGTGGAGACATACATCACAACCCCTCCTTCCCCCCAAAACTCCTAGAAATCATTAAACATTACAGCCATTAACCTCCAAAGTATTAGGAACAAAATATCAGAATTCCACTCCTGGATAGCTCACTATAAACACAACATCATAGCCCCTACTGAGACATGGCTGAGGCCCTATATTAAAGATACAGAATTCCTACCCCCAGGCTTTCCCTGTCTAAGATCTGACTGACCCTATAAAAAAGGTGGAGGAGTCTGTCTGATATATCCTAACACCTTCTCTATTATATTATACACCAAGCCTATCCAACAATTCTCCTCAGCTGAAATATTAGTCTCCTTCCTTAGAATAAACAACTGCAAAAACATTTGTATTATAATATTATACATTCCTCCTGGCAATAATATTCCAATATTAGAGGAAATATTGTCATGGGCTTCAGACATTATAGAAAATGGAACTATAATCTTAGGAGACATAAATATCAATTGGCTAGACATCTCCCACCAAAATCCCACCTCTTATATCAAGCTATATACCTTCACCCAACTAATTAACGACATAACTAGACCAAACAAAACACCCACTGAAATAGCTATAGTCTTTAACTGCTATTTCATCAATACTATTGCCAATCTAACTAGCACCTTTTCTTCCAAACCATCCCCCAAGATACCCTTACTCCACCTTCCACTAAATTCTCTATCTCACCTATCCCTACCAACACAATAAAAAGTCTGCTCCAAAAGCTCGAACCTTGCACCAATGCCCCAGACTACCTACCAGCTGAGTTCCTACTAATTGTTGCAAATTCAATAGACTTTCCCATCAGCATTCTTATTAACAGATCTATTCTGGAATCTTACATACCTATTATTTGGAAAAAGGCATACATTCTGCCTATATATCAAGGAGGCACTAACATAGACATCTCCAACTTATGACCCAATTCTATCCTGCACCCATCTCTAAGATCCTGGAAAAATGCATCCACACCCAACTGCTTCACTATGTACTTCACAACCAAATCCTTTCTCCCACTCATCATGGATTTTGATCTGGTCATAGCACTTTTACAGCTCTTTTATCCTTCTGACACAGTTAAACAGGCCCAAGATGATAGTAAAATTGTTTCCTCTCTCTTTTTAGACCTCTCCAATGCCTTTGATACCATCTCCCACTCTCTCCTTCTCACTAAACTGTCTGGCATGGGCATCTCAACACAATCCTTAGACTGTTTCTCAAACTACCTCACTAATAGCCAACAATCAACCAAATGGTAAAATTCTTGCTCTCCTTTCCTAGACACAACTACAGATGTTCCACAAGGATCAATACTAGGGCCCCTCTTGTTCAACATCTTTATCAACAACATTCGCACCTCTCTTACTCAAAGTACTGTCATCCAATACACAGATGATTTCACAATAATCTGCACTGCCAACTTGCCATCTGAACTACACCAACTCACAAAAGATGCCCTCACTACTACAGAGATATGGATGTCCAACAACCATCTCACTCTAAACCTCAACAAAACAAAACTTGTTCTTTTTCTACCCAAAAAATCCATTCTACTAAACTAGGAAAATTTCACTATCCAAGCCCAAAACAGCACAATAATTGAAGTTGTACCACAAACCAAACTGTTAAGTGTCATCGTAGATGAAAACTTGACATTTGACGTGCACATTCAACCAACATTAAAAAAACTCACCAAAAACTGGGAACTCTCTATAGACAAAAATACTTCCTCAACCACTCTGCTAAACTATCACTCGCCTCTTCCTTACTACTACCCTCTCTTCTTTACAGTGTACCTCTCCTGACCAATATTTAGGCCTCCCTCAAATCCAAACTAGCCTCATGCTGTAATAAAATTGCTAAATTTGTAACAAAAGCAAGCTATTATTCTCACCATTACTTATCTCTGCACCAACTAAACTGGTTGCAACCACCACATCATCTGTCTCTTATTCAAGTAATCACTGCACACAAATTTATCTATAAACCATCTAGCTGCCCTTCCTTGTCTTCTCTACTCACGCAATATCATCCAAACAGACATCTCCTGTCCAATGGCAAACTATTCCTAAATGTAGTGAAACCAGCCCATGCAGCAGGACAAATGTGCTACTCCTTTACTGTAACTAAACTATGGAATCATCTCCCTCAATCAATAAGGTCTACCACAAGTGCCCCTCTCTTTAAGATATTCCTGAAATAACACCTCACCTCTCTATGGCAATGCAACTGTACCAAGGATGTAGCTCCTATAACTTCAGCCTCCACTGTTTTGCTTCCCTGACTCTTCCCGCTCTTGCTCTATATATCCCCACCTATGTACTCTCCCACTCTGAAAGACTTCCCTTCTGCATTTACTATCTAAAGTAATGCTTTACCTTTAGGTGTTCTTACCACAAGACTGTGTTTCTCAATTCCTAATCTTCACTTAAGATTTAACCTCCTGGCATCTGGCCTAAATAAACTACCTAGATAGTACTATCTTACATCTAGTATGGATTACAAACCAAGCTCTTTCTATCTCAATAACCTCTCCTTATCACCAGCTGGACCTACTGCTCAATGATATTCTTATTGAGCCATGATCTACCTCTCTAAGGACTAGTATTGTATGTTATTCTGATAGTAATATTTCTCAGGCCTACACTGTATGCTGCTTTACTGAATTTGTATTTTGCTGCACAAATGCAATGTAATGCTTTATACTATATGTATTATATTTGTCTCATATGAGTCTATATTTATGTATAATGTTTGTCCCATATGATTCTACATTTGTACTATTTAAGACCTATTTTCTTCCCAGACCTCCACTTGGCCCAGACGACTATCCCGGTAAACAAATCCAAATAAATAAATAAATAAATAAATATGGACATATATTTAGTGAGCAGGCTTAAGGCCTATTTGCTATAAAGGAGCTTGAAATCCCAGATCCCATGCTGGAACTCATGGCTACACATGCAGTCATCTAGTCTCTTCTTAAAAGTATGGCTTGATGGGCTGAGTTTAGCTGAGAACTGAGTTTATGCAAGTCTTTCAGGTATGACACTGTGACAGTTCCTAGTACAGTTAATATTAATTTGTATTGAAGCCGAGTAAAATTTGTGCTCGAGTCACCAGAAGGTAATTCTAAGGAAAGAACTTCAAATAATAAGAGGCTCTTTAATGCTCTGCATGTCAGGCATATGTCTCCTCTAAGAAGGTGATAAGAAACAGAGAACAAAGAGAGAGAGAGCGAGAGAGAGAGAGAGAGAGAGAGAGAGAGAGAGAGAGAGAGAGTTGCTGTAGTCTTTGGCTATAAGACAAGTCTTGAAGCTATTCAGTTCTCTTTTTGAGGAATCTTTGTACTTTCTCCAACTGCACTTAATTATATGTCAGCAGGTTTTATTTATTTATTCATCCTTTGGTGTCTGGGTTAGTCTCATTAGGCTAGTGGCCTCTTCAGGGAAGACCCAAGGTAGTATTTATGCTACTAGGGGAAATTTGGCCAGGGCATTGGGGTACTTCCCCTACTCTTTGGAGCTGATAAATGGTGCTGGAGGGCTCCTACAGCAGCAAGGAAGAGGCCTAAGGGAAGCAGCAGCATAGAGAAGGAGAATTTGGAGGTGGAAAGTGAAAGTTTGGATAAAAATGTGTTAAATACGGTGGTTCAGAATGTAAATAAAGATTCCTGATATTACAAATGAGCACCATTTAGCTGTCTCCGTGGAGAAGAAATAAGTGAGTCTGTTGAAGTGGTGCAGATAACAGAACTAGCATCCGGAGGTCTGGCTGATGATACTCTGTTACAAATAATTAAGTAGGATGGTCCAGGTTCTGCTGTTTCATGAAGTGAGATGGCAGATAACTTTTTTGGAAGTGCTGAAGATAGTAATGTGAAACAAGGAACCAGGTGATGTGGTAGCAAAGAATGCACCAGGTAAAACTTATGCAGCAGTGCCATAAAGTAAAGAGGAAATCTGCAACAAACTGAGAAGGTGTCTGCTTTTGTGGCAGCAGATAAAGCAGTAAATAAAACATATGCAGTAGTGACACCAGTCAAAAAAGGAGAGCAGCAACACATTCAGATCTCCTAACTAATATATCTGATATTTTATTTATTTTATTTTATTTTACATTTGTTGGCTGGGCTAGTCTAGCTGGATACATGTCCATTTTCAGTAGAGGCCCAGGGAGATAAGCTCCAAGCATTAGTAAATTACAAAAAAGATTACAATAGTTAAAAATGACTAAATTCAAATACAAAGAAATTAAAAAAAAAGATTTAAGAGAATCAAAAAAATTGTTTCTGTGAATAATAGCTCGCAGGCTGTGCAAGGTTTAAAATACAATTGAGTACAAGGACACTCAGAATTCTGAAGTAATGATTAGTAGGTCTGAGAAAGAGAAAGAGAGAGAGCAGAAGAAGGCAAGAATCACAAGGGATAGAATAAGGTTAGATTCTACTGATTAAAGCTGTAGAGGGGACAAAGGTTGGAAGGAAGGGGTATAGAAAAAAGAGCATTAGGGGGAAAAAGTAGGGTTTAGTCTGGTTTAGAACAGGGACAAAGCCAATGAAATTTCAGATGTTCTTTGAGATGTTTCTTGAAGAGTGGTGTGGATGAGAGAATCGTGAGTGTACTAGGAAGATTGTTCCAGCTTTTACCCACAATGTTAGTAAAAAGTGAGTCCCCAACTTTATTGTTTGATTTAATATTGGAGATTAATAGCTTATTTGCTGAGCGAAGTGTTGCAAGATTTCTATATGGGGAGATCAAGTTAGAGACGATTGGGGTATTGTTTGGGTGATGAAGAATATTATGTGAGATAAGCAGTTGCTTATACAGTAGATGGTTTTGTAGTTCTGACCATCCAAGTTGTTTAAGGTTGTGACAGTGGTGGGTTCTGAAGGGGGTGGCAGTGACAAATCTAGCTATGTTATTATAGCTAGTTTCAAGCTTGCTTAGATTGTGTTTTGATAGCTTGATGTATATGGTGGAAGCATAGAATAGAGTAGAGGTTAGGTGATAGTTCTAGATGAAAGGCAAAAAGGCAGCAATGAGAGCTGACAACCTTGCCATGCACCTCTAAATATTCTCATATTCATCAAAAGAGCCTCATATCTTTTAATGCTAGCCTTTAGTTCTGAATATATATAGTGTTTACATCTCAAGAGAAACTAATTAGAAGACAAATTCCAGCAAAACTTGCACTAAATAGCAACACTCCACTCTATCCAAATAGGTTTTAACATCTAAACTTACTCTAACCAATAGTTTATGCACCTGTTGTGCATTCTTTATCATTGTTGCAGTCTTTAAGATATCAAATGCTTGCCTACAGCAGATAAATCAACACTGGTCACTATCAGCTAGTTATGGTATTACTGTTGCCATCTTTTGCTAAGACAGCCATAAACAAACTGTAGACATCATTTAGCACTGATATTTGCCTGTATGATGACAGCATACCTGGATCCTTACCTTACTTTGGCATCACTCTCACCACTACTTCCAACACAGGGATCTGCTTAATTTCCAATACTGCATTAAACAGTAAAAATATTCTAGATAAAATATCATCTATTTGAACGCTCCAAAACTCAAATGGAAGGCAATTGCCACCTGATATCTTACCTCTTGTAGAAATCATAAAAAACACCTTTGTTTCTGCTAATGATTATCCCGATTATCCATTATTCTTCTAGCTTCCTCCTGGATAAGCCTTTGTAATTTACTGCTTGTAGAAATATTGTTATTAATACTTCCCATTCACCCCATTTCATTTACTCTTTATATAACTATATACAATGGTGCCTTAGATGGTAGATACTTTGGGGTGGGCATTTTGCATAGACTATGACTGATTCATTGCCACTTCAAAGCACAAGTCACAACATCTGGGGACTAGCACCACAACAGCCAGATATGCCGCTGTCATAAGGTGACAAATTACTGAAAAAGGACAGTGGTGTGAAAGAGGCAATGGTACAGGCATACAGGTAACTTTCAAGGGGAATCAGCCTGCAGGAAATACACTGTCTTCCAATGTAAAGAAAAGATGTTCCAAGACAAGAGAGAATGGGGTATAGACGGAGGAAGAGAGGTAGAGAATGACAGGAAAGTGTTTTCTAGGAAATGCAAGGAGTTCTTCATTGAACAAGTACTGGATATATGCTTTGATACAAGTGATGGTAGCTAACGTTCAAAAATGCTTGGACTAGGGAGGAAGTCTAAAGGCCTGGGTACTAGGAAAAAATGGTCCTACATTCAGAAACAGGCAGGCAAAGCAGACCACAGTCCTTAATTTGTTGATATTGTATGGGTGTTCATATGTCTTATCAGCACAGTTAAAGAAGAACATAAGAGTACTTGTTTTCACTGAGTAAGAGTTAGATGAAACATGTTCTGCTGAACTTAACTCAATGAATACAATTTTCTCTGAATTCATACTTTGGAAGGGTTACCCTTTTCTCCATGATGTGGCAGCCCTGGATTTGATTTTATACCAGAGGGAAATTCAGGTGGGTCTCTCCTTGCATGAAGTTATGGAGAAAAGCCCTGAACATTTCTTTTTTTTCTAGTCGCATGCTGCTTTGGCATACTTTTTTTTAAATACTCAGCTTTTCTGTTTTCAGTCTTTTGACTCTAAGCCTCAGAGAATATTTCTCTGAGGTTACAAGATTCACACATTGTTTTCCTATCTTTTTGTTTTAAACAACCATGTTGGTCTTGTAAGAGCAGTAAAATAATTTGTCTCACATTTATGTTTTAAGTGTCAGTATAGTCATAAAACTAAATGTTTGTTATATTTCTAACAAATTACTAAAGATTTGGCCCTCTGGCTGTGTGCTTGTTGAACTAAAATAGTTACGGAGGAGACAAAATGGCAAATACACTTTCATATATCCATATATTTAAAGGTAAATACTAGGCATTCTTTCACATGTTCATAGGTTCATGCATAAGTACTAGGCAATCAGTCTGTAGATCATTACAAGCCTAGCCAAAAACCCATATGCTAATGTTACCCCCAGCCTCAAAGAGGGCAAAACGAGATACACTGAGGAGAATTTGAGTTAGCCCATCCAGTTATCTGGGATTATCTTTAAGGTGGCAAGGGTGCTACTCTGCTTGAAATGAAGAGGAACTTTGTCCCAGGGGTAAGGGATATGTTGAGATATGCATATATCATGTTATGCCATATTTACATATTGATGAAGGTTTATTTTCTTTAACCAGGTATTTGAGGTGCTATTTGTTCTGTTAGGCAGGGGTGTAGGCAGGAGTTTCAGATTTGAACTCACAGCTCCCAGACTGCTGTCCCCAACAAGTCACACCCACATCAACACATTGCTGTCTGTGCACTTCCTTAAACTACTGACCAAACCACACCCCTTTTACACTGCTGCCCAGTCACACACACACACACACACACACACACACACACACACACACACACACACACACACACACACACACACACACACACACACACAGTATACCACACATGTATGCTAGCTAAATAGAAATACCAAGACATTATCAAACAGTCCCAAGTGCCAGTAAGCACATCCAAATGCACCACAGTCTTGCAAAGACAGAATTATAAAGTAAATAGTAGGAACACTCATTTCACTTGCAAACAACCCCCCCCCCATATCCATATATCCATTACCTACCTAAATGAGGTGGTTTGGCCTTGCCAGCATCAGTAATAATGTTTTCGTTACTGTATTGAATTGATTCATGCAAATAGTCAGAGTTTGCACTCTGTCTTGCTTAATCCAAATACAAATTAGCCCTGCAAAGCCAGAATTATTACCCCAAATCTGCAGTGCCAAACATTTCACCCCCAAACAGCCATCCAATTGCCGACCTAAAGTATATGCTTTGACCCTGCCAGGATTAAAATGACAATAGCAACGACTGCATTCATACCTCTCAACTGTGCAGATTTTATCCTCATATTTTTGATCTGTATTTCACAAAGTTAGAAAATAATGACAGACGTTTGAGTTTCAGACTTTATTTACCCTTCAGAAAATTCATGCTAATGCAAAACCCGGTATTCTATCAACTTTCTAAGTTTGTAAGAGCAATATTTAACAATTGTCCCTATTTTTGAACCTCTGCCCCATTTTTATTTATGGCATTGTCCAGATTTCTTGCTCTAAGAGGTTGAGAGGTATGATTGCATTAATTTAGTCTGTTGCATAGAAACAGTAGTTTTACGCTTGCATGACAGCTGATTTTACCCAAATACACATTAATCTTGCAAAGCCAAAATTACAACAGTAAACAGCAAGACCAGTCAACTCATTTAATTCACAAACACCCCTCATTACCTAACTAAAGTAGCTGCTTTTTACCCTGTCAGGATTAAAGTAGAAATAATAACAGTTGCATTACTTTCATTTTGTTGACAGAAACATTAGTTACAGCTTGTGTGTGCCTGCCAAATACACATTTAATTTTATTTATTTTACTTTTGTTTACCCAGGTTTCTGCAATCGGCTTTAGTCAAAAAAAAAAAAAAAACTTTTCAGCATATGGCCAGGGAGAAAGGTTACAACATATTAAAACATTTTGAAACAAACGTTCAGTATATACATGAACAGATACGAAATAACATACCTTAAGAATCGCTCATAAACTTGCTAATTATTTTATACTCATCTTAAAGTGCAGACAGAAAAGTATTGCAGTTTTGCAAAGCCGGAATTACAAAGTAAACATTAAGGCCAGTTGTTTCTTTCACACATAGCCCCAATCTTCACTGCCTACCCCACCCACAATATCTGATTTGATCTTGCGAGGTTAAAACAAACAAACAAACAAACAAACAAAAACAAAGCAATAAAAAAAAGATGACTGTCATTAAAGTAACTATTCTTTTTTTTACATATACAATACTCAGAGTTCAGAGCATGTGGTCAATCTTACTTCACTCAAATGCACATTATTCTTGTAAAGCAAGCCAGAACTGCAGTCATTCAGTTCCGTTTGCACATAGGCATTGCCCCCATTCCAACTGCCTACCCATAGCATCTACTTTGAGCCTGCAAGGTTTAAACTAATGAAAATAAAAGACCACAGTTACATTACTGTACTTCTTTCACATCACATAGCCAGGAACTTGCATGTGGTCTTACGTCAGATCACCTATACACACTTGACTCATGCAAGAGTAGAGTTTATTTCAACAACAAAACATTTACAAACCATCCTAATAGATCTTGACTAACCTTGCAAAAAGATATTAGGTTAAAAAAAAACCATGCCATCCACAAATGGCCCCACAGAACGCACTGCATACCAAGCATCTCTTTGACTCCTGACAGGATATTATATTAAAAAAAAAAAAAAAAAAGAAAGAACATCATCAACAGCCCACAAAACACACAGACCACTACCATCTGGTTGACCCAGCCAGTGTATTATGTTAAAAAAAGAAACTGATCAACAGTCCCAAAAACACATTACCTCCTATATCTGGATAACCCTGCCAGGCATACCTCTCAACTGTACAAATTTCACAGAATGTCCAGATTTTTGCCTCTTATTTTTAGTATGTTTCTCAGAAAATTGTGGCTTCCTGGCAAATCATTGGCACATTTTTGAGGAGTAAAATCAGAAAATGACAGATATTTGAGATTCAGACTTTCTATCTTTCACAAAGTGTATGCTAATGCAAAACCAGTTATCCTATCAACTTTCTAAGTTGGTAAGGTCAATATTTAAAAATTGTCCCAATTTTTGAGCCTTTGTCCCCCCATTATTTATAGCTTTGTCCAGATTTCTTGCTCTGAGAGGTTGAGAGGTATGCTGCCGGGATATTATATTAAAAAAAAAAGAAAGTCCTCAATAGCCCCCAAAACACACAGACCACTAGAATCTGGTTGACCCTACCAGGTTGCCAGTCTAGTATATTAAAAAAAAAGAAAATCATCAACAGTCCCCAAAACACATTGCCTCACTATATCTGGTTATCCCTACCAGGATCATCATCATCTTCTTTCGGCTGTTCCCATTAGGGGTTGCCACAGCAGATCATCTGTTTCCATTTCTTCCTGTCCTCTGCATCTTGCTCTGTCACACCATCCACCTGCATGTCCTCTCTCAGCACATCCATAAACTTATCTTAGGCCTTCCTCTTTTCCTGTTAACTGGTAGCTTCATCCTTAGCATCTTTTTCCCAATATACCCATTATCCCTCCTCAGCACATGTTCAAACCAATGCAATCTTGCCTCTCTGGCTATGTCTCCAAACCTTCCAACCTGGGCTGACCCTCTAATATACTTATTCCTAATCCTGTCCATCCTTGTCACACCCAGTGCAAATCTTAACATCTTTAACTCTGCCACATCCAGCTCTAACTCCTGCCTTTTTGTCAATGCCACTGTCTCCAATCCATATAACATAGCTGGTCTCACTACCCTCTTGTAGACCTTCCCTTTCACTCTTACTGGTACTCGTCTGTCACATATCACTCCTGACACTCTTCTCCACCCACTCCATCCTGCCTGTACTCTCTTCTTCACCTCTCTTCCACACTCACCATTACTCTGAACTATTCATCCCAAGTATTTAAACTCATCCACCTTCACCACCTCTACTCCTTGCATCCTCACCATTCCTCTATCCTCCCTCTCATTCACACACATATATTTTGCCTTAGTCCTGCTGACCTTCATTCCTCTTCTCTCTAGAGCATATCCCCATCTCTCCAGGGTCTCCTCCACCTGTTCCCTACTCTCACTACAGATCACAATGTAATCTGCAAACATCCTAGTCCATGAGGACTCCTGTCTGATCTCGTCAGGATATTACATTAAAAAAAAGAAAGTCGTCAACGGCCCCCAAAACACACATACCACAATTAAATGTCTGACTCTGCCAGGAAAAAAAAAATGCAGAAATTATCTAGTTGGTCCTGCCAGGGAAAAAAAAATGAGAACTTTCCTTATACACTAATCCGATTGCTGTCTCTCCACTCTCTCACTCTCTCCCTTGCAACTAAAGCACGGGAAGAGAATACTAGAGCAACAGAACTAATCAGCAGCCATGCCATGTACATGACAGTCTGCTGACTTCACAGTCCTGTTAGTCAGCTTCCTATTTCTTGTGGTTAAAACCACAATGACTTCTGCTATATTCATTTATGTCTGTGGTCTTCCCAATCTGGGCTGTTTTTAAAACAGTCAAGAGAACTCAAGCACGCATGCCTGCTGCTCTGAGTTCTAGATAGAATCTGATATCATGAGCTGCTTTGAGTTCTGAGTAGAATCCAATACCATGAGCCACCTAGTGCTTGCCAAATTGTACCCCCCACCCCAGGTAAATTGTAGTGAAATGTGTACAGTGTGTATACCTCCTGACATCCTTGCTGTTAAAATTTCAAAGAGGGTTGGACCTTTCATGGTTCAAAAGGCTAGACACAGATCACCATGGAGTCTATAAGAGACTGAGTTCTGTCCTGATAAAACAAGAGTTTTGATGCCACTGATCCTTTTAGTTATGAATCTCTGAGATCTCTCAAGTTGAGAGATATGTTTAGACAACTACATGCCAAAATGTGCACTAATGTGTCTGATGAGATATGAGCAAAGATGTGTTAAGACTTCTTGGATCTAGTGGAGATGCCTTTGAAAGTTAGATGAGCCAGACAGAATGCTTCCCACGCTTCTGCAGAGATATGATGGTCAAACAATAAGGAATTATCAACAAGAGGGCTTAGATCCCTTTCAGTAGTGTCTGACTGGAAGGATGTGTCACCAGCATGGTATATGAAAATATTTTTGGCCAAAATGACATATGTTCCATTTTTTCACATTTAACTTGATACCATTGTCCTTGCATCAGTTGTTAATGTGGTCTAACCCACGTTGTGGCAATTGTGAGTCAGCAAAATGTCAAATGATAACACCCAATTTACTGTCATCTGCAAACTTGGATAAATGTAGGTCAGGAACTGACCTATATTTATCCAAGTTTGGAAATGACAGTAAATTGGGTGTTATCTGCAAACTTGGATAAATATAGGTCAGTTGACAAGTATATTCCAAATAGAAAATGGCCTTATACTGAGGCCTGTGGTATCCTACTGTTAATTTTTTTGTTTTTAGAAGTAGTGACTGCAACTCTAACCAAATGGGCTCTGTCTGACAGCCAGTTAGATATCCACCGTACAATGTAAAGATTTATATTTAGAATTACATGTATGTCAGTAATGTCTGCATGGGGAATAGTGTTGATGTCCTTGGCCAGGTCCAGATATACTGTATGTACTGCATAATGGCTATGCACTGCTTATGCTGTAGGTGGATTGGACACTCTAAATTGGCCCTAGGTGTGTGTGTGTGTGTGTGTGTGTGTGTGTGTGTGTGTGTGTGCGTGTGTGTGTGTGTGTGTGTGTGTGTGTGTGTGTGTGTGTGTGTGTGTGTGTGTGTGTGTGTCTTTTGTGGAAGGTTGGGTGCTGGGCTGGCAACTTGACACTGTAAAACTCCACTGCCAATCATGAGCGGACAGTTGATCTGCTGTGGTGACCCCTAACCGAGAAAAGTCAAAAGAAGAAGAAGAAGTAGGAGAATGAGGTTAAAGAGGCAGAACCTTCCTCTGACAAAGGCAAATTGAGGCGAGTCCAGGCTTAAGACATTTTCAGTGTTTAGATTATGAGGTCTGAGGTAATGTACTCCACAACTTTACATATGAGGCAAGTGAGACTAATGGGCCTTTAGTTATCAGGCTATGTGCTTGTGTCACCTTTTAATAGCATTACAATGGCTATCTTCCAGGCTTTAGGAATGTAATGAGTGGAGAGGCTAAGTAGCAGCTCAGATAGGCTATATTTGGCAGTGATAATCAGGCAGCCTGGTATGTTATGGACATACTTCTCAACTTGTTAGCCCAAGAAATCTGGACTAAGCTTAAAATAATGGGGGACAAAGCCCCAAAAATAGTGACATATTTCAAATATTGCTCTTAGAAACTTAGAAAGTTGCTAAAATAATAGGATATGTGTTAGCATGTATTTTCTGAAGGATATGAAGTCTGAAACTCACATGTATGTCATTTTTAGTGACTTCAATCCGCAGTGAACTTCCAGAGAATCACACATTTTATGATAAACAAACCAAAAATGAGGCAAAAATCTGGACATTCTGTGAAAATCTGGACAGTTGAGAAGTTTGATTATGGATGAGGAGTTCTTAGCTTTTTAGAGGGCTTAAAGAACTTGTTCCATAGTAATTAAAGTGGGTGGATGGCATTTTGGAATCTGCAGAATAGCTATAACAGCAGACAAAGTAAAATGTGCAATAAATTTGCCAGGTAGGATACTAGATATTTCCTATTGGTCAAAGTATGCAGTATTAATGTGGACTAGCACTGAACATTGTTGGATGTTATTTCTTAACTTCCTAATATAGTTAAAGAATGAATTGAAGGTATTTTTGGTGTTAGCGTCTATATTTTAAGTTCATACTTAACATTAAGCTTTCTAAAATTGTTTCCTTAAGCTCTTTATCTTTCTTAAGTGTGCCATTAAGGTAGGTAGAATGAGACCTCTTATAGGCATTAAGCAATTTCTTTCTCTTGTTATATAATTTATTTATATGGGTATTCCACCATATGGTTTTATTTTTAAATTTCTAATTATATTTGGTGGAGATAGGGACTGCCTTTTCAATACAGCTATTTAAGTGAAAATAAGACTGCAGCTTCCGCAACACCGTCCATTAGAGGAAGATTACAGCAGAATTTATTTAGGTTATCATGCAACTATGAAGAAGATTTGCTTTTTAGGATTCCCTAAACACAGAGGTATTTCCAGGTCAAGTATCACCAGTTTTAAAGGAAGAGGCACCAATTTTTGGCTTGATTTAGCAATGCAGGATGATACATATGGAGATATGCAAGAAATGGCCATATTTTTGAGGACTAGATCAGAAATCCTGGGGCATTTATAATGTCAAGAAAGTTGTGTGAATACTGACCATTAGCAGTGCAGGTCAGCTGGCTTATTGATGGATAGTAGAAGTCCCCTATTTGAGAGGTGTGGGGTTTAATTGAGATTTCAGCTAACATGTTAAGATAGCTATCATGCAAAGAAGGTGGCAAGGACAGTGTTCTATAATTAGCTGTGAAAAAGTAATTAGATTTGTTTATAGTGATTTGGCTGTCTAAGGGTTTCAAATGTGGTCACCATAGGAATCTACCATAAGGTGATGATATACTTGGAAAATACTGATACTCCCCCTCAAATGCCAATAGGTGTGAAAATGCGATAGGCACTATACCATGTTACTGTAACTACACATATTTAAATGTGTTCAAGTTGCAGACATCTCAAGTTGGGCATTTTTGTTAAGACTCCTGACAGTGAGTAGAGCTGCTTTAATTTGTTTCAAATTAAAATTTACTAGGTTGGAATGTCCATCTGATGAACTCTGCCTAAAAACAGCACTTTAGCCAGAATGTGAAAGACTTAATAAGAGAGGTACAGACCATCACCGGCAAAGAAGGAAGGCTTGTCAACTGTCTCATCCCAAGATTTACATACTGGATACTTCTAGAATGACACATAGCTAATCATTAAACCCAGTTTTCTTGACTTAGAATCTTGGCATCATTCTGGGTGATGACAAAATACCTCTTAAGACAAGTGCCTTTTTTGCCTCAGACATATGTACAGCTAGGGTTGCCACCTTTTCAAATGCCCAAAGTGGGAAATTTTTTGTACAAACGTCAGATTTTGCAAGGCAAAACATACCCACAGCCAGTACAAAGGACATAACTTCACTGTTTTGCCTACATAAATGCTTATTCTTGTAGCATTTTAGTTGCTTATTCTGTTTCTTATAACATTTAGGTGTTTCAGAAACAAAATAACTGTTTTCTGCAACTATTGCATTAAATATAGGAAATATGTTTGCCCTAATATCTCAGGACATTTGCCATTTTTTCAATTTTTATGCAGGACACAACTGCCCAAAGAGGGACTGTCCCTCACAAAGTGGGACAGGTGGTAGCCCTATGTACAGCAAGCTCAATCATTCTCCTCCAACAGGGATCACTATCAGGTCATAATCACATTTGTCATGATGGAGTGATCTAAGAGTCCTTGGTACATCCCAGATCCTGGCTCTAGAAAAACAGCTAACTGCAGTAGCAGGGTCTATATTAGATCAGCGAACGCTTAAACAAGCGAACGCTGATTGATCTACTTTATTTTAGCGAAAGTGAAAAATATCGAAGCAGCAGAAACCCAAATTTTTTCCTAGGGAAAGAATTCGGTTGTCCATTTCTGTTGCTTCGGTATTTTCAGTGCTGTGGTGGAATGTTGCGGGTCGGATTCAGGTAAGTGTGCGATTCTGTGGATGTGAGTGTTAGGGTGGTTTAGGTGAGTTAGGGTTAGGGCTCAGGTTAGGTATGTGTGCAGTTGTGTGGACATGAGGGTTAGGGCAGATTTAGGTGAGTTAGGGTTAGGGAGCGGGTGAGGTGAGTGTGCGATAGTGAAGGACCTTAGGGTTACGGTTTGGGTTAAGGTAAGTGGATAGTTAGTGGTGTGTGTATAGTTTAGTGTAGGGTTAGGTGTCAGATTTTAGGTGTATGTGCGTGGATTTCTGTTTGTTTGTTGTGCTTGTGTTGTGTGTATGTGTTTTGGATCAGCGATTTTTTTTCCCTAGGAAAAAAATCGCTGATCTGACAGTTCGAGATTGTAAGCTTTCGCTTACATAAGTTCGATCAATCAGCGTTCGCTTTTTTAAGTGTTCGCTGATATAATATAGACCCCAGTAGCATAGCTAGGGTGTGGTGAGAGGGGCATCTGCCCCAGGCATAAAGTGTTGTGGGGCACAGTCAGTTGATCCCAATATATAAAGCAATACTGGCTTTTAAAAGCCAGAACTGCATTTGCAGTAAAATAAATAAATAAATAAATAAATAAATAAACTAGTACTGTAGCACTCTGGGTGCAGTTTAAACTGTAGCAGTTGCTTGCTACATTGTAGCAAACAGTTTGCAAGAGTTTAAAAGTTAAAAAAATAATAAGTTTTTAAGTGAAATCTGAGTGCTGTAGAGCTCTGTGCAGGCAGGGTATAAACTGTAGCAACTGTTGGCTACAAATCATTTGTAGCAAGAAGTTTGCTATGGTGTATAAGAAGAAATTCTTATTTATTTATTTGATAAAAGGGAGGGGGGTTGAGGGCAGGGCACAGAAATGAGACCTGAATAGTGGGGGGAGGGGGGGTCGTGTTGCGGATCTGGCCAGCTTGTTGGTGTGGCAACAGAATGTACATTTTTTTTTTTGCTCTTCAATTGAAGAGCTTTGGGGGTGGGATGCTGGTTCTGGCTGACTGTCATCTTATTTTTATCCAGCCTGTTGAGGGTGATCTCTGTATGCTTGATAATAGAGTCACCTATTACTAAAACATTACCGTGGTTCGATGTAGTCAACACCCCTGTGAATTTTACAGGTATGAGTACTGTCTGCAGGTGTAAAGGTGGAAAGCTGGTGTGTGAACTAATGCTTAAGGTTTCTCAGTCTTTAGCCTTAGAGGTTTAGGCAATGTTCTTTTAACAACCTTAGTATAACTTGGTTTGGGGGAAATTCCGTTTCTGTGTGTTGTGCTTACGTAATGTGCTTTATGGTGAGAAGGTAGCCTCAAAATTAAGAAAATACTTACACCTCTTACATACGGAATCATTGTGAGGTAGCAATAATGAGTTTTGGTGAGGAGGAGGTGGTTGATACATTGCCTCAATAAACCTAGTGCTAAGGGGCCAGTTACAAAGGAGACAAAAGCTGACTGAGATTGCATATTAGCAGTGAAGACAAAGAGGCATAACAAAACAGCATAGATTAATAACTTCCCGTCAGACAGAAAGGGATAACTGATTGGACTAGAAAAAGGTGATAATATGGGATATGACTAAAGGATAAAACAATGAGCTGTGACTATTGTAGTAGGTACAAGTATATATACATATATATATATATATATAGATATATAGATATATATATATATATATAGATATATAGATATATATATATATATATACATATAAATGTGACATAAATATGAAGGATCAATAAGGAAATCGATAAGTGACAAAATTAAATCAAACTGGTTTACCTAGTAGAATAATGTGGTTTCAGCCGATCTAGTAAAATATAAAATGTTTTTTTTAAAGAGATGAAATTACGTTTGATAAATCTGAATAAAACTGATATGCTACTATCATTAGTGCATAAGCAAAGTACTTAAAATCATGACTGCTGTTGCTATTAAAAATGAGTCTTTTTTTAGTCAGGTGTACTTTGGAATATAAAAGTGAGCCTCAGTGTGCTTAGAGTTTCAGGATCGCCAGCCATGCTATTATGCTATATTTACTCTTGGGTTGTAACATGTTCCAATTAAAATAATGAAGGTAGCAATTGCAATCCTTGTAACTTTGAAACTAAATCTGCAATTCTGTGGAATGTATACTTAGTGAATGGCTGTGGTACATCTGAATATTTATTCCCTTGCTTCAAGGTATAAGGATCTGGAAGAAAGCACGTATAGATAGCAGGGGTATACAGTCACAGCCCCCACATCAGAAGCGCAGGAGGATAAGCCTGTTGCAAGAACATTTTCCTAACTGTAGATTGAAGTTTGATATTTGCTCAAATTAGGTACAGGTTGGATTTTTTTTTCACAGGCGGGGGACTTGCAGTCATGCATCTCATATTTTCAATATGGAATCACACATATACCTTTTCATACATATTCCTGTACACATACATGTGACAGGTATTATATGCACCTGAGTGTATGTGCATGAAGATGTTCACTCTTAGGTAAATTTTTATATTGTCACAGTTTAAATATTCTACTATGAAATCAAAGAAGATAAGTATTAGTTAAATTTTCCATAAAAGAAGCAGCTGCTGTAAATGTGTCAAAAAGATGACAAGAGTAGTTTCTAAAACTAAAAAAATGCATCACGTTGATCTGTAATTTTCTTGCTATCTTATTAAAAGGTAATAGTACAGTATAACTGTTATGGTTTTATTGCAATATTTTATGTTTTATGAATACACTTTATTCTAATTAGAACTCAAACAAATGTGTTATATTGTGTAGTGTATTATATTAATTATTTCTTACTGACATACTGTTATAGTGGTATTAAGTCACACTATGGTGCAATTTGATTCAGAGCAAACTCATTATATCACTAAAGCACAGCTGTAATTTGTTTTCAGTGTGTTAACTGAAATAGTCTAGGCTTTTAAACAATATAGTGACATACAGTGGAATTTGCAAAATATATTGATTGTGTCACTACTTAATTACTGATTAGCTGCCTAATATCGTTGTCCTGAAAGTTAGTAATTGTATACAGTGAACAGAAACATATGCACAGAAACTATATATAATACATATTTATTCACATATATACAACACATACACACATGCATTAGCACAGATATGCATGCTTTCCTTCCTACAGAGATCACAGATGATGTTCCTCTCACCTTTATAATCTTATCTCCTGGCTGCAGAATGTTTGCTGCAGGTCCATCAGGCTGAACTCTAGTAACAAATATACCCTATAAGTCAGAAGTAACACAGAATTAGAGATCAACATAAAAAAACACCAGGCATAAAAAGCTTAATACATAGTGTGTTTCATTCAAATACAATTTTAATGACAGTTTGTTGCTGGAATCTGTTTCACTGCTGTGGAATCTACAGCCTGTTAAGGACAGCCATTTCATCATTCTTACCACACACAGAAAAACAAAATGGCTCGCACATCATAAGGATCACTATTGCAGGATTTGTGTATATGGAATGAAATGTCTACTGGAGGTGGAGGTTAGTCTTCTTCTAGATGTTTTTGGCTGTTAGATGATCTCTTAAGTGCACAATTGCAGTCCCAAGCTGTGTTCGTTAGAGGGCAGTCCAGTTATAAAAGTTTTCATTAATTCTTTTTTTTGCCACTAAATTAAATAGCTACTCCATTTACATTAATGTTGTCATCAGTTATAGAAGTTGAAACATCTTAGCAAAATTATTTTCCTTTCCTGATTCAAACCATAAACATAATGTTTTTTTTTCTCATTCTTTTTGTGGATATATAAAATCCTCAGGGGAAGTCACCAACAAGCACTTTCGTGACTGCCATATTCCCTTAATTCTATTTTCAGGCAGAAGAATATTAAAAACTATGTACTCCCTGTTGCTTCTAATTAAAAGATATTAGCCAGGACATCAACAAACCCTATACTCTTTGTAGAATATAAAAAAATGCAAGCTACATCTTCTGGTAGCCTGTGTGAAAAAAGAAAATTCTAAATCTAAATAAAACAAGAAACTTGGGGTGAGGGGGGGACTAAAGCTAAATATATGTAAGTTTGGAACACCATACAGGGCTTTTGGACCAATCTCTTTATAGGAGAAACCACAACCTTTAATATTTCTAGTTGTAGGTAACAGGAGAGCTGTGGATAAAATACTGTTACATTCAACAATATGGTGTCATTTGGGAGCAGAACTATTCAGTCTTTCTGATGAGGGAGAAGAAACAATCCTTGCCCAAAAAAAGGTGTAATCTGAAAACAGTCTATTCTATTCTATTTTTACAAAGTCAGTAGGACTATTAGAAGAGAAAACAAGTATTTTTTAATTGCCCTAAAGAAAACATTCTCCACATAAAATAACAAGAGGTCTACATTGATAATATATGTAACAATATTAAGTGATACTGAAAAATGAAATCTGCAGACTTAAACTTAAAGTAATGCCACAGTGGACTCAAAGAAAATATGACTTGGCTGTCAAATCTAATATGCCTTGCCAGAGTATTTTTTTGGTGACAAACTTGATCATGGAAGAATAAAGCTGATGCTAAGCTGATGCAGCTGTTATTGTGTTATGATGATGTTTTTGATCTCATACAGCAAGGGAATCTTGTTTAGAAGCCATTTCAAAGGAAGGAGGTAATATCATTCTTGTGTAAAAGAGTCACACTGTGTTGTACTTCTTATGGATGTTACAATACCCAAAGGATGAATTTATCCAGATGTCTTGTCTGTGATTAGATGGATTTTAATAGCAGACAATAACAGATACTTAGAATTGTTTTGTTAATGTTCTAATAACTGGAAAATGGCACACAGGTGTTTCATGTATTCTGTATTTAACACTTGTGTAGAAGTATGTTTGCTTCATTGTAAGCATAAGCATTCTATAAAATAGTATTGTGAATATTTTTGTTACCATTGTTTATAATAATTAATGGTTTTCTGGAAGAACTGGTTTTCTGGAATGAATATTGAAGAAATGGGGGTGGACTGGGGAGGGGTGGTGTAATAGGATAAACAAAAGGGAAGATTTAGGAAGATAAGTATTGATATAAGAGGGAAGAGGGGCAGAGGTGCCATAATATAGTTTGATTAGGGGGAAGCATTTTTCGATTCTTTTTTCCCTACTGCCTACCAGTCACCCTATTGCTAACTGGTCTATTCTTTCCCCTTTACTTGGGGTGAAAGCCAGCGAGGAGGGGGTCATTATTAAGGCAAACATCTTTTTTTTCTTACAGGCACTAATCTCCTGCTCAATATATCCAAACAATTGGTATGGAGTGGTCCAGGATGATGAATGTACATTTATGTGAGTATACATAATCAAATGGCTCTGCACCCCCTGTAGATAACACTACCTGGTGATTCCTGGTCTCCAAAGGAGATTTTAACATGGCAGGTGGGCTCAGCCACATGCCCATGACTCCCACTCATGAAGAGAGGTGAGCCAAATTAGCGACCTAATTCCTGTTGCCTCCACACAGCAGCCCCAACAGCCGCCTGAACCACTAACTGAATTTGAGCTGTCTGGGATGCATTCAGGGCTTTATCCCTATTTGCCCAATGGAGCTGGCATAGATGAAGAATTGTTGGTGCCACTAGATTTAGAGAATATAGAGTAAAGATGGATGAAGAACTGATTTAAGAATCTGTGGATCAGAAAACGGAGGCATGAAAAAGTTGTGTGTGGATTATTGTGAGGGGGGCAAGTGGGGGCTAATGAAGGATGAATAAGTAAATGAGAAATTATGGAAAAGATGTAAGAAGCATAAGTATAATAGTGATGAATATGTGCATGCAGTTGGGTGAATGGCTAAAAAGGAATTTTAATAATATAATCCTATTTATCCTCATATCTTATTCAGATGGCAAAAACAGTTTCACAGTTATATCACAGGAATCATGTCAGTCTTTTGAATAAGCTTTATCCAAAAGTGAATTTGTCAAAAAAATCCAGGCAAAATGACTTTCGGTAAACCTAAGAGATAATTTTTGCAGGGCAGCAAGAACCCTATGCACCCACCATTTGTGGGAACAACCCCAAATGGATATATACTTACTTTGGAGAAAAGGGAAATGCTGCTTTTGATGAAAGTTGTTTTGGTGCTTTTTTCAGTCTATTGCCATTCATAGAAACATCTCTTAATAGACTAGCAGGCTACCATATCACAAAATGGTGCCAAAAGAGTTATTATTTCCCACTCAGAATTATTTGGTGTAATCACTGATGATAATTTAAAATGTGACCTTCATATCCAGCAAGTTATAACAATGCTCATCAAAAACATGGCTTCTATACATAATAAAACCATATCTAACCGAACAAGAACATACATCCATAGATACAGCCTACTTTACTCCCCAGCCTTTTATATGCTTTTCCCATCCTCACCAACTTACAACCCACAAAACATGCTAAACTTGAACAATGCTATAACTAAATAATTAAGTCTGCATCCAACCTGTCCAGCAGAAGTCATCACTGTACAGCTCACAGACAATTTAATATCACACAACAGTGGAGAAAAGAGACAACTCCACTGTTTCTGAAAGTTGTTTTGGCACTTTTCTTTCAGTCTATTGTGATTCATAGATGCATCTGCCAATAGACTGTCAGACTCCTATATCACAAAATGGTGCCAAGATCATTGCTATTCAATTCTTGGCCCACTGTTTGTTAACATCTTCATCAACAAACTCTATACATCTACCAAACAAGCAACCATTGTTCAATATGTAGATGATGCCACTCATATATGCATACAGATTAATACTGTCCAACTACCTCGGTTTCACTCATTTAAAGGCAACCCATAAGATCCTTTACCAGTCAAAGGAATGCTCAAGTTCTAAGTCACCGCCTACAATAGTATTCATCAACTAGAGACCTCTCCTCAAAATATCTCTACTTAAATTATGCACAAAAATCACATAACACTTGTGGTAATGCCCTCTGCTGCACAATATTATAACATAAAAGCTAAGTTTATTACCTATAAGTTTAAGGTCTCTCTAATTGCTGCATATGCTTGATCATTACACACCAAAGGAAGTATTGTACTCTATGATTAGTCTGATAAGGGCAGAGTACAATGGGATAACGACCTCTTTGGAGCTAGATGCCATGCCCTTACTTATAAGTTGCATAACAGAAAATGATTTTATCACCACTTTGGCCACGTGGTGGTCAAATGTAAGGCTATTGTCTATGTGTATACCCAGATCCCTGACCACTGGACCAACTCTTAGAGGTGTATTATCAACATGGTAATTAGTTGGGATGGTTGACTTCCCAAAGGGTACAATTATGCATTTCTTAGCATTGAGCTTAAGACCATGGCTTTGGCACCATTTGTTTGTCAGAGATAGACCTTACTGAAGAATGCTAGTGTCGGCAGGGGACTCAGTGATAACCCCCAGCTTGCAATCATCTGCAAACTTAGTCAGCCACAAACCTTCAGCATGTGTTTCCATTTTAGGGAAATAGATGCCAAAAAGGAGTGGGCCTAGTACAAGCCCTAGAAGGCACAGCTAGTGAATGGTCTCCTGATGGAGGTGGCCTCACCTGTTTTGACCTCCTAGGTCCTATCAGCGAGCCAGTTGGCTGTCTAGTGGGTGATAAAAAGGTTTATACCTAAATTAGTGAGCTTGTCTATAATGCCCGAGTGGGGTATTGTATCAAAAGCCGTTTGCACAGTCTTACATTATCCAATGCTTTGCTGACCTTCTCAAAAAAGTTCACTAGATTTAATAGGCATGACCTTGCAGCATTTGCAGATTATCGATGCCCTAATTTATCATGACTATGATGATTCTTTCCACAGCCTCACATATGAGGCTGCTACGACTTATTGGCCTGTAGTTACCCGAATCAGTGTTGAACCTCCTTTTTGCAGGGAAATGACTGTAGCCATCTTCCATTCCTTGGGCACAAGAGCAGAAAACATGACTGAAGGTTCCAGCTGAAAAGTGATTCAAGTGGACCAGTGAGGTCATGTTTCATTCTAGTTATTAAACATCCCAGGATATTATCAGGGCCCATTGATGCAGTGTTTGTGGACTTGGAAAGTGCATTGATGACCTGTTCCCTAGTAATGACTGGGGGGATTGTGGTATGCAGTATTTCCTTTGGACTATCAGGGGGGAGTGGTGAGTGGGAGAAATTTGAGCTGAACCTGTCTGCCAAAAAGATTGGCAATGGCCTCTGATTCAGTGTGGGTGATGCCATTTACAATACATTCTGAGCATTGTTGTGTATTTCTCCTGAAGTTAAAGAAATAGCTGTAGAAAGGCAAACACATTACTCCAGACAGGATATTATTTAATAGAAGGGCTGGATGCTTCTTGGCTTAAATTAAATCCAGATGATGGAGAAAGTTGTTGCTTACTTAGAGAAGGATTACAAAACATACATGAAGTTGTCATAAAACTGATAGAAAACAATGTAAAAGAAGAAATTATACTATTTAGTTGTCTGAAGTCAGCAAAGATCATGAAAAAACAACAAAAAACGGAATGAGAGAAATCATAGCTCTGCTTGAAAAACAAACAAGTATAAATGTTATTAAAGCCTTCAAAAATAAATGTTTATCAGAAATGTAATCATATAATACACTTACTAATTATAAAATTAGGAAATAGGACTGTTACTGTGGTCTTTAAGTGATAAAGTAATTGTAGCAACCTACACAAAAGAATGCAAGCATAAATCGATTGACATCTGACTTCAACTTGCTCGATCTCTGTGAATCAGACGTTATGCTTTTATAGATCACACAAAGGTAGCAAGCAAGAATTCAATAATTTGTTGAGTAACATATTTAAATTTAGCCAATTAGAGGTAACTCTATCAGGGTATTTAAATACTAGTGTAAGGCGTGGGACCTAAATTACAACACAATAAAATATTATTTAGATGAATATATTACTAAACTGTGACTTTATCAGGTAACCAATAAACTGAACAGAAAGGAAAATATCTGGACATGTTAGTTTTCAAGTCTAAATTAACTAGAAATTAATTATTTCATGACTTTTGGGCAGAAGTGATCATACATATCTATAACTGAAACTGATGTGTGATCATAACATGAGTGACAAAAAAGAAATATTTAAAAAATATGATGATGGGTGTACTATGCCCCTAAATGTAATATATGGACAGATTTTTGTGTAGTTTGTAAACTGCTATGCATAACAGTAAAAGAAAGATATAATGTATTACCACATACATCAACTGGACATAAGCTGATTTAAGTATATTTCCTTCATTTTATTGTGGTTGTTATAACTTGGGGACTGATTTCTCAGATCTAGCTCTGTTGAAACTGTCTTGTGTGTGTGTCTGAAGCTCTGCACTAGTTGTTAAACTGCACTGAAATTCCTTTAAGTGTTAATTAGCTTGGGGGGTTTTCTGATAACTTTAAAACCTGTGTTGGTTACATCTCTGGTAATCATTTTAAGTAGAGTTGCTGCTACTGAGATTTGTCTGCATACATCAACTGGACATAAGCTGATTTAAGTATATTTCCTTCATTTTATTGTGGTTGTTATAACTTGGGGACTGATTTCTCAGATCTAGCTCTGTTGAAACTGTCTTGTGTGTGTGTCTGAAGCTCTGCACTAGTTGTTAAACTGCACTGAAATTCCTTTAAGTGTTAATTAGCTTGGGGGTTTTCTGATAACTTTAAAACCTGTGTTGGTTACATCTCTGGTAATCATTTTAAGTAGAGTTGCTGCTACTGAGATTTGTCTGCATACATCAACTGGACATAAGCTGATTTAAGTATATTTCCTTCATTTTATTGTGGTTGTTATAACTTGGGGACTGATTTCTCAGATCTAGCTCTGTTGAAACTGTCTTGTGTGTGTGTCTGAAGCTCTGCACTAGTTGTTAAACTGCACTGAAATTCCTTTAAGTGTTAATTAGCTTGGGGGTTTTCTGATAACTTTAAAACCTGTGTTGGTTACATCTCTGGTAATCATTTTAAGTAGAGTTGCTGCTACTGAGATTTGTCTGCATACATCAACTGGACATAAGCTGATTTAAGTATATTTCCTTCATTTTATTGTGGTTGTTATAACTTGGGGACTGATTTCTCAGATCTAGCTCTGTTGAAACTGTCTTGTGTGTGTGTCTGAAGCTCTGCACTAGTTGTTAAACTGCACTGAAATTCCTTTAAGTGTTAATTAGCTTGGGGGTTTTCTGATAACTTTAAAACCTGTGTTGGTTACATCTCTGGTAATCATTTTAAGTAGAGTTGCTGCTACTGAGATTTGTCTGCATACATCAACTGGACATAAGCTGATTTAAGTATATTTCCTTCATTTTATTGTGGTTGTTATAACTTGGGGACTGATTTCTCAGATCTAGCTCTGTTGAAACTGTCTTGTGTGTGTGTCTGAAGCTCTGCACTAGTTGTTAAACTGCACTGAAATTCCTTTAAGTGTTAATTAGCTTGGGGTGTTTTCTGATAACTTTAAAACCTGTGTTGGTTACATCTCTGGTAATCATTTTAAGTAGAGTTGCTGCTACTGAGATTTGTCTGCATACATCAACTGGACATAAGCTGATTTAAGTATATTTCCTTCATTTTATTGTGGTTGTTATAACTTGGGGACTGATTTCTCAGATCTAGCTCTGTTGAAACTGTCTTCCCCACCCCCCCTCCCTGTTCTTGGATGTAGTTTAAATTTGGTGGCTTTTGCAGTGCCCGCCCCACTGTAGATTTGATCTAGGACACTCCCCCAGTCCCTTCTCTTTACCGCATTCTCTCTAATAAACCCTTTCTGCACTTGCTTCTAGTCCTTTTTAATTTAATTACATTTTTTTCATACTGCGTGTGGACTAATATTGCTACATACTCAAGTGTGCCAGCTTGCACTGCATGTGAATTGTTTTTATAGCATTTACTGTCTGTTTTTTTCCTTGTGGAAGTAAAAAAAAAAAAAAAAAAAAAAAAAACTCTTGTTTTCCTGCCTTACAGAGTCAGAGTTTTCCAGGAGCTGATCTGTTTTTCCTTTTTTTAGTTCCTGTTACTGATCCATTGCCTTATTAGGAAGGAGGGAAGTTTCTTTGCTTACCAGTGGAGCGGAAGCTTTTGTCCGATTTGCCTTTTGTCCGACGGTGAAGTTTCAGCCAGAAACTAGTAGTCCATTGGTCGCTTTGGGGGTTCCAGTTCTATTCCCCTGCTCTGCTATAAAACACGCTAAACACGCTTTTCCAGCTTGTACCAACTCAGCACAGATCCTCGTGGTGGCCTGCAGAGTGATCCAAGCAGCAGAGAGAGCTAGAGTGACTTTCTACCAGATATAAGTATTTTTGTGGCTTTCCCACTGTTATTAAGCTAGCGACTGCATTTCGCCTGTTTTACTGCTACTTTAAGTGATTTCTGCATTTTACACTGTTTATTGCACTTTAAGTTACTAATTGTTGCAAATTGTTTCTGTAGCCTACACACTAAATTAGCCGATTTACAGCATTTATAGCATTTACTGTCTGTTTTTTTCCTTGTCTCTGTAATAAAACAAAAAAATCTCTTGTTTTCCCGCCTTACTGAACTAGAGTAGTCCAGTTTCAGAGTTGCTGATCCCTGGGCTTTGTTTTTAGTTCCTGTCACTGATCCATTGCCTTATTAGGGAGGAGGGAAGTTTCTTTGCTTACCAGTGGGAGTGGGAAGCACTGAGCGGCCTTTCTGTCCGATTTGGTGAAGTTTCAGCCGGAAACTAGTAGTCCATTGGTCATTTTGGGCCAATTCCTAGCTCCTTTCAGCCCCCTGCTATAAAACACGCTAAACACGCGTTTTCCAGCTTGTACCAACTCAGCACAGATCCTCGTGGTGGCCTGCAGAGTGATCCAAGCAGCAGAGAGCTAAAAGAGTGACTTTCTACCAGATATAAGTATTTTTGTGGCTTTCCCACTGTTATTAAGCTAGCGACTGCATTTCGCCTGTTTTACTGCTACTTTAAGTGATTTCTGCATTTTACACTTTTTATTGCACTTTAAGTTACTAATTGTTGCAAATTGTTTCTGTAGGCTACACACTAAAGAGCGCTAGCCGATTTACAGCATTTATAGCATTTACTGTCTGTTTTTTTTTTCCTTGTCTCTGTAATAAAACAAAAAATCTCTTGTTTTCCGCCTTACTGAACTAGAGTAGTCCAGTTTCAGAGTTGCTGATCCCTGGGCTTTGTTTTTAGTTCCTGTTACTGATCCATTGCCTTATTAGGGAGGAGGGAAGTTTCTTTGCTTACCAGTGGGAGTGGGAAGCACTGAGCAGCCTTTCTGTCCGATTTGGTGAAGTTTCAGCCAGAAACTAGTAGTCCATTGGTCGTTTTGGGCCAATTCTAGCTCCTTTCAGCCCCTGCTATAAAACACGCTAAACACGCGTTTTCCAGCTTGTACCAACTCAGCACAGATCCTCGTGGTGGCCTGCAGAGTGATCCAAGCAGCAGAGAGCTAAAAGAGTGACTTTCTACCAGATATAAGTATTTTTGTGGCTTTCCCACTGTTATTTAAGCTAGCGACTGCATTTCGCCTGTTTTACTGCTACTTTAAGTGATTTCTGCATTTTACACTGTTTATTGCACTTTAAGTTACTAATTGTTGCAAATTGTTTCTGTAGGCTACACACTAAAGTGCGCTAGCCGATTTACAGCATTTATAGCATTTACTGTCTGTTTTCTTTCCTTGTCTCTGTAATAAAACAAAAAAATCTCTTGTTTTCCTGCCTTACTGAACTAGAGTAGTCCAGTTTCAGAGTTGCTGATCCCTGGGCTTTGTTTTTAGTTCCTGTTACTGATTCATTGCCTTATTAGGGAGGAGGGAAGTTTCTTTGCTTACCAGTGGGAGTGGGAAGCACTGAGCAGCCTTTCTGTCCGATTTGGTGAAGTTTCAGCCAGAAACTAGTAGTCCATTGGTTGTTTTGGGCCAATTCCTAGCTCCTTTCAGCCCCTGCTATAAAACACGCTAAACACGCGTTTTCCAGCTTGTACCAACTCAGCACAGATCCTCGTGGTGGCCTGCAGGGTGATCCAAGCAGCAGAGAGCTAAAAGAGTGACTTTCTACCAGATATAAGTATTTTTGTGGCTTTCCCACTGTTATTTAAGCTAGCAACTGCATTTCGCCTGTTTTATTGCTACTTTAAGTGATTTCTGCATTTTACACTGTTTATTGCACTTTAAGTTACTAATTGTTGCAAATTGTTTCTGTAGGCTACACACTAAAGTCGCTAGCCGATTTACAGCAATTACTGTCTGTTTTTTCCTTGTCTCTGTAATAAAACAAAAAATCTCTTGTTTCCCGCCTTACTGAACTAGAGTAGTCCAGTTTCAGAGTTGCTGATCCCTGGGCTTTGTTTTTAGTTCCTGTTACTGATCCATTGCCTTATTAGAAAGGAGGGAAGTTTCTTTGCTTACCAGTGGGAGTGGGAAGCACTGAGCTGCCTTTTGTCTGATTTGGTGAAGTTTCAGCCAGAAACTAGTAGTCCATTGGTCGTTTTGGGCCAATTCCTAGCTCCCTTCAGCCCCCTGCTATAAAACACGCTAAACGCGTAAAGCGATTTAGCGGAGTTACCACTGTTGCACACAAGAGCAGCGGCGGTTAAACAAGGTTAAACTATTTGGGCCATCTAAATTCCACTCTTCCAATTTTCCCTTAAAACTACCTTCCTCGAGCTGTACTGCTGATCTAACCAGCATATCCTATAACTGAAAAGTTCATCTCTACTTGATTCCCAAGTAGACTATTCTCTATCTGTAAAGCCTAGCACTTACTCCTACAGTACTTGCACCTTGATAAAGCACTCTTATTATAGATAGTACCCCACCAGCCTAAAACCCACTTCCCCCGGAGTCCTTTGAAAGTCTCTTTATCTACTACTTCTAGTATGTCGAGGGATCAGTTGCTAGTGTCCTCTCTAGCTCAACTGGTGAACCTGGGAATATTGAGGCAATGTTACAACTGCCTCATGTACACAGACAATCCTCTCCTTCTCCCACAAAACACAAATACATGCGAGAGATGCAACTATACGGCCAAACTGGAGGCTGAGCTCTCTCAACATAGGACTGGCAAGACCAGACAGGAGGAGAAGGTAACCACACACAATACATACCCAGTCACACATGGTACCATCACAACTTCAAATCATACACATACTCACACAAAGACATACTCGGAGGCTCTGATCAAAAATTTACCAAAACAGCAGAGGCCACCAAAGCAGACACCCAAACAACTACCACCTCACGACCCAACACATGCAACACATAGACCACACAGTCAGAGTGTCAAACAGTCACAGCCCTTAAGGCCAAACAAAATGCCAGACACACTTGTCATTGGTGATTCCATAGTCAGACACACTGACGTCCCGCTCACCAGACTGAGTAAAGAGAAGGTCACAGTAAGCTGCCTGTCAGGCGCTAGAATCCGCCACATAACGCAAGCACTCAGGTCTCTCAACAGCAGGTACAAGTACGACTCAGTCATTGTCCACGCTGGTGTCAACGACCTGAGACGAACCTCCTTGGACTACATGAAAGGGACATCGAGGAGCTCTCTGATTATGTAGCCCAGGCAGGTATGACCCTGACCTTGAGCAGTATCCTACCTTCACCTAGAATGATGCCACAATACAGTGATAAGATGATCAGCTTTAATAATTGGCTTAAATTCTGGTGTCATTCAAAGGGGATCCAATGTCTGTCTGCCTGGGATGACATGCTGGACAAGCCACGCTGCTTCGCAAGGGACGGCTTGCACCTGTCACCCTGGGCTTCCGGATATTGGCAAAGGCTCTTGCCACCCCCATAGTGCCTTTTTAGGCAAGGCTCAAATTCTAAACCTACCACCCTAGAACACCAAAAGGAAAAAAACTAAGGGTAATGCTGCTCAATGCCAGAAGTCTCAATCTCAAGATGCACGCACTCGAGGCCCTTCTCAATATGGAGAACATCGATGTCTGTGCTGTGACAGAAACCTGGTTCAAGGCTCCTGAGAGCACCCCAGCACTAACAGGTTTCACCTCATATCATGCGTTCCGCCCCAAAATCCGGACAACACCAAGAAAGGAGGGGTGTCCATATTCATAAAGGACACCCACACCTCAAGGTTGGTGGCAACGCATGATGCATCGGAGACCATCCAGGTGCAATTAACCATAGGCAAGACTGCTCTGCAATTTGTAGCATGTTACAGGCCACCCTCTCAAACTCAGGAACCTCACATGGCCTTCCTGAAAACATTGGAGGATAAATGTATCTCCAAACACCATCATACTAGGTGACTTTAACTACCCTAATATAGACTGGGAACACTACTCAAGCCCGAACACTCTAACCCAAAGATTCCTGGAGTTCATAAACTCAAATGCCATGGAACAACTAGTCACCATCCCCACAAGAGGAGAAAACATACTTGATCTCATCATCACGAACATGGGATCAAAAAGTTCAACACCGAAGTATACCCTCACTGGTGAGATCAGATCATAAACTAATCTCGCTGGAGGTCCTCATCCCGCCCCACCTGAAACAAAAAGACCACAGTGAAAAACTTCTCAAAAGCCGATTTCACACTTCTAAAAACTAGTGTGGTCTCCTTTAAGGCCCCTGAGCCAGTGGTAAACATTACTCAAACCGCTGAATCACTTACAAATGCCTTCTACCAGCACCTACAGGACTGCATGGATCAGGCAATCCCAAACAAAACTAAGACTCTCTGTACCAAAGGCAAGCGTCCAGTCTGGTGGACCCCAGCCATAAACAAGCTCTACAACAAAAGGAGGAAGCTACTACAAGATAGAGCAAAATCCTTGAAAGGTAAGACACCTTTGATCATTATAAGTAAAAACTAAGAGCTCTCATAAAATCATCCAAGGCAAATTTTGAGAGAAAAATCGCCAAGGACTCTAAAGAGAATCATAAGGCCTTCTTTAGCTATGTTAGAAACCTAGGAGGAAACTCCCAGATATGCTCAGAATTAGTTCAAAATGATGTGAAAATTACTGAACCTACACACATTGCCAACATACTGGCTGACAGGTTCAGTGCAAACTTATCCCCTCCCCAAAAGGAGAGATATCTATTCCAGAGGATTGTAGCCCCCAAACATCTCCAACGCCCAGGTGAGAACTGCCCTCACTAAGGCAAAAACCACAGCATCCATGGGACCGGATGGTGTCCCCGGCTGTGTGCTTCATGAACTCAATGAGGAATTAAACCCACAGTTAGGACAGCTGTTTAATCTTAGCCTCACCTCAGGATACGTACCCAAGGAGTGGCGCCACGGCGACTGTGGTCCCACTTCATAAGGGCGGTGCCTCCACAGACCCTGGAAATTACCGCCCCATTAGCTTGACAAGCCTTATCTGCAAAGCCATGGAGAGGATCATAATGGAACTCATAAATAAAGACATAGGAACTTGCAGACTTTGGATCCAACTCAGTTTGGCTTTGTCAAAGGCAGATCCTGCCTCTTAAACTTGGTTGACTTTTTCGAGACAGTCACCAAGGCCATTGATGAGGAAAGGCAGTCCATACAGCCTACCTCGACCTGGCAAAGGCCTTCGACACAATACCCCACTCAGGTATCATCGAAAAACTCATCAGCTTGAATGTAAACCCATACATCACAAGATGGGTTGCAAACTGGCTAAGTGACAGAACCCACAGGGTCAGAGTTGCTGGAGCCATGTCAGACTCAAAGCCTGTCACAAGTGGTGTCCCACAGGGCTCAGTCCTGGGTCCACTCTTGTTCGGCATCTACTTTTCTGAAGTACAAGCAAACACAGGAGGGTTATGGCTGACAAAGTTTGCAGATGACTGCAAACTGGGCGCCATAGTCGAAAACACATCTGACACAGATATCCTCCAGAAGGGCCTCACAGAAATGGATAACTGGTGCCAGAGCCATGGCCTGAAGTTAAACGCCAAAAATGCATAGTCATACCCTTTGGGAAAAACAAGGCTACCCCTAGCTACCATATAGGTGGCAATCCACTGAGCACAGAAAAAGTCATCAGAGATCTGGGGACCCAGGTTGACAGTAGCCTTTCGTTTGACACTCATGTTGCTAAAGTAGTTAGGAAAACCTTCTATATCACCCACCTGATCATGAAGGGATTCACATCTAGATCAAGGGAGGTCATCGTCCTCGTGTACTCATCACTTATTAGACCTATGATTGAGTACAATGCCCCGTTCAGAATGTATCTGACCAGACACCTGCTGCAGCTTGAAAGGCCCCAAAGTTCCTCACCAAAAGGATAAAGGGTCTCAAAAATATGTCTTATGCTGCCCGACTGAAAGAACTCCAGCTCTATTCAGTCTCATACCGCTTGCTCAGAGGTGACCTGTGCCTGACATATAAGGCCATGTCAAACCCAGATTTGATGAATATGCTTCACCTCAAAAAATCTAGATCCCTCAGAACCACAAGGGCGGGAGACTTAAACCTTGACACGGTTATAAATAGAACGTGCTGGAGGGACAGATTCATCACCCAGAGACTCCCTATGCTGTGGAACAAAATCCCGGTACATGTGAGGCAGAGCACCTCTCTGGTCTTGTTCAAGAGGAATCTTGACCAATGGATGGGAGATTGCAGATATACCCCAGGGATTACTTCAGCGTCACTGCTTGACAGAGGCACAGCAAAATGATAGGCATAGTTTTTATTCAAACTAAAGGGGTGGCGAAAGCCACATAACTATGGGCTAGGCTTATAAATGCCCTTGGGCAGATAGCCTAGTATAAACCTATGAACCTATGAACCTATAATATAGAACAATGCCAAATATAAACCTAATAAACTTTAAAGCAATTTAATAATACATATATCAGTTGAGGGTATGTCTGGATTGAAATATTATTTATGCAGAAAACTGAATCAAAATCAAGGATGTAACTTAAAAAGAAATGCAATTAATTACAGTACAGTAGAAGGAAAGATTGAACAACAAGAAAAAAAGAGATGGCAGAGTTAATCATAAAACACAGAACATCAATCTATAAGTAATACAAAAAGGCAGATGACAATAGTAAGATACATACACATTTTTCAGACATAGGCAATAATATCCTTCAGGGCCTCAAAGAAAAAAAATACATAAATCATGCTTTCTGGCCTTAAAAGAACTGTTAAAACTCTTACAAATTAACTTTACAGTACAAATATAAATATTAATGTCCAGCTCCTCACAGAATTCGCAAGCAATTAATTCCTCCTAGTCCTTACAGATATAACAATAAGCATTGCTATCTATCCTAACATAGAACTTTTACTACTCCCCCAAGAATTACAGAAAATAACAGTACATTCAAGCAGTATAAACATAAACACTGCTTTCTAGCTCCTCCTGCAATTCACAATCTGTTATTTTATCCTGGCCCTTGTAGAAAGAAACATACAGCTTGCTTTCAGGCTAGACCAGAAATGGTAATACTCCAGCAAAAGTCTTTATATACAATAATGGTGTCATCACACAGGGGAATGTGTAGCTATCCAGATCTTCCCACTGTTAACAACCAGTTAATTTCCCATGGGTCTTAGAGAAAGAAACAAAAGCTTGCTTAAAAGTCCAACAAAAATGTTTTAAGTAAAATATCAATGCAATCTGACAAGAAAAAAACAAAGTATGCCTTGATGCAGCAGTCTGTTCTGGAAGCTGTCTCATGGGAACCATACAAGAAGACTTCATCTTAACAACATTCTTAAAATATAGTGATGTACAGAAACTGCTCTGATTCTTAAAATACACTGATGTGCAGAAACTGTTTTTGTTAATTTATTTATTCATTTAAACATTGTTATATTGCAATTTCCTCCTCTCCGGGCTGAGGCAGCTGGATTCCCATCTAGTTTACCTCATTAAAGCCTAGTGACACTTCCATGTGTTTCTCTACTTACATCCTATGGGATGCCTATGGATTCTAATATTGACTATTCATTTTTCCATTAATAACCTCAAAACTATGCTGCAATGAAGTTATTAAAATATTTCATCATGAAGGTTATATGATGGACAATACAACTGCACTAACACCTGGCCTCTGTCTATTGCAAGTAGAGAGATATTAATTGTTAGTCATGTAATATTTATACACATTGTCATAAATTTCATATTTCTAAAAACATCTCAACAACCAAGTAACACAGACAAAATTTCTTAGCTTCATAAGAAAGCTCTCAGCTGGATGAGCAAATGCTGATGACTGTACATGGTTGCTGAGATGTGTGCTGTGTACAAAATATTAGAGATGGGTGGCCTGTAGCTTGCACCCTGATTGGAGAATGAACATTCTCCAGCAGGGTGTTAATTGGTAATCAAAAAAGTGGAAGATCAGTGCAAAAAAACAGCCAGTAAAAAACCCAAAGCACTGAGTAGAGGAAGAGTCAAGCACTGGGCAGCTGAGATAGTAAACCAAGTTTATTGTAGGTCACAAAATCCACAAGACGTTTAATTGGTAATGCCCACTGAAAAATGAGTCTGCCACTTCACGGCAGCATGTTAAGCGGCTTGGACTGAAAAAAAAACTAATAGCCGCCATTATTTTATGCTTGCTAAGCATGGTTTTAAGAAAAAAAAATAAAGCGTGTGTGTGTGTGTGTGTGTGTGTGTGTGTGTGTGTGTGTGTGTGTGTGTGTGTGTGTGTGTGTGTGTGTGCATGTGTATGTGAGAGAGAGAGAGAGAGAGAGTGATCAAGTGATCTTCTGGCAGCAGTAGCAGTTAAGAGGTTTGTGTACCTCTCCTAGACATGCCTGTTAACCTCTTAGCACATGAAATCTGGACAAAGCCTGACATAATGGGGGACAAATGCACAGAAATAAGGCTACATTTTAAATATAACCTTTATAAACCTAGAAAGTTGCTAGAATAACAGGATTTTTGTCAGCATTCATTTTCTGAAGGATGTGAAGTCTGAAACTCAAATTCATGTCATTATTTAGCGACTTTAATCTTTACATTGGCGATTTATAAAAAAAAAAACATATTTTTCATGAGTAACAGACCAAAAATATGAGGCAGAAATCTGGACATTCTTCAAAAAGCTGTACAGTTGAGAGGTATGGACTCTTAGATCAAGGTATCTGGATAAACCTAAAATAAACAGGGGACAAAGGCTCAAATTAGGAACATATTTTAAATGGTTTGTGTTAGCATACATTTTTTTAAGCAGAGGTATGTGTGTGTGTAATGTGTGATTGTGTGTGTGTGTGTGTGTGTGTGTGTGTGTGTGTGTGTGTGTGTGTGTGTGAGTGAGAGAGAGCCACCGCTGGCAGCAGTAAAGAGGTTTGCATACCTCTGAACCCTGGATAAAGCCTAAAATAAAGGGAGAACAAAGGTTCAAAAATAGGAACAGATTTTAATTATTGCTCTTATAAGATTACAAACTTGCTTAAATAAAAAAAAATTGTGTTAGCATGAATTTTCTGAAGGAAACAAAAGTCTGAAACTCAAATGTATGCCATTAATTAATAACTTCTGTCTCCAATGACTAGCAACAAACCAAATGTTTTAGGAGTAAGGGACAAAAAAATAAAGTAAATATCTGGATATTTTTTTAAAGTGTTATATTTTGAATGTAAAATGTTTCCTCAAACACCATTAACATACACTACAGCAAGTTTGAACCTTAGGCGCAGGAACTATTTTACATCAAAATATATATAAAAAAAAAAAATATTTATTTATATTTGTTGACTGAGCGTGTCCGACTGGACGTAGGTCCATTTTCAGCGGTGGCCTGGGGAGAAAAGCTCCACAGTTAAAATATACAGACAAAAGTTACATTGGATTTACATAGCGATTAACAATTTGATTAACATAGCAATTAAATACAAACATAGTTACAGATGAAGAACATAGTACATCAGTAGACAACTAGAATCTTTATCTGCGAAGTACATAACAGACATTAACAACTGTCACAATAAGACGTTCCTGCTGTGTATAATAAGTACTAGGCTTATGATCATCTGAGCTTGCTATAATCAAGGTAGTTAGTGGGGTGAAAAGAAAGGTAGTGGTTGGATGAGGTGGGTGATATTAGAGTGGGAGTTGCAAGGGCATAGGCAGCATGTTTTTAGGTGTGCTTTTAGTAAAGTTTTGAAGTGGGTGCATGATGGTATGGAGGTAATTGTGGGTGGGAGGGAGTTCCATAATTTGGCTATGGCGCAAGAGAATAGTGCTTCACCAGCAGAGTTATTGGCTTTAGTGATCTGCAAGTGATTTTTGTTGCTGGATCTTAGTGGTCTGGTGGTGCGATAGGGTTGGAGTAGATTCTGGAGGGATGGGACATTTAGTGGATGGTTTACTAGTTTGTGGGCGAGTGAGAGTTGATACCATTGAAGGAGGTGAGGGAGTTCAAGCCAGCCCAGTTCAGCAAGTGAGAGACAGTGGTGACTACGGTAGGATGCCCCTGTGGCGAATTTGACGATTTTATTGTAGCAGGTCTCTAGTTTGTTTAGCTCACACTGCCTTAGGTTGGTATATATTGGAGAGGCAAAAAGTAGGGTGGAGTTAAGGTGGGAATTTGCTACTGAAATCTTTGCTGCTTTGGTGAGAAGTTGCTTATTTCTGTATAATGCTCCTAATTTTTTGTGGACTTTTTTTATGGTCATGGATATGTGAATGTCAAATTTTAGTTTATTGTCTATTTCTACTCCTAGCAATTTGGTGTGTTCTGTTGGATGTATAGTGATGTTGTCTTTTGCTGTGATGTTAAAATGAGAGTTGTTTTGAGTATGTTTGGTGGGTTGGAAGATGAGCAGTTTAGTTTTGTTTGGGTTGAGTATTAATTGGGCATCGGATGACCAAGTTTTAACAGAGGAAAAGGCTACCTGTGTGACTTTTTGCAGTTTGGGTAGGGACTGGGCTGAGCAGATAATGGTTGAGTCATCTGCGTATTGTATGAGTGTGTCATGTTTGGTGGCAGAGGCTAGATTATTGGTGAAAATAGAGAAGAGTAGGGGGTCCAAGGATGGATCCTTGGGGAACCCCTATAGAGACAGGTAGTTGGGGAGATATGTCATTCTGCCATACAACGGATTGTTGGCGGTCAAACAGGTAACTCTGAAACCAGTTGGTGACTGATTGAGAAAAGGATAGGTTATTGAGGACAGAGATGAGTTGTTTGTGTGGGACCATGTCAAATGCTTTAGACAGGTCTAGGAAAGTAGCAGAGGAGAGATAGCCATTGTTTTTATGCTGAAGGATAGTGTTAGTAAAGTAGAGTAAGGCAGTGGTGGTGCTATGGTTTGGTTGGAAACCATGCTGAGTATTGGAAAGGAGGTTGTTAGTAAGGAGGTAGTCTGAGACCTAAGAGTGAATGCATCTCTCTAGTATTTTGGAGAGTGGAGAGAGAATAGCTATGGGGTGGTAATTGGTTAGTTCTGAGGAGGGGGCACATTTGTGGAGGGGAATTATATGTGATACTTTCCATAGTGTGGGAACGTAACTTTCTGACAGAGATCAGTTAATCAAGATGGATACTGGGCAGGCCAGAGTATCAGCTGCGATTTGTAGGTATTCACTTGGGAGGTTGTCTGCTGCTAATTTTCAGCTAATATAGTAATAAAAAAAATAAGTAAGTAAAGCACAACAATTTTACAGGCACCCCATTCTCTAAGCACAATAATGCCCTCCAGGGTGTGTTATTATAGCATTAACCCACGGCTGGCTGTCAGTAATGCTGGATTTACCCATGGTTGGCATACTGTGGGTAAATCCATTATTACCCACATCCAGCCGTGAGTTATTGCTATTATACAATGACATTATTTAAGAAAAAAAGTTACTTGCTTTTCTTAAATTATGTCCTTGTATAAAGGCGCTGTGCTGCTCTTCAGCATTTCTCCTGGTATCCTGGGGCTTTCTTGATGTGCTGTGCATGTGTATGGGACTTTTGTTCCCACGCTTATACAGTACATCAGGGCTGTGTAAAGAAGCAATGGAGAAAGGAAAATCTCTGTTGCTTTTTTTTGTTTGTTTTTAATTAAAAACTGAACCAACCATGGAGGTATGCACAGCTCACAAAAACAACATAGAACTTAAAACTGAAAATAAGGTGCTCTGTTACAGTACATATAATCCATTCGCAGGTCTTTTTTCAAGCAAAATCCTTTATTATCCAACAACATCTGCCATATCAGTCTTTTTAGTACAATACAGTTTCCAAAATAATAACAATGAATCACTTGGCGATGCAATGGAATAACCAGTTACACCAGCTCTAATACGGAACAGATACTGGTCTGCAGAAAATAAAGGACATCTCTTGGATTGGTGGTAAGGGATAATCTGCAAACGTGTAGTTCTGTAATTTGAGTCAAATCTTATTTTCCCATAAAAATACTCTTTTCTTGTAATATAGGTTAAAATAAAGTTGTCATTGAGACATCCTGAAATTAATGAGACTTTCTGCCTGGAAGAGGACTGAATCATCCCTCAAAGATAGCTGATCGTGTAGCTCACGAAATTAACAGATCTAACAGTTTGAACATGTTAGCTTTTTTTTTTTTGATAAACTACATGCCAATGTCAAAAACACACTTGGAATTGTTCTCATCAGGGTGTCTCTCTAATTTCAGGATGCCTCAATGACAACTTTATTTCGAACTATACTCCATTGCATTGCCAAGTGATTCACTGTTATTATTTTGGAGACTATATTGTACTAAAAAGACTAATATGGCTGATGTTGGATAATAAAGAATGTGAATGGGTTATTTGTACTGTAACAGAGCACATTATTTTCAGTTTAAAAAAAATAAGTAGAGTGTCCATAGCATATAATAATAGAAGAAAATCCAGGTGACCTGAATTTTTTTCATTGGTATATGTTCTATTTACAATGGGCATGCTGGTTGGGCTGACCAATCAGCATGCTCATTTTTGAATGTTAATGGCCAGTCATTGTATAATGTGGAAATAACGCCCTTCCAGGGGTTTAGAGGCCCGATGCCACACACTTGAGCGGGTGTTATTTCCTCAATAACACACACACTAGTGGGCATTATTGCTTGCTTACAAACTTAATAGTTGCTGTTTACTGTGAATTCCAAACTCCAGTTTAAAACCTTGAACCTAAATAATACTACCACTATAAAAATAGTCTATGCTTAAGATTTTACCAGTTACACTTCTTTAGTAACTCCTATGGTTCCAGAGGTATGAACATTTGTTTGAAATGTGAGGACAATGTTATTCTATCAAAATGTTACAATGCAGACTTCCAGAGCTCCATTGGAGGGAATAAGTTAACAGTGCAAGATGCTAAAGATGTGCATCTTTGGTTCTAAAAACTTTTGAAACTAAAATGGAGAAGCTACGTCACAAAAAAAATAAGAAACTGACTCCTGTTATAGAAAATGGTGTGCATATTTGGTCATCATAGGACAGTGAGTTTTTATAATCTTTAGACATTTAATGAAAAAAAATAGATTAAAGGAGCTGCCAAAGAAGGTTTGTTTTATGATATGCTGGCTTATTGCACAGAAGATCTTAATAAGCAGGATGATGGTGACAGCTTTAGTACCACAAGGGTGTGATATCACTATCCAGTTATGGACCTCATCTATACTGAGAGTACACTATCAGTTGCTTTTGTGTCTTTGCTCTTCATCTTTGAAAAGCAAATTGAAATAACTGATTATACTTTGTGCTTTCAGTATAACTGACAGAAAAACATATTAGACTTCTTCTCAAATAACTGACAACACTTTCAATATTTTTTTTTATTCACAAGGACCTCGTCTCCCTTGGTACATGTTATTATATAGCCCCTCTGGCTGTCCAACTCTTGCGTCAGGTGCTGGTGCTATCAATTGTTCTATTCTAATCTTGATCCAGTGTACCTTTTCTGAGTGGGCTACCTTCTTTTGCAGGGAGTAGGACAATAATGGCTTATAAAAGTGTTTAGGCCTGGGGCTGGTGGAGGTAAGGAAGAGCCCAGGAACCGGGAGTGTGTCACCCATACAAGGTACCTAAGACACTCAGAGGAATGCCATGCAGTGAGAATAACTGGGCATGTTGTTTGGCCCTATATCTATGACACAGATATCTAGCCATGCCCCTTTTTACTTTTCATGCTAAATGCCAGATCCCTGTTTTTTTTTTTTAGGTGGATGACAGACAGCATCATTGGTGTCCTGTTTCCTCCACCACAGCAGACGATTATCTACTAATCCTTTCCCTTCCACCAGTCCCTTGGGATACATAGGGCTTATGCAGAATCTCTAGTCAGCCATGATATGGATGTGTCTTCACCACTACTAGGGGCCGAGTACTTCCAGTTATGAGCACTTTTTTACACATGATTTCTATGTCATTCTTTAAGCAGAATTCAGGTAGTGAATAAAATATATTTGCTGTTACCACTGTGTCACCATTTCACTACTGAATGATAAATGCATATATCTTCTGCACAGTGTGTAGTGACAGAGGCTGTCACTGTGAATGGAATTTAATCACTTGGTTGCACCATCAGTGTGACATTAACAGAAATTCTGTCCCATTCTTAAGTCATCATGTTAGTCCTGCAGAACTGTACAAATAATGCAGTAATACATATGAAACCAATGTACCTGAACAGTACACTGGTTGCAATGAGAATGCAATTTTTAAGCTCTTAACATCATTTTTCTCTGTATATATCTGTATACTTCCTATAAAAGTATAAAGAATCACATAGACAATTGCAATAAAATACCTTGACGTTTCCATGGCAACAAACCTTTCAAGCTCTGCTCCTATATTCTCTGGTTACCATAGAAACTTCTCAAGGTTTTGAGCTGATATCCTTAAGTATGATTTTGCATACATAGTTATGTGATATGTGATGTGTGTGTGTGTGTGTGTGTGTGTGTGTGTGTGTGTGTGTGTGTGTGTGATTGTTTGTTACTAAGTGACTTGTAAAACACATTTTGTAAGGGCTTACATATTGCAGTAAAATTACTTACTCATTTTAGGTTGTGGTGTGTTTCCTTGAAGGAGTGGTTGTACTGACTTGATCGATTGTTGCAGTAACTTAGTAGTTTTGCCGTATCTGGGTTTATCACATCTTACAGCAATAGTGTGGCATCAATACGCACTTTAAAGTGTATAGTGCTCTATGACTGAATTAAGTGATATTGGAGTTAACAGGGGCTGCAGGAGGCTTGTCCCCTACAAAAACATTTGTTTTGTAAAAACTGTGTTTAATTATTTTATTGTGGGCAGTTTACCTTTCATGGTAATACTGCTGAGGAGTTTAGTTTCACTGTGTTGCTTTTTACTGTGACATAGTGGCCATGCTTTTGAGCAATTGCCTTAATCTAATTTATTACTTGTATAAACTCTAAGAGGAAAAAGCTAATGGATATAAACTGCAAACTGTAAAAAAGCTTGCTGTAATACATTGGGTAAAGTACTGTCAGAATTAAATTTTAAAAAATAAGTTGTGTCTACTGGGTTGCTTAATGCATTGTCTGTCTATATAAAAAGGCATAATGCATGACCTTCTTCATGTACCGTACACTAGAAAATAACCGCATGACGATTTGCATATCTCTAGCGTGAACACACAGATGTAGGCCTGGAAGAGAGGCACTTTACCTTTTTATCTATTTTATGTACACAGTGCTATCTTGTTGAGGTTTTGTTGTTTATCAGGCTCATGACTGAGATCATTATAAACCAACAGTAGCCTCAGATGTTTCTCCTTGTCTGTACAGATGTATTATTCTTTGTAAAACCTCTACAGACTATCTGCTCATGAAGCTGTTACTCAGTAGTAGAATTAAAGAAGCCTCACATGGCCTTAAATCTATTTCCTGCGAGAGTGAAAGTGAAAGCTAATTATAGTATAAGTATAATGTGATGTGAACAAATAATTCCCAAATTTGTATCATTTGGTAACATTAAATAAATCATTGCATACAGAGAAGCTGCCTGCACTCATGTGTTGCTTCTGTCTAGTCCTTTTCCACTTATAAACCTGTGATGCCTCACTCGTGGTTTATTACTCAGTGTTTTCCCAGTCTGTTAATTCTCTTCACATACAGCTATGGTATCCCACCAGTTGCAAGATTAGCTTGTTTCTATAGCAAACCTATGTGCATCACATCTGGCTTTATAATCCAGCTTACTCCTTACACATTCCAGTTGTAAATACAAGGATTTAAGTAGTGCAGTTTGTTATTCTGGTGCCTAGAGTTGTCCTCTGATCTGCACCCCCCCCCCCAACTTTAAGTTGAAGAGCAAAAAGACTAAGAGGCTCTTCTTTTCTTTTAAACTGTGGGAAACTGCTTGCTGCATTTGTAGCAAGCTGCTGCTACAGTTTATGCCACACACAGAGCCCTAAAGTGCTTCAGTTTTGGCTGCAAATGCGTGAATGCTGGTAATCTGCTGAAGACTGATAAACATTTACTGATCATGCGCGTTTGCCTCACCCTGGCTACACTTTTGCTAGGACAGCAAACTGTCTTAATTTGTAACACTGACTTTTGCAGTTTGCTGTTATTTCTCATGAATTAAACTTTAGTTTTTCATTAGTTTCAAGATGTGCACTATCAAGTAGGTAATTTTCACTAAGACACCACTTATTATGTTTCTTAGACTATGTACTATTGCCATGTCAGTGAAATGTTCTCTCTGCATCTTGGTAGCAGATGAAATCTGAAATGTTATCAAGTCTTCTGGGAATTTATCAGTTTTATGATCAGTGAAATAAGGCTGATTTGATACAGTTTGCTTCCCATAGTCTTAACTATATTTTGTCCTTCACTGCTTATATATTTATTTAGATTTGATAACCAGGTAAATACAACTGGACAACGTCAATTTACATTGAAGAGCTGGGAAAAAATCATTCCATGCATATCAAAAAATGTATTATTATACCATGTAAAGAGTCATGCATGCAGCCCAGGAGCCAAAAACTGTACAACATCCATGTAAATGGCATGATTATCTACATAACTCCATGCCACTGAGTCTCTACCTTTCATGACATGCTCCTGCTTCATCCTTCACAAAACATTAGTACACAATGTGTACTAACTAACTATAAGCAATACAGGACACTCAGCATCAACAATCAGGAAACTAAATTATTAGGAAAAAAATAATGATGTTAAAACAGACTCCTGCCACTGCTATAACATCATCTTTGTGAGGGAAGATTACCATTTGTCTTTTTTTATTAGGCAATAGATAAAAAACATCAAACATTCTCAATAACTCTGAAATAAAATAATGCAAGCATTGGATGCATCTAAACACATCTCTACAGAGGGTGGTGAAATACACTCCACATACTAGGATGACATTTTGTCAACAACAACTCAACTTCTGGCTCAAAAAATTGTGAGGAATGTTTCTATGCTTAAATTATACTTCAGCTGTGTCTAGTACACAGCTAAAATGTTTATTTTATTAAAAACTAATCTTCTAACTGGTTGAGAACTCAAACATGACTGAACCGTAACCATTTGAAGTGTTGGGACCCGCTAGAGTGAGTCCTGAAACATGGAGACTGAACGGCTGAAAAAATTGGACTTCTATATGCCAAGTCCGAGATGCCATTTCTCAGAATATTCCATTTTCTCGGAAGTATGGCGATCTTGGATTTGGTATATATAAGTTTGGAGGGGTGCAGGGGGGCCCCCCTGCAAAATGAAGTTTAAAGGAGAAGAGTGAAGTTAAAGATTTGCTCATCTCCTATGTTTTTGGTCTTTTTTTTCGGCTTGTCAGCACTTAGAATTTCAAGTGCTGACATTTCAATAGGGAGATGAGTGAGCATGCCAACTACTTGTGTGATTTGGAATTAGAGACAAGAAACAAAACAGTTGCATTTAAACACTGCAGATTATTTAATAATCCTTGGGATGTTTGGGAATTATAGAGGGATTTACTCCCTCCTGGTCTAAGTACTTGATCCCTTGAATTTACCTTGGCTAGATGGAAGTAATCACTACATAACTCCCACCCAGTATTATAGCTCTAACAATATGTCATCTTATATGATATAAGCACAGTTTAACATTATATTTTCTTAATGTCAGAAGAAGACAATAAAACTACCGATCTCCTGCTTTAGGTGCTTTAACATTCTACATCCCCTCCATCCCATAACTTTCTTCTTATCCTTTTTCTGCCTGTCTCATGACCCCTGTGTAATCCTTCTCCAGCACTCATTCGAGCAGTTCACTCCATTCATGCCAACCCCTCTGGGAAAAATACATTTGGAAATCCAGAGATTCCCTACAATCTGCTGTATGTTCCCTTCCTTTCCCCTATGTCCTGCCTGTTCGAATGACTCCTTCACATCTTTCTGACATAGACTTGTGCACCTATATCATACTGACCCATCAGTTGTGGCCTCAAGAAAGAAAAGTTCTGCGTTCTCTAGTCTCTGGTCATAGTCCTTCTAATCTAGCCTATAGACCTTTCTGGTAGCTTTCCTCTGAATTCCTTCCAGCAACCTGATCTCCTTTTCCTTAAATGTCCTCTAGAACTGCATGCAGTACTCAAGGTGTGGTCTGACTAAAGCCCTGTAGCTGAAGCATTACCTCTTTATTTATGTAACCTTTCTCCTTGAGGATACACAATAGCATTCAGTTTGCAGCTGCCACTAACCTGCCACTCTACGTCAGATCCTTTTCTTGTTCCACTTTCATGAGTTTTACCTCCGACAGTTGACACTTCTTACCAGGGTTGTTGTGACCTAAGTGCAGTAATTTGCATTTGTTTGCACTATACCTTAGCTGCCAGCTTTCTGCCTACCTGTTCATCCTTTTCAGATCATTCATTACACTTTCTCCCATCCTCACTGTTGCACCTCTCTTTGTGTCTTCAGCAAAGAGGTCTACCCCATTTTCCATGCCCTCAGATATGTCTGAGACAAGCATGTCGAATCATACTAGCTCCAGATCAGGATGTCTGCTGTATTCTATTTGTCGCTTTCCTAACTCCTGACATTGTTCCTTTCTCCTAACACTCAATATGTAGCTATGCATACTCACAGTCTTGGTGCTATCCAACCTTTCCAGCCTTCTCATCAGCCTCCTGCATACTAATGCATCTTTGCTAAAGTCCAGGTGGACCATATCTACTGGTACTCCTCTCTCTCAAGCTCACCTGTACCCAATCATAAAACATGATCAGTTATGAAATGCAAACCATCATCTAGTATAACAAATTTGGAATGGTCCATGAATGCCCTTTTGAACACAATGTCATACAATTATAGAATTATGATATAGCAAATATGTAACAGAAAAAAAGGAAATAGTATACATTCAGAAATGGAATTTAAGGGGGCCAAAGGAAGGTCAAGGAAACAGAATACACAGTATTGTGTTAAATGGAAAGATTAATAAAAATGTAATGATGTCAAGAACTACATAAATCAATTGAATATTTTGTAGAAATGTGTTTACAAATATTGTTAGACATAAAGAATGAAGGAAGTAAACATTTCTGGTAGGAGTTGTTTGACACTGCCATCTGAAGTTGCTTTATATGACTTTATGTTATTTTATGCAGTGTATTTCCTCAGAAACAGCAATTTGTGCTTTATTAACTAATATTATACTTTATGTGTTCTTTGAAGTGTTGTTTGACTTTGTTATAATTGAGTCAGGCTGACAGATTTTTACAAGGCAGAGTCAGTCCATGGACTTTGATCACCTTGCCATTACTCACATTCATAGGGCATTTCCTGCCTCCAGGAGGGCAAAACAAATTAATGTTTTTTAGGAATATAGTTAAAGGGCAATCATTACGCATGTCTAGGTTGAATATCAGGGTAAACTACTTTGAAACTGATTTGGATAAATTATGTGAAAGTTTCAGAAATAGGGGGGTATAAGGATGAGGGAATTCAACGAGGCAAACAAATGACAGTAGCGCTACTTGAAACCCAAGCGAAGATATACCTTTCATCTTTGATTAGTGAATGGAAGTTGTTGTTTGTCTTTCGTCTTTTTCCCAGTAAGGGGTCGCCACAGTGGAACTTCGGTCCGCTAATGATTGGCAGTAGATTTTTATGAAACGCCGAGGTGCCAGCTCGACGCCCAACCTTCAACAAAGGCACGCCCATTTACGCACGCATGTCTTTCGAACGCTACCCAACCGCGGGGAGGACATGCAAACTCCACACAGAAGGCACTCTCAAGCCACACTGAGAATCGAACGGGAGAACCTCTTGCTGTAAGGTAACAACGCTACCGCCATTCCACCGCGGCTGATTAGTGAATGGAAGTAAGTAGAGTTAAACCAACAAATGTATCAGTTCCCATTACATTTACTACAGATGCACCAGATTTAAAGTGTATTATTATAAAGAATTGGGATATTTTAAAGAGTGATATGATGGTCATTAATGTGGTTGGACCCTACCCTAGATGTCATTATAAAAATAAGAAATCCCTTAAAAGAATATTATGTTACCCCAAAGAGAATCAGGAAATTATAGACTTTAATTTAAGACTTTCGGCTTTATCCCGGTTAGGGGTCGCCATAGTGGAACTCCAGTCCGCTCATGATTGACAGTGGATTTTTATGTTGCCGAGTTGACAGCTCGATGCCCAACCTTCAACGAAGGCATGCCCATTCACGCTCGCAAACTACCTACATGTCTTTAACGTCACTCAGAACAATGAAGTATAACAAGATTGCCTTCTGTGAATATATATACTCCAGAGCTAAGTTTAAACAACCCTACAATGGCATAGAACTAAAAAAAAATAAATTCTATGCTGATGCAGAGTGTAACTCTAGGAATCTTATTTAATTAGCATTTTGTGTTGTTTGCTATTCCTTCTGTGTTAGTAAAACAAATAGAAGACTTTGTGAAAGGATACGTGATCATTTATATTGTGCACGGAAAGGTCAGTTATTTAGTGCAATAGTGAAGCATGTACTACAGGAGGGTGAAACACACAATTTAAAATGTTTAGCTGTTGAAGTAATACAAGAGAATGTGTGCACTGGGGATTTAATTAATGAAACAGAAAGGGTAGAATTACACTGGATATTGAAACTTAGGTTGCATTGTGGGAAGGGGCTAAATGATCATGTTTCACTAAAACCTGTCCTGAAAATGAAAGAAGAACTGATGTTTTTATGTTTTTTTTTATATTTATAGTGTTTTATTTTACTTATTATGTAAATGATATATGTATGATAACAAGGATTATTTAGTTGCTTAGCAACAATAAATGCACGTTCAATTAGCTACTTTTTATTGTCTTCCCAAATTGCACAAGAATCTGTCTAACCCCCCAAGTCATCCCATTGTGGCAGCTACTAATTATTTTTTACAAAATATTGGTGTGGTGATACATGGATATTTGTTACCTTATGTGGAAAAGCTTGATTCTTATATTAAAAATTCTTTTGATTTTATTGACAAGATATCTGATGTATTTTGGACTGATGATATGTTTTGGATTAGTCTAGATGTGGTTAGCTTATACACAGATATTAGTCATAAAGATGGTATACAAGCATTGCATTATTTCTTGGGTGATAGTCCTGTTTCACATTATATTTTGGATTTAACTAGTTTTTGTCTATCTAATAATTTTTTTAGTTTTAATGAGGTGATTTATCATCAATTAAGAGGTACGGCAATGGGGGCACCTTTTTCCCCCATGTACGCCAATCTATTTATGGCTAAATTTGAATTGGAATACATCTATACTAATGTGTTCGTACAGCATAATGTGTTATTTTACTTTCGTTATATTGATGATTTGATTTTTTTATGTAAAGGGGGCTTTGACTTAGTATCTACTTTTGTTTCTGATCTTAATAATAATAGATACAATATTAAATTTGATGGTCTGCAATTTGGTACTAAAGTTAATTTTTTGGACATTTCTCTGATAGGTGGGAAAGATGGACGTATTTTAACTACTATCCATCGAAAATTTATTGATGGTAATCAATATTTATTTGGCACTAGTTGCCATCCGCCTCATACATTGAGATCCTTACCCTACGGAGAAATGGTTAGACTATCTAGATTATGTAATGCTGGCTTAGATTTGGAAAGACAGATTAATGCATTAATAGATATGTTTTTACAAAGGGATTATACTATGCAAGTGATTATTGAATCAACTGATAAATTGTTAAAAGCTAATATAAATTATGAAAGAAAGGGACAAAACAAGATAGATAAAAAACAACGACAGAGGAACAATACACAAAAACATAATATTTATTTTGTTACTACTTATAATATACTGAGTGAGCAAATTTGGGAATTTATAAAATATTATTGAAAATTTTTGCTACAAGATAAAGTGGTGAATAAATTTACTTCTAATGTTCCTCAGGTTGCTTATAATAGAGGACAGAATCTGGGAGATAAATTAATTAAGGCATATTATATTTGCCCAACTGATAAATTAAATCTTTCAGTGTCCATTTTATTCGGCTTAACTAGATATACTGAGTTAAATATTGCTCCACGAGGGCTAAGGGCATTTAAAAGTCCAGCGACTCCCTTTAATACTTCAGAAAATACTGATTTAATGTTTAAAGATCGGTGGCTAGCCACGGCACATACGTGTGCCATGGAATGGGTTATCATCTTAGTGGAAAGGGAGAAATTATTACATAATAAACTTCAGAAGGAGCTACATGATATGCATTCTAAGTTGTTAAGTGAAATAGGGGATCGGAAGATTAATGATATCTTTAAGAACCTTAAAGAAAAGCTGAATAAATTTGAAAATGAACAGGTCCACCTTAAAAATACTAAGCTCAAAAGGGACATTCGTGATTACGCTAATGGGCGGGCTTTTTTGTGGAAAAATAAAGAAAATTTCTGCTCAGGACAAGCGGGAAAAGGATATAATAATAAAAAACAGCTTTCTGTTTCCTTTATCTCGTCTGAGGGTGTAGGCTTTATTACGGACTCGGAAGGAGAAATTCTTGAATTTCCCCCATTACTGGGAGCACAAAATCCTGAAGCTCACAAACAGCATTTTCGTGACAATGAAGAGAACATCAAAAGAGGCAATAAGAAAAAAGGAACTGGTTTCTGTTCTCCAACGCGTGAGGGACAACCTAAACAAACATTTAAACGAGGTAGATGGAACTAATATATTTAATACTGTTTTTCCATCTACCAGTGTATCAAATGTTAATTTATCTGGTTCTGTTTTAACAGATGATGAAATATCAGTTCTTCAGTTAGGCTTAAAATTTGTGCCAACTGTTATTCCTAGGAATTATGTTATTAAACAAGAAGTTTTTAAATTTATTAGGAAGTTACATTTAAAATTTTATTTTGCACAAGGGGATAAACGAGTTTATACACATAACTGTGTTCATAGTTCTGAAAGTGACATGAGTGATGATAGTTTTTTTCTTGTTTATCAGATGATGTTGATTTTGTCTCTCCTAATGCTTATACATTATTGAATACTGAGGGGATTAATTTTCGAAGTAAATTCATACCTCCGTATACTAATAATACTGTCATGCAATTTTCTGAAATGCTTCATTTTTCACTTCAAGAATTAGTGAATTCATGTGATAAAAGTTCTTGGCACTTTAATATGACAAAAATGAATGGTTTGCCTTAAAAAATTGATGAATAGAAATGATTTAATTATTAAGCCTTCTGATAAAGGCAATAAAATAGTTTTGCTTCACTATACTCAATATTATGATATGTGTATGCAACATTTAAATGACACTTTAACATATGAGATCAGTGAACAAGTAAAATATTTGAATGCTATGAAAGAATTTACTGCATTGATTGAGAAAGGCATGTGTTTGGGTTATTTTTGTAAAAAGGATCTTGATACTAAATTTTGCATAGATAATTGTCAATTAGCTACTTTTTATTGTCTTCCTAAATTGCACAAGAATCTGTCTAACCCCCAGGGTCGTCCCATTGTGGCAGCTACTAATTATTTTTTTACAAAATATTGATACATGGATATTTGTTACCTTATGTGGAAAAGCTTGATTCTTATATTAAAAATTCTTTTGATTTTATTGACAAGATATCTGATGTATTTTGGACTGATGATATGTTTTGGATTAGTCTAGATGTGGTTAGCTTATACACAAATATTAGTCATAAAGATGGTATACAAGCATTGCATTATTTCTTGGGTGATAGTCCTGTTTCACATTATATTTTGGATTTTTGTCTATCTAATAATTTTTTTAGTTTTAATGAGGTGATTTACCATCAATTGAGAGGTACGGCAATGGGAGCACCTTTTGCCCCCATGTACGCCAATCTATTTATGGCTAAATTTGAATTGGAATCCATCTATACTAACATGTTCGTACAGCATAATGTGTTATTTTACTTTTGTTATATTGATGATTTGATTTTTTTATGTAAAGGGGGTTTTGACTTAGTATCTACTTTTGTTTCTGATCTTAATAATAATAGATACAATATTAAATTTGATGGTCTGCAATTTGGTGCTAAAGTTAATTTTTTGGACATTTCTCTGATAGGAGGGAAAGATGGACATATTTTAACTACTATCCATCGAAAATTTATTGATGGTAATCAATATTTATTTGGCACTAGTTGCCATCCGCCTCATACATTGAGATCTTTGCCCTATGGAGAAATGGTTAGACTATCTAGATTATGTAATGATGGCTTAGATTTGGAAAGACAGATTAATGCATTAATAGATATGTTTTTACAAAGGGGTTATACTATGCAAGTGATTATTGAATCAATTGATAAATTGTTAAAAGCTAATATAAATTATGAAAGAAAGGGACAAAACAAGATAGATAAAAAACAACGACAGGAACAATACACAAAAACATAATATTTATTTTGTTACTACTTATACTGAGTGAGCAAATTTGGGAATTTATAAACTATTATTGGAAATTTTTGCTACAAGATAAAGTGGTGAATAAATTTACTCCTAATGTTCCTCAGGTTGCTTATAATAGAGGACAGAATCTGGGAGATAAATTAATTAAGGCATATTATATTTGCCCAACTGATAAATTAAATCTTTCAGTGTCCATTTTTGGAACTGTACCATGTCATACTTGTAATATATGTCCCTTTATTAAGTTATACTTTTCTAGAATAAATGATAAAATATTTATACCACAGAAATGCTTTTCTTGTTATACTTCAGGTGTTATTTACTCTCTCAGATGCCCCTGAAACCTTTTTTATATTGGGGAAACCAAAAGAAAATTTAGAATAAGGCTGCAGGAGCATGTTCGTGACATTAAAAGGGGAATATTGGAAAGCCCGGTTGCTTCGCATTTTATGGAAAAGCATAGTTGTAATGCTAATTTATTGCAAGCAACTATATTAGAACAAGTTTTTGTGAAGAAAGGGGATGATAGATTATTAAAGAATATGTTACTGTATAAGGAAACTATCTTCATATTAAAGTATAACACATTATCACCAATGGGTCTTAACAAAGAAGTTAATTGGAGGTGTTTACTTTAAATACATATATATTTGTATTTTCTTATTGTTTGTATTTTATGTATTTGTTGTATTGTTGAAGTATTACTTATGCTACTCATGTTCACTTTCATACAGAGCTATGAACTGGTTAATTACTTTATTAATTGGATGTGGGATAGAGTCTGTTCAATTGATTGTGTGTATAAAAGGGAATGTTTTTTCACCATTACTTTTGTACTCATTGAAGGCTGTGGTGGCCGAGGCGCTAAGACAGTTTGAATTTTTATATTAAATTTTTCAGCATGGAATCCGTGTTGTTTTTGTGACTTTTTAGTCTTTTTTAAGACAATTTTGCTGTTTTTTGCTTGTTGTTTTGAATAAATGCACTTTTCTCTGATTAGGTGATATCTAGTTTTTTAATTGATGTATATTATTTAAAGAATGGATGAGACAGTAGTTTTTATGTCTGATGAAGCAACAGTGTTCACAAAAGCGCTTACATTTAATAAAACAGAATGGGCTTTGATTTTTGTGGTTTTGTATATGTTAGTAAGCTTTCTTAAAATATCGTGAATAGCTACAGGAGTGTTTCTGTGCTGGAAGTCTTCACCAGTTACTTATTTTATGAAAGGTATCAGTATGTGCCAATTCAATTATATGTCTATTAAAGGTAGCCATTTTAAGTAATCCACACCTAATACGATGTCAGGGTTTTGCTTCCCAAAACCATAAAATTAGATTTACTACAACCAACTCCAGCTTGCCCAACCTGTGGGGAGGGAAGCGGCCTGGCCTTTTGCATTGGAGAAGCCTACCAGTAGTCATGCAGTCCTCCCCAGAAGTGGCTGGCAAGCTCATGCTGTTATCAGTGCTTAGTGAGGTATGTGTGCATTGGTGCACATATGTTTCTTCCCTAGTCACGCAGCTATTGTAAGTGCGAGGCAAGGGTAATCTGCTGTGTTGGATCTGAAGGCTAGCTTGTTCCCTACCACACGATTCTCATTACCTGGGAAACTGAGGGGCCAATCAGGCTTTCTAAGCAGATATGAATGGGCAATAGAGCTCTCAACTAGCCTAAGGATACCTGGCTGCCACACCCATGGAATGCATGGGCAAAATGGATGTAGGATGATGATCCATCAAGGCAGGGTCTTGTGGAGTTTGAGGTAGGGACATATGCACTAAGACAGGATTACTGACATATTATAGAACACAGACATCCACACAGTACTTCATATATTATTAACATAAATGAAAAAAAAAATAGACCAAGGACAAAAAAAATCTGAGGGTCAGTTGCAAAAATCTTCTCAGGCTGGGAAATGAAATTATGATTGAACTCTCCTGACAGGAAAGCAGCAATTCATCTTAATTTGAGATGCTAAAGGAAATCAGCCTAGCATTATGCTAGAGGAAATCAGTTAAGATCCTGCTATGAATAAACTGTAATATGATCACTGACACTATACAGGGCAGCATCAAAAACATAATAAAATGCATGTCTAGTCATAAAACTGGACACATGAAATCTTGTTATATAAAATAATAAATAAATATGCTCCAAGAAAGGAATCATTATTTAACACCCCCCCCCCCCCCGATCTCTCACAACCTAGCAGGCTACAACAGTCTACCTTATATTAACTCCATCTACATCAGACATCAATAATTTTCCAACTTTCAGAATTTTTATTCGCCTTTCCTCTTAGTTTCCCCACCCTTCTCAGCCCCCTCCACTTCCTCCATTTCCCTCCCACTCCCCCCACCCCTGACACACTTCTCTCTTTGTTGTAAAGATTATAACTAATGTATATCCCTTTCCACAGCACAAAATGCATTGATACTATCTTCTTCTTCTTCTTTTCAGTAGCTCTGTATGACCCTGGTCATGCACAAATAACTGCGCACAGAACATGCCTTGTTCTTCATAGCTGCTTACTCTTTATGACAAGCTGCTAACATGCACTTGTCTATACTTTGTGGTTATAGTTAAAATATAACCTTTACTGTATTGCATGATATAACTGATTTGTTATCTTTATTGTTTACTTGGATTAATTGTACTAAACCTTTGATATTATGCTATTCGATAATATGTGGTTCAATATTCTCAAATTGCATGACTTTCATGTTTCGTGTATTTTGCCTTGATGTTTTACAATTCCCTTCCAGGTATTGATGTATTGATGTTTCTTGATTATAATATGGACCCATATATACATAAATATAGATGTAGAGAATCTAGGCCTACCCTAAAGGGCCTTTAAAGCCTAACCAGGCTTATCAGAAATATGAGAAAGACATTGGTCCCATAAGTTATGTAGGGAGTATATAAACTTGGACATGAATGGTCGAGCATTTACAAGCTTCCTTTCTCTAATAGGTGCCAGACCACAGGTAAATTTGCTGTTCCCCATCCAATGATTTTACACTAGTTTTCCTTTTTTTTCACTGATCAGTTAATTGCCAAAACCGAATCTTCCAAGTCCAAAGATGTCATAATCCAGTGTGCACTGTACCACAGTTTGAGGAACTTACTGTTCCAGAGGTCTGACTGCTCATACTTTCAGTTATTACTCATACGCTTACCCTTCCATGAAACAAACAATGTTTTGGAGGGATCCCTGGGGCAAGAAAGTCCCATCCCACACACCCTAACCACTCTTGCTTGTGTTTCGGTCCACTACCCAACCCCCTCTCCTTAACACCCCTACACCATTTGTTTTAAGATAATAAGTATCTACCCACCACCATTTTATAAAAAGCCCACTTCTCACATCACTTCCCCCTACATCATTTTGTTTCCTCTTCACCCCATAGAACCACTAAATACAATCCACGCCCCCACATGATTTCCTTTATTACCTTACTTCCTGCTGCCCCCAACCCTGGATCTAAGACAACAATAACATTTTGTTATCTCACATGTGATTTTGTTGAATTTTAATGGCAACTTTCCTTCACCTCAAAGTTTCAGACCTCACCTTTGAGTTATGCTGATATGTGTATCTAAAGGTATCCTATTATTTATCTCCCTGTTTAAGCAAGAACTGCATCATTGCTTAACTCCTGTAGCTGTTGGTCCCAGCAGGTGCTTCTTCACTCCTTACTAGCACAGCTAATTTCACTGCTTACTCTCAGCTCTAAGTGGAAGCAACAGCTTCTTCTTTCATTTCTTTATTACTCCTTCAGCTCCTGGGGCCTATGGGACCCTCTTCACTTCTCATTATCTCATTCCCATTATCATACCATCTTGAATATCTTTCAGTTCTTGGTGTCTCTAAAAGCTTATTTGTTATTATTTGACTTCTTCAGCTACTGGTGGCAGCAGAAGTTATTTCACACTACTCTGTAGCACAGCAAATCTGACTGCTTACTTTCACTCTGGTATTGATGGCAGCAAAGGCTTATTTATTCTTTAACTGTTTCAGCTCTTGGTTGCAGCAAGAGTTTTTTTCACCACCTTTCTTATTTGATAGCTTTTTGTGGCACTGGGTTTACCTCACCTAGTCTATATAATCTCCCTCCAATGAGCTTCATTATATTAATCACATTATATGTAACTTATCTGTGCACTTCTAACCCCTTATGTGTATAACAGACACATTGTTGTCTTTCCCACCCATCCAGCCACACTACCTAATGCACAAAGAAATCCCAACATTGTCATAAAACCTATCAACCTCCTTACATAGATATATGCTAAACTCATACATACAACTGGAACTAATTGCTACAGTATTATAAACCTCATATACTAGTACCAAGACCAGCTTTAGCTTTTTAGAAACTATTCATTAAACTTTAATTTACCAACATTAAATTATTTATTTCTTGATGGTACTTAGCTCAACCCTAGATGACAGCTCTGTGTTTATACTCTCCACACCACCTCAACAACCAAATTTAGTACTAAAGAAATCTTAAGGTCAGGGGTTATTAATATCAGCACTACTAATAATAAATGAAGTTTACTCAAATCCTGGAGAAGCTCAAAATGGATACATGTACAAGCAATAACAGTATCATGGCTAAAGGATGATTTCTTTCCATCCACATACATTCAGCATCACTAGCACCCAGCAATGATAGCAGACTTGGTCAAAGAGGAGGTAGGGATATGTTCCTTCTCCTAAGTAACCCCCCATAGAAATATCACATATCAAAACAGCTAACTCACCACATGATAACTCTCCAAATTTGCTGAAAGCAAATATTGCAACAGTTAGCATTACACATCTCTGTGTAGTAAGTGATCTATATCCCTAGACCTTAATCACTGTAGCATTTGTGCAAATGATAGCAAATATGTTCCCCAAAGGTAAAGAAATGTGTGTCTTTGACTGCATGTACTGGGTCCATCTGCTACTTAACTCCAACAATGCATCAGCCTTAATGGCATAGAACAACTAGTAACATAATTTACAAGACCTAACTCCAACCCCCCTCCCCAACATAAGCTCCAACACATTAATTGACCTTGTGTTAAGTGACATATAACACAGCTGTATCAAGATAACAGTCCCACCTAATTTACTAACCGATCACTCCTCAATATTAACAGATTGGTACTTTAAATCACTTAAAAAATCCTCAAATTTTAGTATGTGTCCAATATCCGAAAGCAAAGAATAAAATTAGCATTACACCACAATCCATTGTCTGGTCTTTCTTATTTGCAGAGGCAAATCTTTTCGGTACACTGCTTTATTTTCAGAGATAGATATCAACAATACAGAATACAAATTTCCCACAAATACACAAGTTGATGAGGGAACAAATATACCACTGGATGATCACAGATATCAAAGGCTTAATTAGACAAAAAGACAGTCTGGAAAACATAAAAAAAAAACAAAAATAAAACAAAAAAAAACACTCAACTGGCAATAGTTTTCATCACAGATACCTAGAAGTGAGAAAAATGCAGAACAGTAATAAATTCAGCAAACAAAACTGTGATGGTGGACAAGACCTAAGGACGTTGGAGTCGTTTGACTGCCCACAACAATAGAATGGCTCACAGGGGATATGGTCCAATAATTTGCACCCCTGGCACCAAGTAGACTGAAGTATAAAATGTGCACATAAATGAATTACTAAACAACTCACTAAGTGAAGTCTGACAGAAACAGCATGCAGGAAATATGCACTGACACCCTGGGTATGGGCCTATACTATCCACATCCAAGAATACACTTCAGACTGAGCACGTACCAGGAGGGGTTTTGGTGCTAACACCAAACACTAAGAAGGCCTACCACAAAATGCCCTCTGTTTCCACCTGTACACCCCTGCATATATTGATTAACAGTGTCTAGCTAGCATTCTATAGCTTTAACATGTTAACATGGTACAGCATGAAAATACCCTCCTGCTTTCTGCTGTTTATTGTGTTGAAGCACCATCCCTTTCTGACCAGCAGAATATTTTATGTCCGTCTGGTCATCCCAGACAGTTTGCTGCTGTTGTGCTGGTGCTAGTTGCTTTAGTTACTTTCTCATGTGCTCCCTAGGTCTAGTCCTGACATAGAATGTATTCCTCAACAGATTCCTTGTGGAATCAGAGTTACCCTTGCAATCAACCACAAATTAAATTCCAGGTCCCCTTCAACCTGCGACCATAAACCAACTCAAAAAGTGAAAAACCTGTGGATTCTTGGGGCACCTCTGGGTAAGCAAAGAGCAGGTACTTGTCCTATTTCACTTTTAACTGGTCAGTGAGTGCTCTGACAATGATTTTAAGGGAAGGCTTAACCTCTCTACCAGGCTATTTGTCTGTGGATGGTAGGGGTGTTTTTTGTATGTGTAACCCACAATCAGGTAAGCAGGTTTGTTATGAAAACAGCACTTTTGTTTGTCAGTATTTCTCAGGGGGGAACCTTCCTAGCTGAAAATTTCTAACACATTTGTCTCCTTCTCTGCCGCAGTAGCAGACAGAGTCACAATCTATATGTATCTAGCAGTATAGTCGATCACAACCAAGATATAACTCTTACTTGAGGAGCTTGGAGTAATAAGAGGTTCAAATATCCATAGCTACTCATCAATACTAGGAGAAGAAATCAAAGCATCTTTAGCTTTAGCTCCTGCCTTGTCAACATGTTGGCACTGCTCGCACAACTTTTGCAATACCAGGCCATTAGAAATTCTGCATTATCTTTCTTTTTATATGCTTTATGCACATATGATCCTGAAAGGGAATATCATGGAATGTGGTGAGAAGTGTCTGCTGGTAGGCATTTGCAACTTCCTGTTTCTGAATCCCTTCTTCCTCTTTCCCTCCTTTAACAGGCCATTTTCTGTACAATAACCTTTTGTCTCACTAGAGGGATTCCATTCGCTCATCAGGATCAGGAGCTTTCTTGACTAACTCTTTCAGATTTTGTAAGGTGGGGGCCTGAGAATTAAGCCTGTCTCAACTCTTTCTTTGTGACACTTCACACTTCTACTTCCAAAAGATGTCTGGTATCTTTGAACAGTGGTGTTTCAAATTCAGGGTTGTTACTTCTACCCGACTCTCCCTTTGAACTAGCCCCTTTCAAGGGAAGTCCAGTATATAACAACTGTGGCTCTAGTTCAGGATTGCTGCTACTGCTTACCCCCCCCCTCCCCCCATCTTCCCATAACAGCCAGTTTGCCAGCCTCTATTTAAGGTGTGCTCATTGGCTGCATCGTCTACCTGCTGCCTTCTCCATATGCTTGACTTAATGTCTGGCTGTGTTTAACAATTTGTACACAGCATCACTGCATCATCAAAATCATATCTTACTACAACATCTGCAGAGATATCATCAGACACTGCCACCTACTTATTTCCTTGCCCCCCTTACAGTCTAAGTAAACTCTAGCCAGTGGTACCTGAAAATGTACCCCTCCCAAGGCCCTTACTGCAGTGGACTGCACCAGCAAGTACTGGTCCCTTTTAACCACTGCTGGCTTATTCATAGTTATGTCTGATGCTATAGCCCACTTAGCAACAACCTCTTTCACTTTTACCAGGATGGGTGCAGACCTTTGTGGTAGTTTGGAACTGTGATTGTCTCTAGACAACTCACAACTGTCATAATCCTACCTCTGCTTGCTGACTCCTGTAACTTTTGTTCCCCATTTTGTCACAGTGGAAATTTGTAACATCCGTGCCCTATTTGGTTAAACTGAAAACATCTGACCCCAAAATCTGGGCATAAACTAGAACTGGTGGTGTCCACCTTTGTCTGCGAAACCTGCTGTTATGGCCTAGGTTGACCCCAGAGATTCCCTTATGCGATATGTAGTGCAGCTGTGGTCTGCCAGCTAGACAGAGGTCCTCAATTCTCTCCAGCTCTTCATCATTGTTATATTCACAGTATTAAAACCAGTTTCCCATGTCCTGAGATAAAGTACTGTGTTTGCTTCCTCAACAAAAGGTCTGCTAGCATTTCAGATTTAGTGGCTTAACATCTCCTCACCCATCTGTGAAACTAAGAGCTTATTTCTGCAGTCTAATCACTCACACTGTCATCTACTTTTCTTCTATGGTCTCTAAATTGCTATATACATCAGGAGACATTTTATAAGATTTCAGTATACATTTTTTTAACCTTATCAGAATTTAAACAATCTATATCATTAATTTTGATAAAGGATGCAATTCCTTATTCATGAGCCAATCACTACTTTGTTTAGTTTGATCTGATTACATACCCTTTCACATACCCAAATAACAGTATTGCAGTCACTCCCATCTTTACAATGTACAGCTAATTTGGTTCTGACCCTGACATCTATGGTCTGTTCCCTCCCCTTCCCAGTATTCACATGTATGGCGAAGGATCAGCATCTGCTCCTCATGATGATGTTGCCTTTCTTTCCATGCTCTCACTTTGTTTGCATTTCAGGCTGTTTCATTTTTTACCTGCCTCAAGCTCCACACTTTTTATCTCCAGCTAAAGTCTTTTTAATTCTAAATGAGTTTTGAGATTGTCTTATCCTTTGGATGAGACTTTAAACCAAGGTCCCAACTGCTAGGTTGGAGGTAGCTTAGGTAGGTAGGGAAAGTTCATCAATAGCCTGGTCAAACCTCCTCTGAAAGGGGCCAGTAGCCTAGTGGGACTAACATGGTCACCAAAGGATACATAGATATATACCTAGACAAACAGACAGACAGATAGGTCTGGGGTTGGGTAGAACTGCCCTTCTTTGCAAGTTGCCAACCTGCAGCCCCTAGTGGGCTGTCCCCTGATTTAGTAGGTGCACAGAAAGCTGTTATATCCTGCTTAGACATACTGGCATATGAACTTCCTTTTCTTTTGCATTCCTTAATCAGATGTGAAACCTGATATCTTAGCATATTCTTCAGAGCTCACTTAAGCCTGTTTCCCAACTAAAAACATATAATAAATGCTGTTCTATGCCCCTTTATATTTGTCATGTTGCCAAAAAAGTAATACACTTTATGAGATAAAACTGCTTTGCAGCATAAATAAGTCCAATTACAATAACATCATCACTGTCTTCAGTTTGTGACTGTGGAAAGGGTCTACAGTCCTTGGGTCTGCTCTACTGTCCATAGTAGTCTGATAGCCATGATGGGGGGCTCATGAGCCATAGCACTTGTAGCAAGCAAATTAAAATACAAAATGTACACACAAATGAATTATTAAACAACTCACTAAGAGATAGCTTCAATAACATGCAAGAAAAATGTACTGTTGTCATGAGCTATGTGTATTCCCCATCCTCACTGAAAGATAGCCTTCACCCCAAAAAACACTAGTTGGGGTTTTGGGGCCATCTTTCAGGTTTACTTCCCTCTAGAGACACTGCCTTCCAGTGCTCTTTTCCCCACATTAACAATATTTCTCAGTACTGCAGCTTTATATCTGAGCCCTAAGGTAGAACACTGCCACTACTCCCTGTCTGGACTGCAGAACGACAGTTAGTGTTCCACTCTTCAGCAATATGGAAAAATAACAATAAACACACAGAAATGTTCAGCAGAGCAATCTCGCCAATCACAAGTAAATACCATCAAATAGTCCCATTTACAGTAAGCAAATAAGTAAATCAGACAGATTTTAGACATGAACAATTAAAATATATATTTAAAAAGTTGTGCAGCACAGAGAGACAGAAATACACATAGGAATACATAACTGCAAAGGGAAAAAGAAAAATAAACAGGTTGGGTAGAATGGTTGCCTAAAAGAAGAATCTGTCTAACCAATTCAATACTTCCTAGTCATATTTAACTGGAAGGGTTACTGAGCTTGTGGAGTCTGCATGTCCTCCCCGTGGTTGGGTGGGCATTCGAAAGACAAGTGTAAATGGGCGTGCCTTCGTTGAAGGTTGAACGTCAAGCTGGCACCTCTGCGTTTGTGAAAATCTACTGCCAATCATTAGCGGACCGGAGTTCCGCTGTTGCGACCGCTAACCGGGAAAAGCCGAAAGACAAACAACAGGAGACAGAGACAGACATACAGAAATAAACTCACTGGTACAGAGTAATGAGCCAGTCTATACTCAGCAGAGTCATGGGCAGCACTCACTGGAAAACAATGATGGCTATCTGTTCGGTAGCCTTTAGTGAAATGGCTATTTCATCGAAACCCTTGAGGGACATTTTGTAAAGATCCTAGAATGGGACACATTCCTCTTGCTGCTGGAGGGATGTCTTATAACCAACCCAGAATGGGATGGATTTTTTCAAACCCTTCTTTCCTCAGTGAACCACAGTCCATGATACATTCTGGAAATGTTTCTTGAGGTAATGTCTTGGAGAAATCAGTTCTGTTCTGTTTTTTTTGGCTAATGGGCTTGCTTTTCTCCTTCTGACTAGCATCTCCCTCCCTCACAGGAATAAAAGATGGAATTCATTACAAATTCTGAGGAAGCAGTTACCTACTCAGCATGGATGCCCTTTCCCCAAACAGAAACTTACAAAGTCTTTCAATGTACTTCATATAGGTAAGGACCACAAAACAGTTACATTTTCTTTCATAAGTTATTATATATCAGCTCAACATTTTATGTTTTATCTATAGTTACTTTACTTCCCAGAAGAGCACAGCTGCATGCATAGTTGCAAACCTGATATAGTTTTTCATGCATTCTACAAAAAAACAAGCACTTGTACATCTTTTCAATCACACATGCACAAATCACAATGTATAAACCTGCTATTTCATCCCTGGATAAAAGCAATGACACATTTAGGATCATAGGATCATAGGACATTACTAGGCTATTGGCCCTAAGGCCCTTATAAGCCTAGCCAAGAGTTTAGCCCATGTTTAGACAAGTCACCACCCAAACTCCTGTCCAGCAAGGACACAGGTGGAACCCCAGGGTGTATTTTCTGTTTCCCATCCAGTTATCCAGGTTGTGCTTAAAAAGGGATAATGAGGTACTCTGCATGATATGGAGAGGGAGTCTATTCCACATACGGGAGAGTCTTTTGGACACAAATCTATCCCACCAACAAGTCTTATTGATGTCACAGGCCAGGTTGATATCGCGCGTGAGGGTTACTTGAGTGGAGCTTGATTTGCGGATATGCAGCAGTCCCATCAAGGCAGGGTCTGCGATTGCTTTGTATGCCAGACAGAGGTCACCTCTGAAGAGTCTATACGAAACTGAGTAGAGGGACATGGCTTTTAGCCTATCTGTGTAGGGTAGATGTTCGATGCTCTGGATTCTCCTGGTGAGGAACCTCTGTGGTCTCTCCAGCTGCTGTATGTGCTTTGCAAGTTACAGGCCGAAGGGGGCCCTGTACTCAATAATTGGCCTTGTCCCTGGGTGAGATACCCTTACTTATGAGGTGGCCAATGTAGAAAAGTCAGGTTGCTATTAACCTCGGTGCCAAAGTTCCTCACAACTGATTGCATGCTTATTAATGTGATAATATGTGGGGACATCACTCTCCCCAAAGGGATGATGATGCATTTTTTGGCATTCAGCTTGAGGCCATGTTTATGGCACCAGTCATTTGTTTGGGTGAGACCCTCTTGGAGGACGTCCACATCACTTAGGGAATTAATGACCGCTCCCAGCTTGCAGTCATTTGCAAACCTGGTCAGCCATAGCCCGCTGGTTTTGGCCTGGCCTGCATCTCACAGAAGTATATCCAGATTAACAGAGGCCCCACGACCGATTCCTGGGGTACACCACTCATTACGGGTCTACTGCTTGAGGTGGCTTTCCCTGTTTTGATTAGGTTTCTATTAGTGAGCCAGTTTGCTACCCATCTGGTAACTTATGGATTGATGCCTAGTTGAGAGAGTTTATCTATTATGCCCAAGTGGGGGATGGTGTCGAAGGCTTTGGCCAGGTCAAGGTAGGTGCTGTGCACCATCTTTACCTCATCCGTGGCATTGGTGACTGCCTCAAAGACGTTGACCAGATTTAACAGACATGACCTCCCCTTGACAAAGCTAAACTGTGTGGGGTTGAATGTTTGGAGGTTGCCAATGTCCCTGTTAATGAGGTCAATGATAATCCATTCCATTGCTTTGCAGATCAGGCTAGTTAGGCTGATGGGTGTATAATTTCCTGGATCGGTGGACACTCCACCTTTGTGTAAAAGGCTGACAGTGGCTGTCCTCCTCTCAGCTGGGACAAAGCCAGTACTCAGGCTTTGGTTGAATAGGGTGCCTAATGGTGCTTCAGGTTCATGCCTGAGTTCATGTAGGATGCAGCCTGGGATGTTATTGGGTACCATGGAGGCTGTATTCTTTGGCTTTGAGAGGGCAGTGATGACCTGTTCCCTAGAGATAAGGGGTGGAGGGCAGGTACTGGGGATGTCCTGATTTACTGATGGGGGAGACAGAGGAGTGAAGTTTTCACTGAATCTATCAGCCAGTAGGTTGGCTATATCTACAGCATTTGTGTATGTGGTGTCTTTGACAACCAGATCTGAACAGATCTGGGTGGTTCCTTTCAGGGTGCGGGCATATGTGAAGAAGGCCTTATGATTTTCTCTAGTAGATGTGGCCAATATGGACTCAAAGTTGGCTTTAGAGGATTTCACTAATGCTGCTCTTTGCTTGTTCAGGCTAAGGAGAGATTGCTTCCAAATGGGCACCCGCTCACAAAGTTTATCTGCATCTCACAGATCTATTGCATTCTGACCACAAAAATAGTATCAGATTTATGCATAAAATAACAGCGTCTCTAAGAAATATCCAGTTTGCTTTCACAGCTTCACCCAGATTGTTCTGAAAATTCAACAGACAGTTAACTAGCCAATTTACTCATCATTCTTGTTAAAACAGTCTATTTATGGAATAACTGACAATAAATGCATCTAGATTACAAAATCCTTTGGAGGAGAATAACACACTAAACTGAAAGTGTTACTCTAAGCCTGAATCCAAGACAGAAATCTGCCTTTCCCATTCAGTATATGGTAATGGCGACTGGCTGAGCCCTACAGATTCCAAAAGGGTACTTGGGCTCACCACACAAAGTGATTCTGTGTTGTACATTTGCGATGCTCACGAATGTACGAGGCCAACTCAGTAGTGAAGTCCACTGAAATGGAGGAAGCACTACCTATATATGGAAGTAGGTATGGTAGGGAGAACCAAGTAGGAAGCCAGACCACCTGCAGTACCTAGTTTCACATATAGGTAGAACTTTTGTATAGATGTGGTCAGGGGTGGGGGTGAGGTGTGTTTGCGACCATGCTCATGCCGAGTAGTTGATACTGTGAGCTATCCCTTGAATTCTAGGATGGCTTGTTTTACTATTTTTTTTTTAAGATTTAATTCCCTGATGGGCTACAGGCCCTACACACATGTATATCTTTCTTGGATGCGGTGAATGCAGAAATGATAGTTGTGCTGGCAATCATGCTGCCTGCATTTATGTGTAGGCCCTATAGATGGAGTTGTGGCACTGAACAGCTTCATGTCTATGTAGTTCCACCTGTATGACAAATATTGTACTGCAAGCAGGCTCCACCATCTGTAATACAAGTTCCATCAAACAGATATAGCTGCTCTGCCTGAGAACTTTCGCTAGACTAATCAAATCCTCCAGCAGCTTTGGCGCTGCACTCAGAGGAAGTAATGCAATTCATTAAAACAGAATACTTCTGAACTGCATTCGGTCTGGTATAACGAGTCACATCGCTCTACAGAAGTAATTTTTAGTGAGTGCCAAAGCTGTAAAAATAACTGGCTGAAAGACACTTTCAATAAATTTCAAACTATTTTTGTAGGGGTAAGCCATCCTGTACCCTCCATATGGGAGACACCCTAACACTCCCATACATATATATACCAACTCCCCTGTCACATAGCAGTGGGGTAAAGGGCGAAGTCCACTGGTACTGAATGTGACTTTTGGTGAATTTACTTTGTGGCAGCAGCACTTGCTGAATGAGTGCTCAAACAGCTAACAGCCTTGAAGTTTTCATATGTCACTTCACGTAGATTTTCAGCTCCCAAATGAATTAATACTCTTATCTATTTAATATTAAATCCTAGTGGCAAAATAATATTATACATAATGTCATACCTGTTCACTCTGCTATCACTTCTACTTTTTATTCTCACCACTGGTTATTTATTTATTTATTGATTAATTGATTGACATTTGTTGACAGTGGAAGTCCACAGGGTCAGAAACCCATTTTCAGTGGAGGCCTGGGGAGAAAAGCTCCACGATGAGTAAAATAACAACATCAGGTGACACACGATAGGTAGTTATACAATTTTAGAAAGAAAGACTTTAAACTATATAAAAAATATAGACAACAATTATCACATCATAGCAAACTTTTTAACAAATACCATAACACCTTCTATTTAACACAGAGGTGAAGGTAAAGCCATCTTGCAGAAAAAAAGAAATTATTTTTAATTCAATTTAAGTACATTGCCTTAAAAACTGAAATATGCACTAGTACCCACTCACTATTTATTTTTTTTTCACCAGGGAATGAGTCAGGGAGAAATAGTAGGTAGATTGGTTGTTAGTAATTGGTTATAGCTTTGGCTAGAGGGAGTAATAAGGTGAAGATTATGGGGATCTGGTATTAAGGGAGCAAGCACATGCGGGGTTGTTAAGATAGTAACTTTTTAGTGAGGATTTAAAGGCATTAAGGGAATCTGACAAAATAATAGATGTTGGTAGGGCATTCCATAAGTTAGCTATGGAACAGGAGTATAGGCTTTATCCTGCTCTGTTGTTTGGTTTTGATATGATCAGAAGTTGTTTATTTCTGGACCATAGACTTCTAGAGGGGGTATAGGATTGAAAGGCTGACAGAGTAGTGTATTTCTCTGGGTTATATACTAGCTTATGAGAGAGAGTTAGTTGGGTGCAACTGAAGTATTGCTGGTAGCTTGGCAAAGATGGGTACTGTGTTGCAAACTGAAGGCAAATTTTGCAATTTTGTAGTAGCAGCATTGTAGTTTATTGAGGAAGGAAGAGTGAAGGTTTGTGAAGATGGGAGTATCGTAAAGGGGGGGAGTATTAAAGACTTGGGCAGCTTGATTTTTGTGGGTCCATCCATGTACTTTTGATGTATTTTCTTCGTGGCTGTTGAGAAACTGCAGATATTTGTTTCTTCTCACTTCTTTCTTCCGTTCTTCAGTGACTTACTGAATCTGGCTGCATAATTTTGTCTTTGTTCTAACAAAAAATCCTTGTTACAGTCCTTTTCTGTGGGGGGTTAAACTTCATGTTTTTAAGATGTACATAGATTTGTGTGGTGTTCAAAGTTAATAGGGGATGGATTTGTTTTGTGTTTAGGTTTTGTATGAGGGTTTTCATTAAAACAAAAAGTCTTGAAAATGTGGCATAAATTCAAATAGAGATGATAAGAAACAACTGTACAAAAGAATAGCCGTATGCATATATATATATATATATATATATATATATATATATATATATATATACATATATATATATATATATATATATATATATGTGTGTGTGTGTGTGTCTGTGTGTCTAATCTAGCTAAAAAATGGCAAAGGTGTTGTCAAAATTGATAGATCAGCGTGGTTTTGTGGATGGGAAGCAACATTAATAAACAATGATGATCCAGAGGGAAGCAGAATGTAAGAAAATAAATCTGTTGTTGGTGGATCTTGATGCAGAGAAAGCATTTGACGAGTAAGCTGGGATTTTATGACTAGGACATTGGAAGCATTTGCATTCCCTGATACAATAGTAAGGTTAAGTAGAAGGATATATGAAGGATCAGATGCAAGAATTATAATGGGAGGGTTTCTTTTAGATAAGCTGTGTTTGAACAGAGATACATGGCAAGGCTGTCCTATTTCCCCTTTTGCTATTTTCTTTATATTTAGAGCCATTGGCAAAGAAAATAAAGCACTCAGAAAAGCAAGGATATAATTAGTATGGTAATTAAGAAAAGTTGGCTTTATTTGATGATGATATTATTTCGTACTTGATAAATCCGGAAAAGGACATGCCAGTGTTGTGGAACCTTTTCAGACAGTTTCAAGTACTCTTGGAATATAAAATTAATGAAGATAAAACAAAGGCTATAATCGTAAATTATGCACCCACACACAAATTGGTTCAGCAATACTCATATTTATGGGGACATGGTAAGATGAAAAATGTAGGAGTATGGATTAAAAAGGCCTTTTTATGGCAGCTAAGAATATATGAGAAGTGACTAAAAAACAGTACAAAAACTGAGAAATTGGAAATCATATTTATGGATATGGAGAATAAGATGCAAGCAATGAAACTGTCTTTAGTCTTGTATATGGGTCAGGAATACTTTTAAAAACCCAAGGAGAAGTTGTGGACAATAATTAATAAAGAATTGAAGGAATTTATCTGGGAGGGAAAGAGGGCAAGAGTTAAGTGGGATAAGCTGATCTTTTTAATAGAACATGGTAGTTTAGGCTTACCCAATTTTAAGGGATATTTTAGAGCTACACAGTTAAGGCTCATATACATAATACAAGCAGAAGGTTATAATTCAAAATGGAAAGGGATGATGACGAATCAAGGGGGAAGTTAAAGAACTCAAGAGAGAAGGGGGGATTTTTGCATGCTGGTCCTTAAGGAGAATAATAACCATACAGAATATTGTATTCATAAAGCAACAGAAAGTATTCTAAGAACTAAGCCAATATGAGAATGGAGAAAGGAGATTTTGCCAATATGGATTACTACAAGTGGGGTTACAGAAAATAGGCAAGAGGGGGCTGAAATTTACTGGAGAAACATATCAAAGAAACCAAGATACTGGGAGAAAATAACTCAAGCAGGAAAGGTAACAGAGTGGGATGAGGCCAAGAAAACATTTGGATTGCAGCCTAGAGACTGCCTTCCCTACTACGGGTTGATCTCAGAGTACAGGCAAACAGAAAAGGATAGGGGACTTCTAAATGAAAGACCTGCTTTGGTAGAGTTTTTAATTGAATCTAGAACAGATGCAGCTGGTAAAAAGACATAATTACTAGGGCGTATAAAATATTGTATGACAACTATAATAATCAATCAGTGGACGTTAGAAAAGATTGGTAAGAGAGCCTCGAAAAGCAGTTTACAAGAGAACAATGGGAAGACATCTGTATGGCTCCCAAGTATGCAACCAAGGCCAGAAAGTTTAGGATCTTTGCTTGGAAATGTTCACATATGTATTTTTGTATCCCAAGTAGACTTCAAAGAATTTTTCCTCATGTAGATAAAAATGTTGGGAGTGTGATAGAGAAGAACGAGGTAACTGGGAACATATGTTTTGGGAATGTAATGAGTTGAAAGATTTAAAACAAAACACCCTATAGAGTACTCTATCAAAAATATTGGGTGAGCAGTACGGAAATGATTCTTTTGAGATGTGATATAGGATCTGAATTGCCTAGACGTAGGAAAACCTCATTACATATAATTCTGTTAGCTGGCAAAAAAGCGATTACTAGAAACTGGAAATCAAAGTGTACACTAGCTGTATTTGTGGTACTGAATATTATAAATGAGATACAAGAACTGGAAGATGGATCTTTAGAAAAGGGAGGGAGCAGATTATGTAGAAGTAAATACAAATTGTGGTACAATACATGCATAATAATGTTCATGAAGAGGAGGAATAAGGTTTAAGGGAAGGCAGGAATTCATCATTTTTTTGGAATATTATACTGATGATAGTAGCAAAGAAAATATACGTGATGTATATTTTATTTAAATGGAAAAATGTTGAAATGTTTTTTTCTTTTCTGTTAATGTATGTTTGCCTGTGTCTTAAGTGATAATTTAATAAAGCTATTAAAAAATTCCTGTTGTAGAGGTAAACTGAGAAAACTAGCTAGTCCACCTAACAAGAATACCTTCATTGTTTTCCCATCACGAGCTGTTGCTTGTATTTCCAACTTCCCAGTTTTTTCCTCCTGTTATACTCTCTCCTCCACACATCACTCCATCATGCTTTCTCTCCTTTGTTTGATAATACCTATTTCCTCAAACCTACCAGCACTTGTGTCTCCAGTCCTCGTTTTTCCAACTCTGTAACAATTATTTCATATCCTTCTTCCTTCAGTAAGTTTTCTCCTGCTCCTCACTCCAACTTTGGTGCATTCTCCTCCATCTTAAAATTCTCAGAACTGTAGAAACAACCCTTCAGTGACCCCTAGCTTGCAGAGAATGCTTCATTTTCTCTCTTCCGAAGAGTAGGGGTAGTTCCCCAGTGCCCTGGTCAAATTTCCCCTAGTCAGTGTGTGAATATCATTTTGAGTCTCCCCTGAAAAGAGGACATTGGACTAGTTACTAATCCAGTCAACAAAGTGTAAATAAAAAAAGTGTACATACATAAAAATAAAAAAAAAAAAAAAAACTAATGGATATGAAGACGAATTACAGGATACTTACAGCATTTTCTGATTTAAGAAAACAAGCTTAACTTTATGTTATGAGCCCATATTAATTTTGTTGAATTATTCCAAGTTTTGGTACATATCAATATTCTGACATGCAACTTTATGTTATTTCTTTACACTGTAGGAGTGTGGTAGCTGTTTTTTCAGAAGCCGGCAAAACTAATTCAGCAGACTCTACAATTGTTGAATATTCAGAGTTGCTGTTAAGATCACACTTCAGGACAAACCCATATCATGGCTAGCACAAATCCTAATGATTGTAACATAGCTCTCATGAAAATGTTGGCTATGTCTTTTGAAAAGTTAGAAAACATTTGATTTTGCTATTCATTCTGCAGAATGTTTCTTTGGAGCTTTGTCAAATTTAAATATTACAACCTAAAGTTTCAACACAGACTCTCTTCAAATCACATCACCAGCTTAACAGTTGTTTTCTGTTATATAGAGGTGTATCTAGGGCAGGGAAAAAGGGTGGCTGCCTCAGGCAAAAGCTGTTAGAGGGCAGGATTGTCACATGCCCATGCGGTACAAGTACCGCACTAGCATTCATTTATGAAGCCACAAGGATATATTGCTTCATAAATGAATGCTGGTAGTCCATTCATGGTTGCAGTCAGAAGCAGATAGTGTGTTGGTAACTGGAGCAATCTGCTTGTTACAGATGTAGCAAGCAGCTTGCTACAAGTATAGAAAACCTCTTGTTTGGGATGAGAGGGGGTTGCCATTTTGGGGAATTGGCTATGGAACCAGTTGACCTAGATATGACTCTGCTATCGTTGTCATTCTGCAGAGAAGAATTATGACTCTCATGAATATCTGCAGTTATTGTAACCAGTTATCTTTCCTGTAGCATGCATACAGTTTCACACCTTCCTCTCATGCAACCATTCAGCACTAACAAAGTCTTGATTACTTTTTCAGCTATATATAGGACAGCACCACATTTCTATCAGGTGGTTTTCTTTGAAAGTTTTCATGTGTCTGAATATCTGCTGCAAAAAGATAAAGGCTTTCAACAACAAATTTGGATATGGTCATGTCCAAAAATCAAGACTCTCAACTTATTTGCTCAAGAATGAAGGTGAAAGACAAACAGAATGAGGGGACAAAGGCCAAAAATCATGGAAAATTTTAAATGTTAGTGTAATTCACCTATAATAATACAGCAACAGTTTTTGCATCAGCATGCATTTCCTGAACAACAAGAAGTATGAAACTCTAATGTCTGGCATTACTGACTGATTTTAATCCTCAGTGATTTACCAGAAAATCAGAAATTTTAAGTGTATCAGGGCAAGATGAGAAGCAAAATCAAGGACATTTTGCAAAATCAGAGACAATTGAAAAGTAATACAAAGGTTTGTGCGATACCTTGAAATACATTTTTGCATATGCTGAGCGCTACTCCTGTGCTTTATTTCTAAATATTTCATACATATGTGCATGCTGTGCATTTACTATAGCCTACTTCATCACCCATGATATGGTGATACAGCTATATAGTATGTGATTACTATTGTAAGCCCAGTATGTCTCTATCATGCACTGCACCACTAAGCTATAAGTATATGTCAGTCTTTCTCTCCTATCTTTATCGCATGACTGTGTCCTGATAAAACTGGTATAAATAATCTATGAACCTATGAACCTATAAATATACTCAGAAACAGGTGAAAAGTGCTTTGTTATATATAATGGCAGACAAAATATATGACATGCTTTCATAGTTGTGGATCATTAAATTAGGTACTGATATGGAATGTGTTAAGATCACAAAAAAGTCCTTTGTTACAATGGAAAATAAAGTATATAACTTACAAAATGTGCACAAGTCTACAACTAAATTACACAGTGTATGTTTTTCTGTTTAGTACATTTTTTCTTCACAAAGTATCTTCTAATTAAAAGGTAAGTCTTCCAGCATATGGTTTAAGCTTTAGCAGAAGGTAAATTCTCCTAGATTGACTTAACTTTCAGCAAAATTTCAGCTCTGTTTTTTTCTGACTAGAGTTAAAACTTTTTGTTGCTTTTTAAACAATTATTTTCAAGAAATTTATCAGCCTGTTATCAGTCAGTCTAAATGTTTAATATTTTTAGTACTCCCTGCAAAAGACATGCATGGCATTCTCATTGAATACTAACTCCACAGAAACAATGTTTATCTACAAAATATCTTCAAAACAATTTAATGGCCATTTATTTTTTACCTGAATTAATTATTAAAGATAAATCATAAGACATGGCTGATATTGTTTAATCTACTTGAACATTTCTTGTTTGCTGTTTCTCTGCAGAAACAAATTTTCATGTAACTGGATGCATTGAAATGCGTTATCACATTTACTCTGTATAGCTTAAATGATACATTATTAAATAGCCTTTAATAGCTATGTTTTACAAGGCTGAATAAGCTGCATTCTTTTAGGGGTCTGTTTCTTCACTTCTCTTCTCTGTAACAATGTCTGTGCTACCCTCTAACAACTGCCACATTTCTCATTGAACATAAATGTGGATACAGGTATCTGTATGCTTTGTTACAGCTCATTATACCAATGTCCATTCAGGTAGGGATGTGACCAAAAAGGCAATGTGCTGTGAACTGATATAATTTAACCCAAGGTCTGGAAATGTTGGAGTTAGTTGTATTATATATGAACACAGAAGACACAGCTGACTGCATGGTGAGTTTCAGAGCGAAGCTCCCCACCAAAAAAAAAAAAAAAAAAAATCAAGGTTTGCCCGTTCATCTTTCTTTCTGTGATCAAACTGGCTTTGATCAATGGGATGATATGATGTCAACTAGATCCTTGGAAACTTATGTGCTTTACAGCCAGACAGTATCCTCTAAGCTAACTTGAACTCTCGGTTTCAGTCAACTGCACAGCTTGGAATAAGCGTTATACTAAGTAATATATTTTGGAATAAATGTTATACTAAGTAATATATGTTGATAACAGTAATCATACAACCCATGAGAATACTGGAAATGCAGCACCTACAGAGTTATGAACTGATAATAAGGACCCTCTGGTTACCCTATCCTGCAAATTGAGTTTTAAATTCTCTACTAATGACATGATGAAAATACCCCTTGGGCTTGTGTCAGCCAAAATGAATAGTACTAAGAATAAAAACAGAGACAGATTGGTGATAAAACAACATTATTTTCTCCCTCTTCCATCACCAAAAATAAATATGAACAGATTGGAGAAAATTCTGATATGCTCTACTAAAAGTATTTAGAATCTTGTGCAATATTAAGCTAATGTTTGATATTTACCATTCAAAACAACCAACTGGCATGAAAAATCTCTGGGATTCATTTTTATTGGAAGTTTTTCCTTATCAATGAAAGAATAGCCCATAAAAAACACTACTTTTCACTCATTAAAATCAGACTGTTACAGTGATAAGCGTAGCAAACAACTCATTTATTCACTTACTAGCTTGCAAAATCGAATCCCCCCCACCTGTCATGCACTATCCAATGAAGTTATGGATGGCTTAGATATACAGTATTTTGTGCTTAACCATTTTAGACCAGGATTCACCAGTGGAGTTTCCTTTTAATCTTTAATTGTTTGTAAAAGTCTTTTTAATTAAGTACTGGAAAACATAAGGAGAAATAGTTAAGCAAAAGCATAATCTGGACTGAACAATAGCAAATCAGAGAAAAAAAGTAATGAGGGAGTCTAGAAAAACATCTCAATTAAATGTCATCATGATAACGAGAGCTCTTTCCAAGACACCAAGGGCACGATTCCAAAAGAGTAGCTGTCACTGAGAGCAAGATGGGAGCAGGTGTTTTGGAATCTTGTCCCCGTAGTAAGCCTGTTTATAGTTAGGTCTTACAGCAAAGTAAATTACTTGCATTGAGAGCAACTCCTTTGGAATTAGGGCAGACTTTGGACCCAAGTACAGTTTATACCAGTAGTATATTGGTGGTTCACCATGCAGTTTCCTTTATTTAGTGCAAATACTGAAACAGCATTATGAGTAACCTCTAGAATTGACAAAGCTTCAACCAGAGTAAACACTCCCATGTTGTTGAGGGGAGGGGGGCAGAAACATTTCAATATCTTAGTTTATATTTTGCCTCATTTTACTGAACTGCTAAACATCAGTGAATCAGCACCTACAGGGTCAGTAGAATACAAATCCTAAGAACCTGAAAACAGCTTCACATACTTAATCATTGCCATTTTCTTAACTATTTGACCAGATGAGGATGATGGTGGTAACAAATGGAACAGAGTAATCTGAATTTCCTTATCACCAGCAGCAGTCTCTCACTCATGGTGTAGGTTTCCTAGAACTTTTCAAGAAAGCTGAAACATATAATTTCTTCAATTTGCCTTAGGCTAGCTTTTGAGCCACATTTCAGTAGACTGTGTCATGTACAACTACCATGAGAAGTGCCAGGGCCACCCTTACAAGATGCACAAGCCATCTCAAGTGACTCCATTGAACATGGTAGAGCAGTTGTTCTCTAAAGTCTCCAGAGATTGCCAAGTTCCTCACTTATGCCATACAGAATAAACACAGTTACCTATTAAGGGAATTCCATTTCTGATGTTTGCATCTGTGATCTCATCCTTTAGGTCACTGCTCAAAGTTCATGACTGTAGGTTAAGATGGGCACATTGACTGGCCTGCAAGTTGAAAGCTTTGTCCTATGACTCAGCTCTCACTTCCTATCACAGCCTGGTATAAGAGCTACAGCACTGCCACTCCTGCACCAATTTACTGGTCATTCCAAAGATCTCCTTCGATCTCACCTATGGCAAAACATGAAGATACTTAGATCAGTCGACCTGAGGTAGCTTCGTCCTCCTGAGATGGAAAGACAGAAGTCCACTCTTTTTTGGGATAGAACCATCCCCTTAAGACTCAGCAATGAATCACTTCAGCGCTTGCTGGAGATCACATTCCCTTTAGGCTAAGAAGACAACATTATCTGCAAACACCAAAGATTCATGACCCCAAACTCAATACTCAACTGATCTTGACTGTACCTTGAGATCATGTTCATGAAAATCATGGTCATGAGGGGAGACAAGATACACCCTTGATATACTTCTGTACTCACCTTGAATAAGGAAAATGTGGATTCAACTCCCATTCCTCAAATAAAGGGACCAATGACGTGTAACAGGGACCCTTGGTCTCCATGCTATTAACACATTGCATACAACATTGCAGTGTACACATATGCTTTTCAAAGTCCACAATATACATATTGAGAGTATCTATGCAAGGGCTAAAAGCTAATCTATTGTTTCATGAA
>NC_056744.1:1097002345-1097047345 GCF_019279795.1 Protopterus annectens
CTTTTCTCTCTTCAGTTAAAAATGATTAAATAATAGGAGGTAAATGTTTATTTATTTCAGGTTAAATCATAAACTGTATAAAATTAATCATAAAAGAGTTTCAGGTATTAGCTGATCTGAAATGCAGAACACTAGCTCAGGTTTCCTGTCCATACTGCCATATATTCTGTACTTTTTTACCACACAGGATAATGTCCACTGACACTTTCCAAGAATTAAGATAAATGACAGCCAAGCACCTTGAAAACAGACTGTATGCATATGCATAGTGCATGGCACACCTGAAAACAACATATAATCCATTTCCAAGCAATTTGACTCCCACTGCAGAACCTGAAAAATCATATAGGTTCATAGGTTCGTACTAGGCTATCTGCCCTAGGGCATTTATAAACCTAGCCAGAGTGTGTGTGGCTTTCACCACCCCTTAGGATGAGAATACTACGCCCATTTAGGGTTTAGTTTACTGTGCCTCTGTCTAGTAGTGACACAGAGATGACCCCCGGGGTAAACCTACAATCTCCCATCCATTCGTCAAGATTTCTCCTGAATAGAGTTAATGAGGGGCTCTGCCTAACATGGATTGGGATTCTGTTCCAGAGTGTAGGGAGCCTCTGGGTTATGAATCTGTCCCTCCAGCATGTCCTATTTATTTCTGTGTTGAGGTTCAAGTCTCTTGCTCTCGTGGCTCTGATGGATTTGGATTTTCTGAGGTGGAGCATGTCCATTAATTCCGGATTGGACATGGCCTTGTACGTCAGGCACAGATCACCTCTGAGTAGGTGGTATGCGACTGAATAGAGCTGGAGTTTCTTCAGCCGGGCAGCATATGACATATGTTTGAGACCCTTTATCCTCTTGATGAGGAACTTTTGGGGTCTTTCCAACTGCTGCAGGTGTCGGGTAAGATACATCCCAAATGGGGCATTGTACTCAATCATTGGCCTGATAAGAGAAGAGTACAGGGGCACAATGACCTCTCTTGATCTAGATGTGAATCCCTTCATGATAAGGTGGGCAATATAGAAGGTCTTCCTAACCACTTTGGCAATGTGAGTGTCAAATGAGAGGTTACTGTCAACCTGGGTCCCTAGGTCCCTGATTACCTCTTCCGTACTTAATGGATTACCACCTATGTGGTAATTTGTGGGTACCTTGTTTTTCCCAAAGGGTATGACTATACATTTTTTGGCATTCAGCTTAAGGCCATGGCTCTGGCACCAATTATCCGTTTCTATGAGGCCTCTCTGAAGGATGCTTGTGTCCGCTGGAGTATCAATTATGGCGCCCAGTTTGCAGTCATCTGCAAACTTTGTCAGCCACAATCCTCCTATGTTTGCCTGCACCTCGGAAAAATGAATGCCGAACAAGAGGGGTCCCAGGACTGAGCCCTGTGGGACACCGCTTGTGACCGGCTTAGAGTCTGACATGGCTCCAGCAACTTTCTGTCCTTGAGCCAGTTTGCAACCCATCTTGTGACATATGGGTTTACATTTAAGCTGGTGAGTTTGTCTATGATGCCCGAGTGGGGTATTGTGTCGAAGGCTTTTGCAAGGTCAAGGTAGGCTGTGTGAACTGCCTTATCCTCATCAATGGCCTTAGTGATTGTTTCAAAAAAGTCGACCAAGTTCAAAAGGCAGGATCTGCCCTTGACAAAGCCAAATTGGGTAGGATCCAATGTCTGTAGGTCCCCAATGTCTTTGTTTATGAGTTCCATAATGATCCTCTCCATAGCTTTGCAGACCAGGCTCGTCAAGCTTATGGGGCGGTAATTTCCAGGGTCCGTAGAAGCACCGCCTTTGTGGAGTGGGACCACTGTTGTCGTACGCCACTCTTTGGGTATGTATCCTGTAGTAAGGCTAAGATTAAACAGCAGCCTTATGTGTGGGTTTAGTTCCTCTTGGAGTTCATGTAGCACACAGCCCGAGACACTGTCTGGTCCCATTGATGCTGTGTTTTTAGCTTTAGAGAGGGAGGCTCTCACCTGGGCATCTGAGATATTAGGGAGGCTACACTCTGCTGGGATAGATATTTCTCCTTTTGGGGGGGAGGGGGAGGAGAAATTTGCACTGAACCTGTCTGCCAGAATGTTGGCAATGTCTGTGGGTTCAGTGTATTTTGTGTCATTTTGGACTAACTCTGAGCATATCTGGGAGTTTCCACCCAGGTTTCTAACATAGCTAAAGAAGGCCTTGTGATTGTCTTTTGTGTCTTTTGCGATTTTTCTCTCAAAGTTGGCCTTGGATGATTTTATGAGTGATCGTAGTTTTTTGCTAGTACTGATCAGAGATGCCTTCCCTTTTAGGGATTTTGCTCTGTCATGTAGTAGCTTCCTCCTCCTGTTGTAAAGTTTGTTTATGGCTGGGGTCCACCAGACCGGGCGCCTGCCTTTGGGGGAATGGGTCTTGCTTTTATTTGGGATTGCATGATCCATGCATTCTTGAAGGTGCCCGTAGAAGGCATTTGTAAAGGATTCAGCAGTGTGGGTTGTGGTTTCCACTGGCCCAGGGGCCTTGAAGGATACCACTTCAGTCTTAAGAAGTGTGAAGTTGGCTTTTGAGAAGTTCTTCACTGTGGTCTTTTGTGCCGGGGGTGGGGGCGGGATGTGGATTTCCAGTGAGATTAATTTATGGTCTGATCTCACCAATGAGGGATATACTTCCGGTGTGGAGCATTTTGTCCCCATGTTTGTGATGATCAGGTCTAGTATATTATCTCCTCTTGTGGGAATGGTGACTAGTTGTTCCATCGCATTTGAGGTTATGAATTCTAGGAACCTTTGGGCTAGGGTGTTGGGGCTTGAGTAATGTTCCCAGTCTATGTTTGGGTAGTTGAAGTCTCCCAATATGATGGTATTTGGAGAGACATTCATACTCTCCAGTGTCTTCAGGAAGGCTGTGTGGGGTTTCTGAGTTTGAGAGGGTGGTCTGTAGCATGCTACAAACTGTAGGGCAGTTTTGCCTATGGTTAGTTGCACCTGGATGGTCTCCGATGCTTCGTGCATTGCCACTAACCTGGAGGTGTGGGTATCTTTGATGAATATGGATACTCCCCCTCCTTTTGTGGTTCGGTCCAAGTTTTGGGGCCGGAAAGCATGATATGAGGTAAAACCTGATAGTGCTGGGGTGCTCTCAGGAGCCTTGAACCAGGTTTCAGTCACTGCACAGACATCGATGTTCTCCATACTGAGGAGGGCTTTGAGAGCATGCATCTTGAGGTTTAGACTTCTGGCATTGAGCAGCATTACCCTTAGTTTTTTTTCCACTTGTGTTTTCTAGGGAGGTAGGTTTGTCATTTGAGCCTTGCCTAAAAAAGGCACTATGGGGGTGGCAAGAGCCTTGGCCAATATCCGGAAGCCCAGGGGTGACAGGTGCAAGCCATCCCTTGCGAAGCTGCGTGGCTTGTCAAGCATGTCATCCCAAGCAGACAGACATTGGATCCCCTTAGAATGACACCAGTAATTAAGCCAATTGTTAAAACTGATCATTTTGTCTTTGTACTGTGGCATCATTCTTGGTGAGAGTAAGATGCTGCTCAGGGTCAGAGTCATACCGGCCTGGGCTACATAATCAGAGAGCTCCTCTATGTCTCTTTTCATGTAGTCCAGGGAGGTATGTCTCAGGTCGTTCACACCGGCATGGACAATGACTGAGTCATATTTGTACTTGCTGTGGAGTGACCTGAGTGCTTGTGTTATGTGGCGGATTCTAGCGCCCGACAGACTGCTTACTGTGACCTTTTCCTTGTTCAGTCTGGTGAGCGGGACATCAGTGTGTCTGACTATGGAGTCACCTATTACAAGTGTGTCTGGCATGTTGTTTGGCCTTAAGGGCTGTGACTGTTTAGCACACTGACTTTGTGAACTATGTGTTGCATGTGCTATGTCTTGAGGTGGCGGTTGCTTGGGTGTCTGCTTTGGAGGCCTCTGTTGTTTTGGTAGATTTTTAATCAGCGCCTCGAGTATGTTTTGTGTGTTTATGTGTTTGGTTTGCAGTTGTGATAGTTCTATGTGAGACTGGGTTTGTGGTGTGCGTGGTTACCTTCTCCTCCTGACTGGTCTTGCCAGTACTGAGTTGAGAGAGCTCAGCCTCCAGTTTGGCTATATAGTTGCATCTCTCGCATATATTTGTATTTGTTGGGAGGAGGAGAGGGTTGTCTGTGTACATGAGGCAATTGTAACATTGCCCCAAGATTCACCAGCTGAACAGGAGAGGACGCCAGCAACTGACCCTTCGACATGCTAGAATAGTGAAAAAGATTGCTGTGTAACTGAGTCAGAAAGGACCTATAGGGAAATGGGTACTCAAGGGAATTTAGGTGAATGAAGTACTTTCTTTTGTTTAAGAGTGCTTTACCTGTATAAAAAATGCTTTAGGAGCAAGTGCTGAGCTTTTCAGATAGAGTATAGGCTGTTTAGATTGCAAGTAGAGCAGTTCTAAGGGAAAAATTGAAGAGCAGACTTTACAGAGCCAGAAATAGTTTAAACTTGATTAACTGGCGCTGCCCGATGCTGCTCTGCCCCTGCAGACTGCTATGTGCATGCTGCAGCTTGTACTTAGCTGTCACCCAATACCCAGGGTGACTCACCTGCTCATTCTGCTCTGCAAATGGTTCTGATCCATTGACTTAAAGTATTGTCTCACTAACCCACTCTGACTGTGCTTGTAACTTTAGCACAGATTTCTCATAAGAGCTATAATGCTGACACAAAGACTTCTTATAAGATCTATTATGCTTTAGTGGTGAGAAATGTGTGTGTGTGTGTGTGTGTGTGTGTGTGTGTGTGTGTGTGTGTGTGCATGTATGTGAGAGAGATACACACATATAAGCATACATAGAACTACTGCAATGCTGGAGAGAAGGTGTAACTGCCAGTGGTACCAGCTTGTAGAGAGTTGCAAACTAGTTAATGTATTACTTATTAATAAAGCAATGCAAAAAAAATTGAAAGGGTAGTGTTTTTGGAACAATTGGTGACCATCTGATCTGACTCACTTTACCTGAAAAGAAAGGAGTGCACATGGCCCTGAACTTACCACAATGTGATCTCCTCAGAATCCTTCCTAAAGTTGCTGCCTGGTTTTGAGTGAGGCATGATGGTGTTAAGTTGGTGATGATATCAGTGAGCACTCTAGGTGCTTAGTTTTAAATTGTTAAACTGCAAGAATTAAATTGGCATTCTGTAGAATGTTTTCAGAAGAGTGGTGGACCAGAAGAAGTCTAGAGTATCCAAACTAGAATGGATAGTAGCACATTTTGTAATCAGTCCTCATGGAATTCTTGCTATTCTCCTATTTTTTTGCTGGTGTGCAATGAATTGTTCTGGAAGAATATTGCCATTTTGCAGTACATTTTTGCTTCTCAGGTTTTGGGTATTGTGAGTAGAGGCATTAAGAACATTAAACAAACTAGATGCATGCACACACATGAATGCGCACACACACACACACACACACACACACACACACACACACACACACACACACATGTATGTAGAAAGAGAGGTGTATGATACTTTAATGTAAGACTCACTTTATCTAATCACAACATAACTAAAATTTTAAAACACATTTAATCTAAAACACATTTACTCCAATCACATTAGTGTCAATGGCTCATCAGGTAGAACACCCGTCTTTGATTCTGGAAGACCAGAAGGCTATCAATTCTATTCTCTCCACAGGTGATTGGATTATAAGGGAGTGCTGCACTCCTGAGTGTGTCATCATTTGGATGAGATATTAAACCAAGGCACCATCTGATTGAGGTTGGGGTAGCTCAGATGTATGCAAAAGGATATGTGTTATTAAAATTTACATTCATTTTATACCAACTAAAAAAAACTTTAAATCCGTTATTTATACACATTTATGTAATCAACACAGTGGAATTTTCTTTCTTTCTTTTTTTCTTTCCCCTACATCCCTCACCATTTTTTTCAGCAGCCATTTTCTTATTTCAGCTAAAATATCATCTTTTTTCATTTTCTTGTTATACATCAAATTCTTGCATCTCTTTTTCCATAGAACCCATATTGTCATAAGAAATACTTTTTTCCTGTTTGACAATATCACATTTCTTTACCATGCTTCTCATCTAATATCATTTTCATATTTAAACCTTTAAATCCTTCCTATCTATATTCATTTTTAAACTTTTAAAAATCCTTATTCTTCCAAAAACAATGTTTTGCTGTTCCTTCTTCTCTACAATCAACACATATTCATTTCTTCCATCAACTAAAATTTCATATTCCCTTTCGCTGGTAACTTGTCTAATAAAATTCTCCACAAAAAATCCTCTGCTTCATAAAAGGATTCAAACTTTTTTCTTTTGTCTTTTATTGCCTTTTTCATTTTCTTTTACTTCCTATAATGGGTATACTAATACTGTTTTCTAAAATTATATTATATCGTACTTTACCCATCTGCCTCACTTTTAATTTCCATAATTTCATTTTATTATTATGTTCTTTTTCTTCCATCCTGTCCCTATTTTCTTTCTTTTCTTTTGCCTGTTTTTTCTTTCCATACATTTTTTTATATTTTCATATATCATTTTATCTATTATTTCTTTTTGGTTTCTTTTACCTTTCTCATTATCCAACAATAAATGCACAGATGCTAAATGCACCACTGCATGTTTTTAATTCAATCCACATTCTTCAATATTTATGACTAATTATCCCTCTTCTCACTGGGTTTAGTCTTGAGCCCCAAATTATGTTAAAAAACCTTTAATAACCATTTTTTTCTATTTGAGTGGGAAACATATTTTCCCTCTAAATATGCCTTTTTTCTAATAAATAAGTATTCAGCATAGATACCTTTTTTTCTGAAATGATAAGTAAAAAGTTTTCCACCATGCTAATATTTTTTTATTTGTTCCTGTATCTCTCTTCATTGACTTGTTAGGCTTTCTTTCTCAGCAAATGTCACTCCCCAAATTTTTATTTCCTTTCTTGTGAATTATATTCCATTTATTTTTTCTCTCACATGAAATCCCTTACACATCATTTTGCTTAACTGCAGACCAGCTTTGTTTAACAGTTTTTCAATTGTTAACACAATCTCACTTATCCATCCCTTGTTTTTTGTTATTAGAACTAAATCATCTGCATAACTGACATGCACTTTGGTATAACATTTTCTTCTATCTCACATCTTGCCTCCCTCATTTAATGCACATATGTCTGCAGTACTGCATTCAGTACTAATACAAATAAGTGTATACTCAGTTGGGCATCCCTGTTCTAATCCTCTCTTAATACTTATTTTCCCAGCCATACATTTATCATAACTTGTATCAATGAATTTTAATGACATTGCTTTATTAAATTAATATTTTTTCACCTCTGACACATGCTCCTAAAATCTGCCACATTTACTTTATCAAATGCTTTAGTTACATTACATGTTATCAGTCTTACTACTTTATTTTCTTTCAGTGTCATTTCTATGACTTGTTTCACTATAACTAACATTTCTTTCACCCATTTTCCTTTTATACCATAGATCCCTTATTCCACTACTTCCTCCAATACTTTTTCCATCCTTTTGTTATAGTATTTTCATAAATAGTCAGTACTGCCTATTGTTATTGGCCTCCATTTTTATATATTTTATCACTCTATCACATCTCTTCCATTACAACTGTCTTCATCCAGTCATTTAATATTTTAAAAAGGAAGTTCACCTGTTGTCTTTATTCATGTCCTTATAATACTCATGAGACCATCCAATACTGGCGCTGATTAATCTTTACCTTATTTTATCACCTCCTCTATTACTTCTATTGTTATATATTGTTTTCTAAACGTTTTTTACTTTTTTAAATATTTTTTCACTTTTCATTCTTCTTGCCCACCCATTTCCTCTTTTTCATGCATTTTCCTCTCCAAATTTCTCTGTTAGTCTGGCAACTGACACAGTGGTTAAGGTTGTGAGTGTTAGTTCCTGTAGTACATGGTATGTTTCCCACAGCCTTCATTTGCCTTCTGTGTGACCTTGAGCAAGTCACTTAACCAGACATTACTCCCCAGTTACCCCTGAAATAAGACTTTGTGTCCAGTGGGCCTACATAGTTAACAAATAGGTATTATCATTACCACCATGTTTTTTTCTTGTTTGTATTTAATGTCTCCTTTGTCATCAAAGACAGCATCCTTCCTTTCATCTCTCATTTATACATCTTTTCCTAAACAGGGGAGAACTTCCTATTGCTTTGTTTCGATTTACGAAAAAATCTGTGTAACATAATTTTTTACTGTTTTCATTTACCTGTATTTCTATTTCCCTAATTTTCTCACTTTTGTGTTCTCTTTCTCATAATTCTATAAGCTGTGTTTATATTTCATCTTATTTCTTTTCTTTATTCTTCATTCCTCTTCTAAATATATTTTTATACTTCTGCTTATTCATTACCCACTTCTGTGCCCAATTTTTACAAAATGGCTCATTGTCATATGCTCTTTCCATAATATTTCTTTCCCTCTTATCATTCCTCATTTTTATATCCTGCAGTTAACCCCTTCCCCCCCCTTTTTTGTTTCATTTCCCTTGTTCTAGCTCATACCGCTCTATGAAAACTCTGTCATCTGCGCTCCCTGTTATTTCTTTCAAGTCTTTAGAGTAAAATATATAATCAGTTTCAGTCTTAGAAATTCCCCTTTTATATGTCCATTTTTTATTCTTTCTTAGTTTTAGATCTACACATTGTATTAATTCCCTTAACATCTTAATATCCTGTTATTTTTCCCTTTACTTCCCCCAGTTTACAGTTAAAATTTCCTACAATCAGTACTGACATATTTACTAAAACATGGTTGTTTAATTTCTTTAAGCACCTGTTTTCTTTCCATCATGTTAGCATATGCATAAATCACTATTCATTTTATACATTTTTGCCTCAGTGTCATACCACCTATCACTACCCTTCCTGGCACTAATATTGTTACATCTAAAATTGTTATTTCTTCATTTTATAAGAATTTTTATTTTAGAACATATCTCATTTCTTACTGACCCACATACTTCTTTTTTTGTTTACTTTTTTCTGCATTGTTACATCCAGTACCTAGCAGGCAAGAATATCAATATACATTTTTACACCATTCCACCACCAACAAACCTCATTTACATTTATAATGTTATTCACAAATGGTGATAATATTCCTATGTCAGCTTTTTCCTTAAGTGGTTTACTTCTAGATTTTATTTTTCCTTTCTTTCTCCTAAGTTTCCCACAATTTTTTTGCTATCTTGTTCTAGTTATTCTCCTGTCTCCATTTCATCCTCTTTTTCCTCTTCACTTTCTAAAATTGTAAATCTGTTCTCTTCCTGTATATTAATAACCTCACTTTGAACTGTCATTTCTGCTCTATCTCTTCATTGTTTAACCTTTCTTCAGTATACCCTTTTCCCATACCATCTTCACTTTCAGCATCTTCTTTAGTAGTATTTTCTACTCTGTCTTTTTTTTAAGCTTTCCTCTTCATCTACTCTTTCCATTTCTAATATAAGACAGTCAAGCCAGTTTTCCTCTTCATCTAATCTTTCCATTTCTAATATGAGACAGTCAAACCAGAGGTGGACAAATTCTTTTAATTTTCTTCAAAAAAGCTTACAGTTTTTAGTTTTTGCTATATGTACCCTCTTCCCAAATTGGCCACATCTTCAGTTGTTACAGTCTTGCAGTAGATGATTTTCATTCTCACAGAAATGACATGCATTGGGTTGACCACAGTACCTAAGAAATCCCTTCTTATCATTCACAGTTATTGCATTTAAAATGTGTTGAAATGTTCTAACTTTAAAAAACATTGTTACCCACACTTCCCAACCAAAATCCATGCATTTTAAAGCATTTTTTTAACTTCATGTACTTTACTACATAGTGAAAGAAAATACACTTTTCACTCATGCTCAGCCATATTTGAAGTCCTAAACTGGATGTTTATTTTCTTTTTTGTTGTAATCCTAAGCTCTGAAATAAATAGTCTTTCCATGGTTCTACTATATTTCTTTTTCAGTCTTAGTCATAATGTTTTCCAGCAAGTTAAGCTTTCGAATTACTTCAGAGAAGTAAACTCCAAAAAGGAGCAGTCCCAGAATTGATCCCTGAGGGACTCCACTTGTGACTGGCTGCTTGGTAGAAGGGAACTCCCCAATTCTAATGTCCTGGGTCCTGTCTATGAGCCAGTTGCCCATCCACCAGGTGTCACTGGGTTTGTACTTAACGTCTTGAGTTTGTCAACAAAGCCTGAGTGGGGCATTGTGCCAAATGCCTTGGCCAGGTCAAGGTAGGCAGTGTGAACCATTTTGCCCTCATCTATTGCTTTGATGACTGTCTCAAAGAAGTCCACCAGGTTGAGTAGGCATGACCTGCCCATGACGAAACTAAACTGGGTTGGGTCTAGTGTCTGGAGGTTTCCTATGTCATCACTGATCATTTTCATGATAATTCTTTCCATGGCTTTGCATATGAGACCTGTGAGATTTATGGGTCTGCATTTCCAGGGTCTGTAGATGTCCCACCTTTGTGCAGAGGGATGACTGTTGCTGTTTTCCATTCATGAGGCATGAAGCCTATTTGGTGATTACAGTTAAATAACAATTCCAGAGGAACTGACGGATCATGTTTCATGCTATTTCAAAAGCATCTTGGGATATTGTCTTTGCCCATTGATGCAATGTTCTTGGCCTTAAAGAGTGCATTAAGTACCTGTTCCCTAGTGGTAGTGGGGAGGAGTTATATTTGATGGTGTTTCCTGAGGGAAAGTTGAAGAGTAGAGAGTGGTAAAGTTGGAGCTGAATTTGTCAGCTAGTAGGTTTGCTATATCTTCTGGCTCAGTATAGGTGGCTCCATTAACAATGAGCTCTGCACAAAATTCTGTATTGCCTTTGAGGATGTGGACATAACTAGAGAATGCCTTATGGTTGTCCTAGGCCTGGAAGACCAACTTCACCTCAAATTTGGCTTAGGTAGACACAATTTGTCCTCTGAGTTGTTTGTTTAGTTTGACGAAAATGCTTTTTTTCTTCTGGGTGCTGCACATCCTAATATTTGTCATGAATTTCTGCCTTCAGTTATACAGCCTATTGATGTTGTGATTCCACCAGGGTGGCTTGTTTTTTGAGTAAGTTTTGTACTTTATCCAGGTGGCTACAGCTGCCTCTATGCACCTATTAACATGCCTGTATAAGGTTTCTGTGAACAGCTCTGTGTAGGCAGCAGTGTTCTCGGGGATTATGGGGTTTGTAATTTTCAAACACAAAATAAGAAATCCACCACAAGGTAGTGAGCAGTCAACTCCAGAAAGGAAACTAATGTTACCACACGAACATGGAACACCACAGTTTATTCAAGCTTTAAAACTTCACCAGTAGCTTTTCATTCACTTAGAAAAAATGGACTTTATCAGAATGACCTCACTGGGGTATGATCAGAATTTAGATCCAGCATACCAATGACAGCATGAGAATATTTAGGACCAGTGAATTTGAAAAGAAATTGGTGTAGAAATTGGAAACAAATATTTAAATAAATTAAAATTCATAACATTTAGAATGATGCAATACTGGGCATTCATAGCTTAACATTAAGACCAAATGTAAATTTTATATTTTATGATACCTGTTAGTTTTCCATAAAATGTATAAATATATCAATATTTAGAAGATGGCTTGTTGCAACAGAGTTTAGACACTGACACTTACAATTTATGTAAAAAGTCCTAGCCCTTCCATACCAACTATTTTTGGAATACCAAAAAATACAGAAAAGTATAGTTCTGCACCCCGTTAGACCAACAGTATTAGCAGCAGGAACCAAAACATACTCATATATAGTTTTGGTAGACTAATGTTGAAACCTGCCCAAGAATCATGAACACACATGACCAGAGATTTGAGATTCCAGGGACTTTCTAAGTAGAATCAAGCTCATTTTTGGGATGAAGAAGTGTTTTTGTAACTGTGGAAGTCACTGATTTGCTTTATTGTATCCCACCAGAGAGCAGATTATAACTATTCAATGAAGCACTAATAAGTTTTGAATTTTTAACTGCTAGAGAAATTAGATTATTAGTGAAACTCATGGAAATAGATTTAAGGAATAATTATATTTGGTTTGAAGGAGAAATCTTCAAACAAAATAAAGGTGTAGTAATGGGTGTTGCTTGTGCCCCCATTTTTGCCAACCTTGTTGTGTTATCATGGAAGTGGAAATTTGTGTTCATATCCCCTTTCTGCAAACATGCAAAATTATATTTGAATTTTTTGGATGACATGTTCATCCTGTGGTCATGGGATGTGGACTTAATCCTGGATTTTATAAACTTTATCAATCAAACCACCCCCTTTTTGCAATTTACTCACCAAATGGACTGTGCACAAGTAAATTATTTGGACACTATAATTACTAAATGTTCCAATGAGTTTTCCTCAAACATGTTTAAGAAACCCACTTTTTCAGATAGTTACCTAGACTTCAAGAGTGCCCACCCTTTTTCACAAAAGAAAACTGTTTTGAAAATGCAATTTGTGAGACTGGCATGTATGGTTTCTGACAAACAGGTATTTGATTCTAAAAGGGAAAAACTTGCAAACATGTTTTTTGAAAGACAGTATCCTGAAAAATTGGTAAAAGTATTAGTGATGAAATTACTAAAGGAAGTGGTGTGAAGTATACTCTACTCCTAGGGGTCGACTTAAATGCCTCTAAGAATGACCATACAAACACACCAAGCAATGATGCTGGTTTGGAAGTTTCACTTGGAATACTGGACCAGTACAATTTTGAAAATAACACTCATCAAAAAACATGATAAGATTCTCAGGCTGGGTAAAAGCCCATACACTAGGGCTTTAACTGTGCAGTTTAATACAGGTTCTAACTTTGTCAAAAATATTCTCAACAAACATTGGTGAATTTTAACTAGTGAGAACAAGCTGAAAAATATTTTGCGACCTAAACCTACATTCATTTCCAAGAGGGCAAATAATATTAAGAATATAGTTGAGGTGAATAAAAATAACATTTGGGGTGAAAAATTACAAAGAGGTACTACTAAGTGCAGTGCATGTGGTCAATGCAAATATATTTTAGAAACCAGATGTATTAGATTGAAAAATGCTTTAAAATCCTTAGTGTACTCACAGGCAGGAAATTATTCCAGTACAGGGTTGGTCTATTTGGCATTATGCTTCACTTACCTTGCATTTTATGTAGGGAAAACAGAGCAACTAAAAAAGCATTTTTATAAGCACAGCTATGACATGTTGAGATGCAATATGAACAATGCCATCTATAGACATTCCCTGGTATGCCTGGGCTTCAAAGTTTTTTCCTTTATCATTTTAGAAAAAAATCCTTATAACCCTAGAGGAGGCACTTGGAAACAAAAATTGAGCTAAAAGAGTTAACATGGCAGTTGGGACTTGAAGTAACCCGTTCACTGGGGGTTAAATGACTCTATTTCTTTAACACTGTTATTGAAGCAGAATGTTTTAAAATTATAGGTCTGTATATATGATACTAAAACAAAGGTGTTTTTTTATACAATTTAACAATCTATGGAACACTAATATGTATCATATTTGGGTATAAAATACACAATTTACATTTGTTTTTAATGCTAAGCTATCAATGCCCAGTATTGCATGGTTCTTAATTTCATGAATTTTAATTTATTTAAATGTTTAATTGCTTCCAATTTTTACACCAATTTCTTTTCAAATTCATTGGTCTTTGTTAAATATTCTCAGACTGTCATTGGTGTGACATGATATAAAATCTGATTGTACTCTAATAATGAGTTCATTGTGATGAAGTCTGTTTTTCTAAGTGGATGAAAAGCTACTGGTGAAGTTTTAAAGCTTAAATAAAGTTTGGTTTTATATTTTTGTGTGGTACCATTGGTTTCCTTTCTGGAGTTGACTGCCTGCTACCTTGTGATGGATTTTTTATTTTGCTTTGGAATTTGCCTTGGCTTTGGATATCCACCTTTTTGTTTAATTTTTGGGGCTTGAAATTTTGCCAGGTTATCACTTAATAGTATGAAGTCAGTCGTAGAGTAGTTTCTGAATATTCAAGGGTTAGTTGGGGTTCCAGGTTTTATTTTTACTTCAAAGGAGACCATTTTGTGGTCTGACCTTACCAGAGAAGATATTAAATTAGGGGGTATGCAGCACTCTCCCTATTAGTGAGGACCATTTCCAGTATGGTTGGATCCCCGGTTGGTGTATTGACAATCTGGTCTATGGAGTTTGTGTTTACAAAATCCAGGCATTTTTGTGCCTGTATGTTTGGTGTCATATGATTCTCAGTTAATAGTGGTGCAACTAAAGTCACTCATGAATATGGTATTCGGTTGGATGGTGAATGTTTCCAATAAGTTTAAATACATGAAATGGTTCCTGGGTCATAGAGGGTACCTATAATGTTTTTTGTAATACTTTACAGCTTCATACACAGACACACACACACACACACACACACACACACACACACACACACACACACACACACACACACACGCACGCACACACACACACACACACACACACACGCATATACGGAGAGAAATACTGCAGTTTAATTTTTAATGTTTGGAGGCTCTTTCACTGGCGGCCAAAGAAAAATGGGGAAGGGGCACTTAAAGTAGAAGTTTCAGAGCTTTATATTCATAAAGGGTAGTAATGGCTAGTGTAGGAAAAGAGGTGCATGATACAGAGAAAGAAGTCAAGAAAAGGAAGCTTAATGTTAAATGACGCAATGACAACTGTAGGTGTGCAACTAGTATGGTGTTTATAGAGCTTTGTTAAGCACAGTGATGAAAATGTGACCGATGGGTTTACATATTAAAATAATTTAACAGCTTTTTAAAGAGATTAAAAGTTGTGTGGATTAGAAGCAGTAATAAGGGCTGGGCATATTCTATTTTAGGAAGAAATTAATGTTTAGCTACTGAGTAATAGCCCACACAGTAACCTGTACTGGACATAACAGCTTTGGAAAGAGCAATTATATTAAGGATTTAGAAATACTGAATATAAATCAGGATAAATCATACTAACTTAGAATATCTGGCGTGTTGTCTATGAAGTTTCTGCTATGTCTGGTTGAAACTAAACTGCTCTAAATGGTTTAGTTTGGTTGTGATTGCACAAAAGCAACAGCTCAAGTACAGAAAACATCTAAACACACATTCTCATAGCTGAGAGAATGTTGCACAATGGCAGCCAGCAATCATCCACACAAGCATTTTCAACATTATATATATACATATATATATATATATATATATATATATATATATATATATATATATATATATACACATATACATATATAAAGCATATTCTTTTTTTTTTTTTTTTTGCTCTGGTCCTCTTCTGACTATCAACCTTACTTTTCCAGGAACTCTGCAGACTTATTCTTTTCTCCAAGGTGATAGACTTATGGCCCATTCATTCAATGGGGGGGGGGGCGGGGTGATTGGTGAGTGTACATGGAACAATGCTATCATTCCAAGGTGGATCATGTTTTTTTCTTTGTAATCCTACTCCCAATACAGTCAGCATACAATAGTCCTTTGTGATGCATACTCCTACTTCCTATAGTGTAATTGACTGCCCCCCTTCTCTCTTGTAGGCAAGCATCAACTCATGATCACAGTCTCCACCAGGGATTCTACTGCATAGAATAAACCCATGACTAAATGCCTACCCCTCTGTCCCCCGATGAAAAGCAAGCAGCTTGATCATCATCATTTCTCTCCTTCCCATCTGGACTCCACCAGGCACCCAAGACACTATACTAACTTGGGTCCCCAGATCATAGCCAGTGCTCAAGGTCAGTGGAGTTGGCTGCTTTATGTATCAAAATAGATCCTATACAAAACATTATAGGAAGAACACCTATACCATGTCCGGACTTGCTTTCCCTGAACGATCATCTAATTCATCTACCCCTTGCAACAGATTGCCTGTGACATATTCTAAGTGTTGGATACATCTAAACTGCTTTTCTGTGATTATTTTAGGTTTTAACATACTGTTATATTTTATGTGTTCAACTTTGGCTTATTTCAGTGTTTCAGGATAACTACATTTATTGCACTGGTGGGTATTTATCCACAAGATATGTATTTTTATATCTTTTTTAATGGTAGAAAGACATATATACAGTTTGTAGTAACTAGTCTTTTTTATATACTTCTGCAGCATAAATAAGGTATCTGCATACCTCTCAACCTGGAAACATCAGAAATCTGGACAAGGCCCATGAACAATAGGTACAAATCTGTACACTGATTAACATAAAATCTGCATACATAATTGCGTAACACCACCCACTCCAATGGAATTGTGGGATACCAGCTTTCAAACACAAACTGAAAAACAGACAACCAAAATATGGCACCAGAGTCTGCCTGCAGCTATTCCACTGTCCCATTACCTGGCTATGTTGCCCCATTTACCATAAACACTAATGTGCATACTGCTTTACTTCTACAATGATTATTTGGATTTTATATTTACATTTTATAGCACAATGCACAAACACTAATAGACATCTGCTAAACAAAGCAATATTGTCTCACAATGAAAATAAACTTAGCATTAAAACTTCTCTGCCCTTGAAACCTACATTCATTGAAACAGCATTGAATTTGAAACCCACACCACATTCAAAGAAATGCATCTGGCCAGTGGTGGATAAAGATTAGCTTTGGGCTGTTTTGAAATCATAGGCCCCCTTGCATACAAAACAAGAAACATACATGTGTTTTTTGATTCACCTTCTTAACTTTATTAAATTATATTCCTCATAGAATACAGCACTTGTTAGACTTAGAGCGCATTTTAAATTTATTGTTTGAACATTTTTCCAGTAGGCAATGAAACAAAATGCATGAATGAACCAATAATGACAAAACTGCCCAATTCAGAACATTTCCATCATAAAAGTCTACTTACACACACACACACACACACACACACACACACACACACACACACATATATTTATATATCTATCTCTCTCTCTATATATATATATATATATATATATATAGAATGACAGCAGTGTAAGCCATAGGCATCTTGCACAGCGTCTCAAATTTATTTTCAATTTCAGTTTTTTGCTTGACTTACTCTGATTTGTGTTATCAGACCAACTCAATAGCTGTAAATGCACAATAAAATAAACTAGGTGAACTGCATGTTTTAAGGCTTCCAATTTTTAGTCCAAGACCAAGTACTGACAGACCCTCTCTTACATTCATCCTGAAGCATCAAAATTATTATTGTAATCCAGGTGCTAACTGGCCACTCTTGCTTCTCCACTGTCTGTAGTGGAAAAATATGTGTTTTATCCTGAATGCAGGAAAATGTACTTTACTTGTTTAAAAATATTTTTCTTATAATGCAGCACAGAACATAATAATTCTGATTTTCTGTTGCTTGCTGAATTTGGGTTAATGATATTTCTTGCTCTTTCCACCGAGACACAAATGCCCTTGTGCATGACATTTTCTCACTTCTATTATCTATGTAGCTACACCGTTCACTTGTTACAGCTACCCCCTTTAAAAAAGTACAACAATACAGTACAGTATCAGCAATGCATCTACATACTGTGGGAGTAGAACCCACAGCCTTCTGCATCAAAATCAAGTATTTAATCTGTTATACTATTAGCAATGCAAGCAACCTCACCATAAGCAACACTAAACTTGTCTTCCCCTGAAGCTCTCAGCTCCTTGTAAAAAAAAAATCCACTCAACGCTCAACTGTATCTCTCAACTTTGCGGTACGAGAAATCTCAAAAAAGCCAAAATGTGTTGGGGGGGGGACAAAAGCCCCAAAACCAGGAACACATTTTAAACATTGCTTGTATAATTTTGGAAAGTTGCTAGAATAAAGTATTTTGTCACCACCATGTGTTTCACTACCAAGTCTTGGACCCAGGACCTTGTGCACTACAGTCAGCGCAACATACCACTATGCCAAATCAGCTGTTTCCTGAAAGATAGGAGATTGAAACTTACATGGCTATCATTTAATGAATTCAGTTCTCACTTCTCACCATAGCTCTCAACCTCTTAGCACAAAAAACCTGGACATAGCCAATAACGGGGGAATACAGCCCCAAAAACAGAGACAGAGTTCAAATACTGATCTTATAAACTTAGAAAATTGCTAGAATAAAAGGTTTTGTGTTACCATTTATTTTCTGAAGAATATGGAGTCTGAAATTCAAATGTCTGTCATTATTTAGTGAATTCAGTCCTTCACTGATTTGCCACAAATATCCAGAAAACCACAGATTTTATGAGAAACAGAACAAAAATATGAGGCATAAATGTGGAAGTGGTGGTGGGTAGGGACTTTAGGCTCTTGTTACCTATACCCAAGGTTCAGGGTTTGAGCCTGAGTACTTCTAGCCATGGGTATATTTAAGTGGGGCATTTCACACAAACAGACACACACACACTCACACACACACACACACACACTCTTTTTATCCCGCTCACAGCCAGAATAAAAATAAAACATGTTTCCTACTTTAAAGCATAAAAAACACACAAACTATTGAAAAACACAAAGTCAGCACTCTTGGAACCACACACTTCAAAGGTTCTTGTAAGTCCTTATAGTAAATGACCACAAAACACTTTGAATGGACTTGCAGAATGTATTTATAATTGTTTTTATGGACTGGCTCTTATCTGATGAAGTTGACAAGATTCTTGACAACAGCACTTATCCATTTGTTATTTTGGTGTAATAAAAAGTGTTGTTTACCACTTGCAAAGTGTTTTGCGGTCATTTACTATAAGGACTTACAAGAACCTTTGAAGTGTGTGGTTCCAGGAGTGCTGAATTTGTGTTTTTCAAATGTTTCCTACTTTGCCAGAGCAAGGACCACTTCCCGCCACTCACAAACCTTCCCGGATCATTCATCCAGAAGATAACGACTTCCTGCTTGCAGATAATTTGAACAGCAGTCATTGGTAACTGGAAATTTGAGCCCTTGAGTTCAATTCCGACAGGCAGGTAACCCTGATGGAGCTGATGTCATTGTGCACTTGATGACATCAGCTCAAAAGGGAAAAACATAATTAATAAAGAGAAAAAAAATCGTAAATGAAGGTGTGCCACTTGGGAATCATGGCACCCCATTATTTGGACCCCAAAACTCTGTAAAAACCGAGTAATTCAGGATGGTTGGGAGCTATGGGTTTCTGCTTCATTTCCCCTTACTAGCTACCTTATCCGCAATCCACTCTCTCTCTCTCTCTGTCTCCCAGACACACACACACACACACACACACGCACACGCACACGCACACACACACACACACACACACACACACACACACACACACACACACACGCAAACAAACACACTCTATACTTTTTTAATACTCCGCACAACCCTTAGCCTGAAACTCTAGGACTATTAGTGGCTTTGTTGGATGTAATATACCCCCAACCCAGACACCTTCCTCTCTCAGCATACTTTTAAAGTTATAGTCCTTTAAAAAATACATATTGTCTCTGACCTTGTATAATGCTCTTATACTTAAGTGTTGAATCTGTATTATTGGCCAAGAAGGGTAGGCTGTCTGTCATGTAATTACATGTGCTTGTATCTTCTCTAGCATAACAGATTTATTTAATATTTATATTCTACTGGGTCGGTGTTAGACAGGCACGTGCTCCCCTGCTTAACGGGTTTCAAAGTTTATTTTATGGGATGAATGAATGCGTGTTAAAATAAAACTTTTTTGCCTTGAGTCTAGTGTGTGTGTGTGTGTGTGTGGGGGGGCAGTTTACTTTATGTATATAAGTATGTATGTATGTATGCATGTCTGTCTGGTTTCTTTCACCATATATGGCAGAGAACAAAGAGATGAGCTAGTTAGCTGAGTGCAATATACCATTTTGATGTTTCTTCCAAAATGTTACTTAACTACTATTCAGATCAAGGTAAGTAAATTATGGCTCCAAGATGCATGATTCACTGTTGCACGTGACCCCTTATTCCTGACTACTAGGTGATTGCTGTTGCCTTTTAAACTGGTTTGGATAGTTTTGAAAAATCTACATGCTACGTCCAGCAATAGGCAATTTACTTGACATGCCAAAAAGAGCAGGATCATGTTCAAATAGGGTACTAGGCTGGGTGATGGACCAATGGTCATTAACACCTCTAAGCTATGGAATGTCACACATCCAGCCACTTTCTCACATCCTTACATTCCTGAGTGTTTCCTGGAAACTCAAGGTAAAAATTGTAAGCAAAACAAATGTAACAATTTTTGAAAATAAAAGCTATCAAAATCATAGCCACTGCATTTGCAGCCTTTTTTTAAATAAAGTAATATATTGTAATGTACATAAACCAAGAATGGCATTTTCTCCAGAGTTTCACAAACAAATTGTTATAATTTGTAAACTAAACAACTCAACGCAGGGAGAAGTGCCTCTCTGAAGGCATGTTTATTGAGATATTTACAGAAATATGAAAAAAATGTTTAATTGTATAATCAGCAATATAAATAACACTGAATATATCCAGGGTGTGTGATTTACAGTACAAACAGCAAGAACAGTTTTCTTCAACATTATCTAAGGTTTCACTTGATGCTATGCAATAGTTTGTAAGTCATTTGCTTTGCAAAAACTAGGTTCATGTGTTAATATCACATATCTTCATATTTATTAGCAGGCAAGTAGGTCAGGCAGTTAGCAGAGAGGCTTAAGGCTGTGATCTGTAATTCTTATAGTACAGAGTTTGGTTCCCTCAGCCCTCACTTCCCAGCTTTGTGACCTTGAGCAAATCACTTAACCAGACATTGATCCTGGGTTGCCGATGAAAAGAGATTGTGGGTCTACCGGGTTAATAAATGGGTACTGTTATCTCCAGTACAGGTGACTGTGTGTTTTTCTGCTTCACTATGGCATGAAATGCCATACCCATCAATAACACGTGCATTTCTTTTTTATGAAAATGTATTTTATATTTCATATTTACATTCATAAGTATCCAACAGCAATGATTCACTTCTCTTAGATTCATAGATTCATAGATTGTTACTTGGCTAACAACCCAGGGGGCCTTTTTAAGCCTAACTTAGTTGCCCGAATGGATAATGATGCCCTGTATCCAACTAGGGCATTGGCATTTATAAACTACCTCTGTCCATAATGGACATAGCTGCCAGGGCTGGTGTAAATTGTCTATTCCTCATCCACTGGTATAGGTTGCTCTTAAACTGGGTAATAGGCAAAATCAGCTTCACATGGATGGGAAGCCTGTTCCATAAGACGGGCAGTCTCTGGGACACATATTTATCTCTCCAGCATGTTCTGTTTAAGTCACAGACAAAATTCAACTCTCTAGATCTTGTATTAATGGTACTGTCAGGCTTACAAATATGCAGGAGATTCATAAGTATGGGGTTTCAGGAAGCCTGGTAAGCTAGGCATAGATTCACTCCTCAGCAATCTAAAGAAGGCTGAGTAGAGGGAAAGGGCTTTAAGGCACTCTGCACAAGGCAGGTCTGTTACACCTTGTATTCCTTTTCTAAGGAACCTTTGAGGTCACTCTAGTTGCTGCATATACCTGGTCAGGTACATACTGAAGGGAGTTTTTTTACTTTATGATTGGTCTGATGAGGATGGAGTTCAGTGGGATAATGACCTCTTTGGACATAGATGCCATACCCTTACTTATAAGTTGCACATAAAAGGATTTTCTCACCACTGTGGCCACATGGTGGTTGAACGTAAGGCTACTGTCTATGTGCATACCCAGATCCTCGACCACTGGGTCGACTCTTAGGGGTTTATTATCAACATGGTTGACTTCCCAAAGGGTGCAATTATGCATTTTTTAGCATTGAGTATAAGACTTTGGCTTTGGCATCATTTGTTAGTCAGAGATAGACCTTCTCGAAGAATGCTAGTGTCTGCAGGGAAGCTGATGATAACCCCTAGCTTGCAATCATCTGTGAATATTAGTCAGCCATAAACCTTCAGCATTTGTTTCCATTTCAGAGAAATAGATGCCAAAAAGGAGCGGGCCCAGTAGCATGCCCTGGGAGACTCTGCTAGTGATTGGCCTCTAGGTGGAAGTGGACTCATCTATTCTGTCCTCCTGGGTCCTATCAATGAGCCAGTTGGCTATCTAGTGGGTGATAAATTAGTGAGCTTGTCTATAATGCCTGAATGGGGTATTGTATCAAAAGCCTTGGCCAGGTCGAGGTAAGCTGTGTACACAGTCTTGCCTTCATCCAGTGTTCTGGTGACCTTCTCAAAAAAAATCTACCAAATTTAATAGGCATAATCTTCCTTTAAGAAAACTAAACTGTGATGGGTCCAGCATTTGCAGGTTACCTATATCTTCATTTATCATGACCATGATGATTCTGTCCATGGCCTTACATATGAGGTTGGTCAGACTTATGGTCTTGTAGTTAATGGGATCTGTGGTTGGACCTCTATTCTGCAGGGGAATGACTGCCATCTTCGATTCCTTGGGCACAAAAGCTGACTGTGGGTTCCAGATGAAAAGTGATTCAAATGGACCAGAGAGGTCATGTCTCATGCTATTTATTTAGCGTCTCGGGATGTTATTGGGGCCCATCGATGCAGTGTTTTTGGCCTTGGAAAGTGCATTGATGACCTGTTCCCTGGTAATGGTTGGGGAGATTGTTGTATGCATTACTTCCTGGCAGGGGGCAAGTGGGGAGAGAAATTTGAGTTGAACTTGTCAGCCAAAAGGTTGGCAATGGCATCCAGTTCAGTATGAGTGATGCCATTTACAATCAGTTCTTCTCTTTGTTGCTTATTTACCCTGAGGTTATGGACATAGCTGTTGAAAAGCTTTCTGGTTGTCTTTTGCCCGAGAAGCTATTTTTTCTTCCAATTTAACCTTTGAAGTATTAATCCTCCTAGATGCCTGTTTAGATTGGTCAGAGACTGTTAGTATGTATGGCTCTGTTTTTCCTATGCTTGGTCAAGATTTTTCTTCTTTTGTTTTATAACCATTGATACTGTGATTCCACCAGGGTGGCTTGTCTTTTGAGTTTGTCTTATTCTTAATACGAGTGGGCACAGCTCACTCTATACAGCTATCAGTATGGCTGTACACAGATTTTTTAAATAGCTCAGCATATGCTATGTTTTTATGGGTTTGGGGGTGCTTGGAATATAGCCAATGTGTCACTTAGTAGAGAGAGGTTAGTCTTGGAATAATTCCTAAAAGTTTTTTGGTTTTACTGGATCTCTAGATTTAATTGTTATTTCAAGCAACACAGCCTTATGGTCAGATCTGATGAGCACAGACAATATATTAGGTGAGGAACATTGGCCTCCCATGTTCATGAGTACAAGGTTAAGGTTGTATGAACCCTGGCAGGAGAATGGACCAGCTGTTCCAGGATGTTGGTATTAACAAAGTTTAGGAATTGCTGGGATTGTGCATTAAAAGTGGTGTAAGGATTCTCAATCTATAGAGGGGTAGTTGAGATCCCCCATGAATATCATATTGAGTTCAACAGTGAGGGACTCTAGTACATTGAGCTAGGTAGTATGGGTTTCCTGAGACATGGAGGAGGACCTATAGGTTGCAAGAATATGGTGCGAGACCCTGTTTATGATGAATTGCACATGTAAGAGTTCTAGTGGATCCTACACTTTAACTAGTCTTACTTTTTTCTAGCTGTCTCCATGACACTCAATAATGTAAATATGAAGTAGAAATAATAACTGAAAAACATTGATTCATTTCCCCACTACCCAACATACTAAATTAATTAATCATTTTGTTACTTATGCTTTGTCATTTCTATTACTGCATATTACTAACTGTTAAGTCACTTAGTTAAGGAAGCCAGACCCAAAAAGTGTCTGGTTACCATAAAAATGTTAATTGGAAAAATACATAAAAGGCACTATTGGTCTGAGTGATGTAAACCCATCTCAGAAATATTTAGCAGCTATTTTAAATGCATAAGATGAATAGTCTGCTTAAATATAAAGAAGCTATGCTAAACATGTAGTAAAAATAAAATGCATTCATACACATAGCAGAATTCATCCATTACCAAGCGTAAAGAAAGAACTCTCAGTGCAAAAAAAAAAAAGTTTCCTGCACTTAACAAAATTCCATCCAGCACTTGCTTTTAGAAATTACAGGTCAGAAGATTCCAAAATGGTGGTCGCCTAGTGTACACCCTCTGCATAGAGCTCCTCACCTCAGTTACTAACTCTTTGGTTATTATATCCCATAAATGCCAATTTTTGCGATTTAAGGAAAAGGATAAACTACATATACTTTATTCTTCGAGTTCAGAGCTTTTTACTGCCTATATCTGGGCAAAAACCACTGTGTTTGTCCACTTGTGGGAACAGCAATACCAGCCACGTGTATCCAAAAGGCCTTGTACATCCTCTGCACTCTCTGGTGGTCTCTCGTCTTTTTCTTTTTTTTTTCTTTTCAATTGTCGGTTATGGCAAATGAACCAGATGTGATGGAACTGCAAACTACCAAAGCTAAGATGTCTACAATCTTCTCCCCAGAAAAAGAAGTTGCTTCTAAAAGACAGAAAGACAGTAAACCAACATCGGAACCTGGTAAATCAAGCACAAAAAATAAAAACAAACCTAACTTCCATATAGATGAACTTAAACTGGCGCTTCAACCCATCCAGCTAGCTATTCAAGATTTTTCTGATCAACTTGCTATGTTTGGAAAAAACATAAACCTTATTGTCAACAGAGTGGATATCTTGGAGAATAAAATACAAGCCAATGAACTTACAATTCAATCCTTATCTGATGATCTGCGAGCTAAAAATGCAACCCTAACTGAGCTTCAAGACAAGTTAACAGATCTCGAGGCAAGAAGTCGCCGTAATAATGTCTTAATTAGAGGGTTACCTGAGTCCTATGATAATCAAGTCCTGCTAACCTTAACCAAACAGATCTTTGATACACTCGTACGTTCAGAAGGCTTATTGGCTGATATAATTGTTGAAAGAGCGCACTGTGCCATGCATAAATGGTAAGACCCCTCTACTCCTCGTCATATTTACACAAGACTGCTAAACTTTCAGGATACTCAAAAAATATTGTTGGCAGCTAAAAAGCAAAAATCCTTTATCTGGAACAATCACAAGCTCACTTTCTCACAAGACTTGCCTTTATCAATTAAGTTAAACAGACAAATTTTGGCTCCGTTCTGTGCTGAACTAATCAAGAAAAATATTAAATTCCAGATGCGATATCCAAATGTCCTATTGTTCATTTACAATGATACAAAATACTTGGCTAGTACACAGAAAGAGGCAAAGGAGGCATTTATGAAATCCTTTAATAGCATCCCGGCTTCGTAACATTCCTTACCCTTAAAGCCAGTCTAGCCAAAATCTAAACAAATGGTTTTGTTTTCTCTCCCTTTTTTACCCACCAGATAATAGTGGCTTACTTTCTTTCACCAATATGTTGCTCTCGGAGTTGTATGTCCGACATTTCAATTTGTAGTTTCTATCAGTCGATAGAAAACCTTTGATCAGCTAGGAACTACTATACAGCGGATGGCGACTCTCAGAGGAATGTTTTAATTCTGCGACTTCCAACTGGCCCTTCACAGAAATCGATCCCCTCGGGGTGTCTACCAACGCATAATTCATCTGGATCAATAGGACATCTGCATGCTCAGTGTTTCTACGGGGCTTGTTATCGCCCGTTTTCATTATAACTGGTGTGGTCCTTCAAGCTATTCAATGCTTAAATACCAAATGTCAGCCATAATGCATCGGGTAATTATCATCTATATCATTTTACAAGAATGTAACTGCTGGTCTCTGCTGCGGTGTTAGTGTGTTCATCAAGCGTCTCCGATCTACAGAGTCCTTGTATTACAGTCGTCCTGAAGTACATTTAATCACCTGATTATTATGCATTATGTATCATCTCAGAGGCTTGTCTTTGATGACTGTATTAGATGCTGTTACTGGCTATCAAGCTGGGGACATTAGAAATGTTTCAGATATTCCCGCAACAAGTCTTTTGGTTTTATCTATGTATGAGACTTTTGATATTCTAAGCTTGGTTTTGTATGTTGCTAAAAGTTTTTTTTTTTTTTTTTTTTTTTTTTAAACTTATATGAACACAATATTTTCTTCTGCTCACATCGGTATTAATCTGCTATAATCATTTGGTACTGGTGGCTTCTAGCAGTGATAGCAGATACAAGGCACAACATATAGTCTAACTACTACATAGTTTATCTATATAGGCTTATAACTTTACTGTCAAGGCCTGATATCATTCATGTTAAGATTCTATTTTCCTAAACTAAATGTTTATTTTTACCTGCTTTATCATATTTACAGTTAAATATCTTACTTACACATTGTTACCTCTTTGGGAATTAATATCTAGCATTATATGAGTGAAGCTAGATTATGCTTATATATTGGTCTTAGAATATTAGTACGTGGGCTGTTATAGTTTTAAGCAGTGTTTACCTTAGTTTATAATGTTAAGTAATAACTTTCATCTGTTAATAGTTACAATTAGTGAACATTAGATTTTGTAATAAAATACCTATTTTAAAACACATGTGACTGTTGTCAACAGTCAACAGACTTAGCATCAGAGCCTACTGCTCATGATAAACCTCTGTGTGTGTCTACTAAGTAGATCAATCTCTTTTATTATTTTTATTTTCTCTCATGTCTTTACATATAACACAAATTTATCTATAAACTGGCAAATAAATTAGCATTTTCCACGATGTTTGCCAGCTTTCTACGTTCTTTCGCTGTCAAAGAGTAATGGCTCTCTTGCATATTTTAAATTTATTTCTTATGCTGTTAAAACCCTTGACATTATACTTATTGTATTGATTGAGTTAGTTCCCCGATCAAGCTCAATTTATGTCAATATTTCCTTTACCTCACTATCAACATAGATATACCTAGATGTTTCTCACATCAAATATTCTACTATTCTTAATGGTGACTCTTAGATGCATGGTGTTAGAGTTCTAGTATGATCCATTTTTGGAAAGCGAGATTTGTGTATATTTGTACGGCATTACTATTTAGTTTATTGCTATTTTATAGTTTAGTTAGTGCGTTAATTTTTCATGGTGAATTTCATTTGTCTGTTAAAATCCGATATTACCCTTATTTTTATTTTAGTATTTCTTTACTTAAGGTATTGGAGTGGTTAGGCACCGGGGTTTTTTGTATAGGAATACTGTGCTACCTTTGTTGTCTTCTGCTTATTTTTAACAATTGTAAATTTGAAGTGGACTTTCAATTCTTTTTTGTTCCCAATTTACACTATACCCTCTCTTTTCCCTTTTTCTCTTTCTCATAGTTATGGTATCATTTCAGGAAAAAGCTTCAACCATATCTCAGACTTATTCATTAGTAATAGCTAGTTAGAATGGCTTGGTCTACTGACTCGTGGAATATAAGAGGAATACAAAATAAATCAAAAAAATCTCTCTTACTTCATTTATTGTTTAAATCACAGGCTAATGTTTTTTTTTTACAAGAAACACACATGCTTAAGGAAGAATGGTCGAAAGAACTTAAAAGAAAATGGATAAGAACTATTATTGCTGCAGGCGACAGCTCTAACTCAAAGGGGGTTGCTATAATAATTAAAAGGGATTTTCAAGGCATAATTACAGAATTTAATTCTGACAAAAATGGTAGATGGTGTTATTTCATATCTCAACTTCCTAACTATAGCAAACCTATTATATTCCTTAACCTGTATGGCCCTTGTGCTCAGCAACAACTTTTTATATTAGAGCTGCATAACATAATATCCAATTTCCTTGATCATCATATTATTTAGGTGGAGACTGGAATGCTGTCATAGATCCTCATATAGATCGTACTAGTAGATCTTCATCGTATAATTTCCAAGCCTCTATTGCCTTAGAGGAACTCATAACTGACTTCAACCTTATTGATACTATATCATTTAGTGATGTTTCATCTAAAGATAAGATTTACACATACTATTCAAAATGTTACAACACCTGGTCGTGGCTAGACTTCTTTCTAATTTCTGAATCCGTCTCTCCTTATATGATAAATTTTTCTATGGAACCTTGGTATCTCTAAGATCATGCAAGAATTTCCCTTAAACTCTCTTACACAGCAAAGCCACCCTTAACATCCTTTTATGCTAACTGGACATTAAATAATAACTTACTCCGTAACAAGGATATAATTCATGATGTCAACGAAACCCTAGTTGATTTTGGCTCTAACCTTAGTCTTTCACAAATTCTCCTTGATATTCAATGGGTTGCATGTAAAGCCAACTTGAGAGGCAGGTTGATCAGTAAAGCTTCTTATTGTAAAAAAACTTTACAAATCTAAGGAATCTAACTTGATCTCGAAACTCTCTGACTTAGAAAAACAACAAAGAGTAAGCCCAGATGCTAGTCTAGATAAAATAATTAACAATACTCAAAAAGAACTTATGGAACTACACCAACAAAATCTGTCCTTGTTTGAACAAAAACTTACTGCAACATACTCAGAAGGGGCACAAATTCCTTCTAAAATGATTGCTAGAATAATAAAAAATAATTATAATACTCCCAGAATTTCTATCTTACAATTTCAAAATAAAATATACAAATCCGATCCAGAAATATTACAGCTATTCTTTTCCTTGTTCTCAGATATATATTGCAGGAAAGAAGACTCACATCATAACTTGCAAATGGAGACTTTCTTGAATACCTTAAAATTCCCTTCATTGGATGAAACTCAGAGATCCATGCTTTCTGCCCCACTGACCTTATTAGAAATTCAAGATGTTATTGCTAATCTTAAGCTAGGTAAATCCCCTGGCCATGATGGGTTCACCCCTGATTTCTTTAGAGCCTTTAATAAAACAATTTCCCCTCTTCTTTTAAAAATATTCAATTTTATTATAAATCATGGTATCTTGGATATACACTGGAACACCTCGAAAACTATACTGATTCTGAATAATAAGCAAGACAAAACTGACCCCCACAATTATAAACCTATCTCTTTAATAAATGTTGACATAAAGATTTTATCAATTATTTTGGCAAACAGACTTAAAAGAATTATGCCATCTTTAATTTCCCCTGAACAGGCCGGCTTTATGTCTCAAAGACACACTTGGGTTAATACATTAACCCTTGATTCCTTAATACAATTTACAAAAAAAGATAAGAACCCAATCTACGCGTTAACTCTTGATGCCTCTAAAGCCTTCGACAGAGTTAATTGGGATTTCTTATTTCTAACCTTATCGCATTTTAATATTCCTAATCGCTTCTCCAATATGATTAAAACTCTTTATAGAAACTCATCCACCTTTCTCTACATAAACAAAAACATATCTAATCCTTTTAAAATCACAAACGGCACAAGGCAAGGCTGCCCATTATCCCCCTTTCTTTTCAATTTTTTCATTGAACCATTCTTCCTCTATCTTGCCCAAAACTCTTTTCATTCAATTCCTAAAGTTCTGAACACTAATATAAAGTTCTCTGCCTTCACAGATTATCTCAACCTATATTTTCAATATCCTAACACAGACATAGGTAAAATTATTAATACTATTAACAATTTTAAAAAGGTTTCAGGATACCAGATTAATCACAAGAAATCCCAAATATTTCCTATTAACCCCGTAGGTCATAAATCTCATTACTTCCCGGATTCTCCCTTTCAAACATCCTTGAATATTCAGTATCTTGGTATACATTTCAATCATAACCAAGCTTCCATGATCCAAAATAACTTAATCAAATCATGGTCTAAAATATTACAAGACCTTCGTAGATGGGAACAAATGAATTTATCGCTTCTATCCAAAGCTGCTGTTGTAAAGATGAATATCTTACCCAGACTCCTTTACCAATTCAGAGCTTCAAATCTTATAATATCCAATGCCTTCTTCTCTAAAATGAATAAAGAACTAGCCAAATTTATCTGGTTTCCCAAATCAGTTAGGATATCATATCTGAAGCTAATATACCCTAAGAACAGGGGTGGTTTGGGTCTGCCAAATTTTCAACTTTACTATAACATTATCTGTGCAAATAGAATTTTGTCAATCTCAAATCTAACTCAGAAAGAATATAACTCTTCTCCTTCTTGGATGAAATTATGGTTCCAATATATCTTAGCCAATAAATTTAACCCTAAAGCTCTTCCCTTTCTTTCTTCAGAAGCTCTCAGTAATTACAAATTATTTAATACAGTAAAACATAGTATTACGATTCTCCAATCTCTGTTAAAATCCCTAAACCTTGACAAAGCCTTTTTCTTACTTCAGCCCCTTCATTTAAATCCTGACATTAAGATCAATACTATGATGATCAATCTCTCAGATTTCCCTCTAATTAAAGATATTATAGTATGGGACATTCTGCAATACAAAGACACAACACTTCCTGCCCTCCGCTCTATTCTTAAGGCCAGTAATAAATACATGATTATTCTCCGTCAGTTAAGAGAATTAGTTACATCAAAATTCGCTGGTAATCTGGCTAGTAGTCAGGATTTCACCAAACTTCATGAAATCATACATGCCTTTCAATGCTCGGAGAAAATGCTCTCTAAGTCATATAAACTTTTGGATTCCATAATACATAACTCAGGCTGTCTTTTTTCCATTTACTGGGAGAAATGTGGAACCCCTCTTATGGAGGAACAAAAACTATCTGCTATAAAAATTACTCTAGAACTTTCCCCATTTAAAAAAACTCATCTACACTCAATTAATGGTAAATAATAACACGTATTACATTCCTGTGGTGCTTAATATGTTTGATCCTAAAAACTCTCCCTCTTGCACATGTTGTCCTTTCTCAAAAGCTGACCTCTTACATATACTTTGGTTCTGTAAATATTCCCATAAACTTTGGAATTCTCTAAAAGTTCGTCTCGAGAAAATGGGCTACCATAAATCTACTCTTTCTTGGGAATTAGCGATCCTTCATATACCCACAATAAAACTCTCTAGGTCAAGATTTGCATATTCAAATGATCTTATGCTCCCTGATTAAACTATTTATCACAAAAAATTGGTTAGATCGCACCAAAGTGGGTTGGAATTAATTTAAGGAGATGGCCATTACATATATTGCAGCACAGAAACTTATCACAAAAGGACCTAGGAAAAAAGTCCTCTTTGAAAAGATCTGGAAGAGCTTATTTGACATAATTTTTTGTATTTAATAATACCCTGTGTTTCTTTATTGTTTTTTTGGGGGATGATTCTCACTTTAATCTTACTTGTGAGATCTGTTGATATCCACTCAATCTTCAATGTTCCTATTATTCTATTTTTCCTTAACTCTTTTTTCGAGAGGATAGCACTTTAATTTAATTTAATTTAAATTAATTTAATTCACTTCAATTTAACTTAATGTAATTTAATTTATGTTAATTTATTTAATTTAGTTTAGTTTACATTAGTTTAATTTTAATTTTGTTCAGTTTTTGTATATATTGTACATACTTTTGTTTGTCTTAGATTTTTAGAGAGTAATTAGGCTTACCTGCATATTCCTGTTTTCATATACTGTTCATTCATTTCTTAATGTGAAATTAATAAAACATTATTTGAGAAAAAAGAAATTACAGGTCAGAAACTAAATAGGTGAACTATATATCTCTTAACCGTCTGTTTACAAAATATGGAACACATGGGTAAAATGTGGAATACATACTAACAACTTCAGCTAGGAAGCACACAGCATGGCTAAAATGTTTTACTTTATACATATAAAATATTTGATTAATCTATATTCAGTATTAGTTAAAATCATTTACTCTGAATGTGTGAAGCAGATCCTTTCACTGCAGAACAGCATGAAACATGCACTTTGTTTAAAACTAAAAATGAAGTATGCAGTTGGGAAGTATGACTGATCATTGATACGATGACCACAGTTCAGTCAAAAGCCAGAACTGGCTCCCTTTGCCTATTGTGTGACTCAAAGGAAGTCACTTAACCAGACAGTGCTCCTGTCCCGGACTGAGTATAAAAAAGGATCCATTTGGATCAGTGGACTACCCCATTAACGAACACAAAATAAAACTAATCAGAAAAGAAATGAAGAATTCAGTACAAATATTTTAATGCAATACATTATAATTTTATTATATTCATTTTTTATACTTTGCAACACAAGTTATTTAAACAAACTAAAACAATTACAATAATAATGAAGTCGCTCAAATAATCTTGAAAATAAAAATATTTTTTCTATAAAACAATGTGACCTCCTTGAAACTCAGACTCATGTGAATTCTGGTGTCCATGTCCATATACCTATTCTACAAAAAAAAAAAAAAAAAAAAAACAATAAAGCAATTCACAAAAAGGCTATTTTAAAAAGACAGTGCAGGAACTCAAGTGCTTGCATGTTGACTGAACGATTGCAACTAAAGCTGTCCAGATGTCTTGTCAGTGATTAGCTGTTAGTATGCTAATCATGCTTGTGTAGACCACAAGGGTATACAGAAGCAAGTTAGTAAGCAAAGAGGAGCACAGCAGCAATGGATTGCAAAGTACATGTATATTTTGAACAGCATCTTTTTTTTTTTCTTTTTCTTGCAGAATTGTGTATTGGACAAGCATTCAACTGGCTTATAGCAGGTCATTGTAGTTGCCGAAGTTGCAGACATAATTATCAATCTGTAGTGTTGATGGGGCCCTAGGCAGCAGTCTAGGGAGCATTGTTCTAGATACAGTTCTGACCCGAAAGGCATTCAAGATCCAGTGGTTACAGGTGCTGAGTGCTTAACAATCTGAACTTCAAAGTAATGAATCCATCATCAAACTCTTAAAATGCTTGTAAAATCACCATGGATGGAACATCCACAAGCATACAACGAATAACGATGTAAGGATTAGACAAGGGGCAGTGGGAAAATACTTTGAGGAATGACGTAGAAACACAGCTGAAAAACAGTACTGGGAGGTGATGGAATACCAATGAATGACAAGGACTTTGCTGGCATTAAAAGGACAGCCTTGGGCACAGGTTTCCTATTAGCTATGAGTGGCAAATAAATTTGACTCAATGGTCGCTTCATTGCAAAAAAGGGAAGGCAGGTTATGAGTAAACTGTAGCAGATTGCATATTAAAAGCACAATTGCTTTAATCATGAAGCTATGTGATACAAACATTGTTAGAATCCTCTGCTTTTTACATTACTTTACACTGTAATATGGTTATGACCTTGCATCTATACTTATGGAAATTTTTCTGCAACTTACAAGAAAAAATATAAAGTAAGGCTCCACAACTCTTATTGCAGTCACAAGTAACTATATAGTAGGGCTCTGCAACTAGTATTGCAGTTACAAGTAACTATATAGTATGGCTCAACAACTAGTATTGCAGTTACAAGTAACTATATAGTAGGCTCTACAACTAGTATTGCAGTTACAAGAAACTGTATAGTAGGGCTCCACAACTAGTATTGCAGTTACAAGTAACTATATAGTAGGGTTCTATAACTAGTATTGCAATTACAAGTAACTATATAGTAGGGCTCTACAACTAGTGTTGCAGTTACAAGTAACTATATAGTAGGGCTCTACAACTAGTATTGCAGTTACAAGTAACTATATAGTAGGGCTTCACAACTCGTATTGCAGTTACAAGTAACTATATAGTAGGGCTCCACAACTAGTATTGCAGTTACAAGTAACTATATAGTAGGGCTCTACAGCTAGTATTGCAGTTACAAGTAACTATATAGTAGGGCTCTACAACTAGTACTGCAGTTACAAGTAACTACATAGTAGGGCTCTACAACTAGTATTGCAGTTACAAATAACTATATAGTAGGGCTTCACAGCTAGTATTACAGTTACAAGTAACTATTTAGTAGGACTCTAGAACTAGTATTGCAGTTACAAGTAACTATATAGTAGGGCTCCACATCTAGTGTTGCAGTTACAAGTAACTATATAGTAGGGCTCCACAGCTAGTGTTGCAGTTACAAGTAACTATATAGTAGGGCTTCACAACTAATATTGCAGTTACAAGTAACTATTTAGTAGGGTCCTACAACTAGTATTGCAGTTACCCATAAGAAACTATATAGTAGGGCTCTATAACTAGTATTGCTGTGTAACAGTGTAATCAGTTGTAAAAGCAGTATGGCTCTAATGCCATTATATATGAGCTTGTGTATTACAGACAGGATAACTTTCAAAGCTAGGCTATAAAATACAAGAGTGTAAATAAATACTCACTTTATTTCATTAGGATTTAAAACAATATTACAGTGTCTCTTTCTTACCTGTTGTCACTCAGATTTAAAACCCTCAACTTCTGCATCTGTCCTATTTCTTCCGGAAGAAATTCTAGTTTATTGGAACGCAGAGACATTACAGTTACATTCTTACAATTCCCAATCTGTAGGCAGTAGAAGGCAGAATAGAAAGGATTTAAAGTTTAGAAATTGTTAACTCATTTACCAGTACAATAACTAAAAGTTCATTAACAGTTAAGACATTATATAAAAGCATTTATTATAGAACCACATTGCACATTGACTTGTAATGATATGCATATACATGTTTAAAAGCAAAATAAACAAATTGGCAACTGACAATTAGGGTATGGTAACCCTTATGTATTAAAGTGTACATATTGTATACTTCATTTGCAAAATGAATAAATGTCCCTTGAAGGCAATCAACCAAGAGACTCTGTGTTTTTCCTCTGATTTTTAAAAACTGTGTGTAACATTATCATTATGAACCAGTAACAGAACCTCATGAAGACAGCTGGATATGAAGAGGATTAATACTATCCTACAGCAGACTCATTTCTTCTAGATGTCTTGCTATTGCCTCCAATGTACCCAAATAAATATTTTGACTGTCTGGCTCCCCATGTTTTACTGTCCTTGATATCACATGCCACAGCTTGCTATTCTCAAAAAAAAAAAAATATATATATATATATATATATATATATATATATATATATATATATATATATATATATATATATATATATATATATATATGGGTCTACTTCTATTCGCTGACATCCCATTTCACTGAAACCCATTTCGCTGACAGCCCCATTTCATAGACAAAAGTAATCAGGGCAAAAACCTGGGATTTGCCCCCCTCCCCACTGTTGTGCGACTGTGGAGTTGTAATATATAGTTGGGGGTGTGGGGGGCACAGCCCTCCACCTTGAAAGTTTGTCTATGAAATGCACTGTCAGCGAAATGGGTTTCAGTGAAATGGGATGTCAGCGAATAGAAGTAGACCCATATATATATATATATATATATATATATATATATATATATATATAAACATAAAAACTCTACACAGCTTCACTAACTGTGAAGACTCAAAATTGCCTATGGAACCACGATGAGTGTTAAAAACAAACACATTCCAGTTCAGAAATTCCCAGCAACTATAGCTTAAAATCCACAGCCTGGGTATATATATATATATATATATATATATATATATATATATATATATATATATATATCTGAAGGAAGCTGTGATTTTTCTCACTTTCTTTGAGAAGCTGTGATCCTACATCACAAGAAACCTCCCTTGTACCTGGGCACAACATTGCTCCTGCATGGGGAAAGTGACAATATGTGAGAAGCAACTAACTTCATTGAACTGAGAAACTTGAGGAAGTTTGCTGCAAACAATCTACTATTAAACAATAGCCACTGCTAGTAACCTCATTAAAATAAGCTAATTTTTATAGTGCCAGGAACACAGAATGCTTCATAAATGTAAAGTAATAAAAGTCTGAGAGCACATTATGCCATTTAACTTTATTTACTGACATTCTTTAATACCAATGGTAAGGTCTTCAAAAATCAAGTTTCATAAAAATCTTAACCATTTTATCACACATTTATCACACATTTGGCCAAACCTACACATAAAAAAATATAAACTCCAATAATATGTAACTAACATACTTCATTATAAAATGAGCCAGTATAGAAATGATTAATGTTTCAAAAAAAAGTATGTAAAATGAACACAAATATGATCACACATACTATATCAGTACTTTTAGTCTGAGGGTGCTGTTATAATTCATATGGACATTCAGACAGGAAGATGACCCACCTCCCACCTAAGCTGCCATTTGAATTCCTTTCTCCAAGATCCAGTCTATGTTTTTACAGTGACTCTATTGTGAATTCCACAGTAGCAATCATAGATTCTTATTCATAGTTTTCTTATGGTCATTCCCACAAGATAAACATGTCAGCATATATGACTGTCTTGCTACTATAGCTCAAGCTCTCTGAGACAGCGACAGATTAATTATAACTAGTTAACATAGATGAAGCACTGCTGATAAACCTACACTGCTTACAAAGGTCACTTTGCTAGGTTCTAACCATTTTATTAACATGCTCAACTTCTGTTCCATCCCTGTCCTCTGCATAAACTTCCAGTAAAGATTCCAAATAATGAGCCTTTTAATTTGTAAACCATTAACCTATCCTAGTCTTTAATATTGTCTGTATTTCTTGTCAAGATTTTCCAGTTGTTCTCTACTCATTTTTTTTATTTTAGAATTAATACTAAAAGACACTGAGAATATGTGGGTATAGTTATCATTAACTATTAGATAATAGGAAAATGTGCAATCATACCCTATTGTAGAATGAATGTTCACCAGAAGGGTATTATTATTGATGGAATGCCTGCTAAAAAACAAGTCTGATGCTTCACTGCAGCATATTACAATAGCTGTTGTGAAGCTTGGACTGAAAAAAAGGAAATGACAATCATCTTGTTTATACCTGCTAAATACAGATTTGCTGTCTAGCAAACATAAAATAAAAAAGTAAATAAAAATAAAAAAAATAAAATAAAACTTAAGCATAAAAGTAACTGCAGCAAGGACTTGCCATTTTAGTTTTTCTCTGCTTAGCAAAGCTTAAAAATGTACATTTAATGAGTGTGAAAAAAGTGACTGCAATTATATGTGTGTGTGTTTGTGTGTGTGTGTGTGTGTGTGTGTGTGTGTGTGTCTGTGTGTGTCTGTGTGTGTCTGTGTGTGTGCGCGCACATGTGTTTGCTTTAGAGTGAGAGAGACAGACTGCATGCATGCCTCTCAATTTCTTTACTTAAGAGTTCTGTAAAAAAACAACAATAATTTGAAAACAAAGACTTTGAATTATTTATAGACAGTTTTTAAATATAACCCAAATTTTCTTAAAAGGTAATCAGAGAAAGGAGTTTTCAATCATCTTGCATTTTCTGAACAAAAAGAAGTTTGAAAGTAATGTCTGGCTTGAGTGACTGACTGTAATACACATCAATTTACCAGAAAATCAAACATTGTTGAGGAAAAGGGCAAACATATGAGGCAAAATCAGGAACCTTCTGCAAAATATTAGGTAATTGAGAGGCATGGGGATTGGCAATATTGCAAAGTATGAATTGTTTTTTCATTAATTTGATCATGAGACATCCATGGTATACTCAGTTAAAAAAGGCGCACTAATTACTGGGAACATTTCTGAGTATGCATGTATGTGAGTTTGCATGTGTGTGTGTGTGTGTGTGTGTGTGTGTGTGTGTGTGTGTGTGTGTGTGTGTGTGTGTGTGTGTGCATGCGCATGTGCGTGCGTGTGTGTGTGTGTGTATATGAGCTTATGCGTGAGTGTGTGTGTGTGTGTGTGTGTGTGTGTGTGTGGGGGGGGGTTTAGAGTGAGAGAGACAGACAGCATGCATACCTCTCAATTTTTTACTAAAGAGTTCTGTAAAAAAACAACAATAATTTGGAGACAAAGACTTAAAATTATTTATAGACAGTTTTTAAATATAACCCAAATTTGTTTAAAAGGTAACCAGAGAAAGGAGTTTTCAATCATCTTGCATTTTCTGAACAAAAAGAAGTTTGAAAGTAATGTCTGGCTTGAGTGACTGACTGTAATACACATCAATTTACCAGAAAATCAAACATTGTTGAGGAAAAGGGCAAACGTATGAGGCAAAATCAGGAACCTTCTGCAAAATCTTAGGTAGTTGAGAGGCATGGGGATTGGCAATATTGCAAAGTATGAATTGTTTTTTCATTAATTTGATCACAATGAGCCATCCATGGTATACTCAGTTAAAAAAGGTGCTCTAATTACTGGGAACATTTCTAAGTATGCATGTATGTGAGTTTGCATATGTGTGTGTGTGTGTGTGTGTGTGTGTGTGTGTGTGTGTGTGTGTGTGTGTGTGTGTGTGTGTGTGTGTTAGTGGACATTAAATACTTGCATCTCTTATATTTTGAGTGTAAATTACTTCTTCAAATAACAATTATACACGTTAGCAACTTGGAAGCATTAGGTGGAGGAACTATTTAACTTCAAAAAATATAAAAAAGTATATACTAATAACATTTAATACAAAACAATTTGCAGAAAGCTAATTACCTACAGGGAAATAATAGACCTTTAAGGGCTGGCAAGGCCCCCAGCATGCAGCACTGGGACTCACAATACCCACAAGTAGTCCGATATTTTACCAAAATGTTCAGTCTTTTGAGCATTACTGCTTGCATGACTCCCATTCACCCACAGCCATGTTCATGAAATCATTTCTTAATATAGGCAGGTAAAGTGCTTATCTGTTTTATTCAACCTCTCTCAAAATCTTGTTCACTAAGATCTCTTTATAACCTCTCTCTCTCTCAAAACATAAATTTTAGCTTATCCATCTCAAGTAAAATATAGAAATACGTACAGCCTTATTCATGATAATATTATGTTTCATAGTTGGATGATTGCTTTCAACATGTGCATAACCAGTGATAAAACTTTACTTCCTATACTCTTTAAAATAAAACATGCATTTCCATCTAAGGACAGCTACATACCCAGAACTGGTATTTTCTTTCAGCCACTGTGCCATACACAGTTTAATTGGTTCATAGATAAGTACTAGGCTAGTCACTTTCACTTCTGATTGAATTAACTTATCCTGTTTGGTGTTAGATTGGTTTTACCCATCATATGGTTGATTATTACATATTACCCCTAGTAATAATAACTATGATCATGCCATAGATAATTTGTGGGGACCCTTGCATGTGATAAAGCATTTAGGAATTACCTTTTGTCCATTGCTAGCACAAGGGGCAGTCCTAGGGTAAATTTTATAAAACCCATCCATAGATTCAAGTCATCTTGAATATGGACAGAGATGGGTTTTGTTTTCTGCGGATGGGGAGTATGTTTCAGAGCAGTGGCATCGTATATCTGATAAATCTGTCCCTCCAAATCATTTTATTCATGTTATGGAAGAGATTTAGATTCCTAGACTACTTCTGATGCCATTTAACCTGTTGATGTGCAATATGTATATCAGTACTGGGTCAGTGGATGCCTTGTATGCCAGACACGTCACCACTTAGCAGTTTATAGGAAATCAAGTATAGTGACAGGCCTTTGAGTCAGTCTATGGAGGACATATTGTTTAAGCCTTGTATCCTGTTAGTAAAGTATCTCTGTTGGCATTCCAGTTATTGCATGTGTCTGGACAGATATATGCCAAAGGAGGCATTATACCCAATGACTGGCCTAATGAGGGCAGAGTAAAGGGGATCATTGACATCCCTAGATCTAGACAGAATCCCTTTGTTTATAAGCTGTGCAATATAGAAGGACTTTCTTACAACAGTGGATATGTTGCTCGAAAGTTCACTAGGCAAATAAGTTTACAAATTCAGAAAACCTGGGCCAACTCTTAGGGGTGTATTGTCAATGTGGTGGTTTCCTGTGAAAGATGACTTCTCAAGGGATAAAATAATATATTTTGTGATATTTACTTTTAGTCCATTATTTTGGCACTGATTATTTGGTTGGATCAAACCAAGTCAAGTCATTTGGGAATTTAGTGCCTGCTTCTAGCTTATCTGCAAACGTAATCAGCCATAGCCCTTTGGAATTGGCCTTTGCTTCAGAAAAGTAGATTCCAAACAGGAGACATCCCAGCACTGAACTCTGGGGGGCTTTACTTGTAACTCTCTCTTTGTGGAGGTAGCTTCCCTTATTTTGATCTCCTGCATCCTACCCGTGAGTCAGCTGGAAAACTATTGGGTGATTTAGGGCTTTACTCCCAGTTTATTTATTTTTCTCTTTTTTATTACATAACAGGAAGATACCATCAATAAATCTCTTGTGATGTCAGACAAACTTAAAATTCTCTAATTTTTACTTATGTGATATAGTCCCAGTTCATAATTGTTACATTTTTAATGTGGAGACTACTGCTGCCCCATCAATAACCCTGTAATTTGTTAGTAGTAATTTAAAAAAATGAACGCATTGTTGTTTAAAATAAACTTTGTACACAAATGCATAATTCACTGTTAGTAATCACAGTAGTACCAGCTGATATTACTCTTACAATGTCAAGACCCTGTTCATGGGCTATCACTGTATAAAGGGAAGTAACATAAACAGTGGCCTTGAAAAAGTCATCACTATACCCTACCAAACCGCCACTTCTCAGTTTGTTCAAAGAACCTCATGAATAAAGAAGAATCATAGCGTATCCAAAATAACAACAGCGTATCTGTCTTGGACCCAAGGGTCGACACCATGGGACAGCAAGTGGGGGTGCTATTTGTTTTTGTGTATCCATTTTCCAGTTAGAGGATAATCATTTGGATATGCTGGATAACAACCTTAATTTCATGCATATTAAAGAGAGCTGATACCATTACCAGACTAAAGGATAATGCTCAGAATCTAACATTAATGCAGGACATATTGTTTAAAAAAATGAGCAATGAGCTTGTATATGCCTCAACAATAAAGCACATTTGAAGAATTAACCAGCGCATGGAAAAATGATATCAAAGCCACAACTGAACAGTTCTCCCCGAAAATTATAACAGCACTTTAACTGGCAGTCAAGAACAAGCCTTAGGCGAATGAAGTAAGAAATTAAATAATCACTGTGAATACACTAAAAGGGATTATCTTAACATTAATGATACGTCTAACTATAATATAAAAATAATTATGTTTACTGATGAATTGTTTATACAGAAGTTACTAAGAATGATGTTTTAGTAGCATTCAAGAATATCGACTATGCATTTTCATGATATGCTCATGCAAGACATACAGAATAGGGTTTAGAACAGGATGATTATTTAAATGTGCATAGTCTAAAATTAGCATAATTGTGTGGAATACCAAATATTCACAAAGAGATTAGTGACCCAAAATTTTAGCCTACTGTGTCGACAACTGAATGCAAAATGGAGCCCTTATTTATATTCACTGAGCATAAATTAACACCCGTGTTTAAACCACAGAGATAATTTATTTTGGATTCTTCAGAACTGATTAAGAAAATTAACCATCTTAAACTTAATGGTGGAGATATATTTGTAATAGTGGATATAACCTTCCAATGAACTATAATTTCTCAAGAATTATGTATTGAGTGGTGAACAGCATGTTTTGGCTGACATAATCTGTAAAGTCATGCTGAGGCAAGGTTTGTTTTTGAATTTCTTGCCCTTATGTTGAATAATTTTATTTTCCAGTATCCTGTTTATAAACAGGTTGGACTATTGGCAATGGGGACGTTTACGGCCCCTTGCTTTTCTAACCTTGTAATGGCATATTTGGAAGGAGACTTTCTTTCTCTTTCTCTATATAGATAGATAAATAGAGAGATATTGATATAGATGTAAATGTAGATATTTAAAATACTGATTTTTTAAATTTTTGCCAAATGTAAAATTTGGTTGTAATGATTATTCAGAAGTTGGTATGTCTAAGGATGTAGATAATGCTTTTATTGCACCCTATATCTGTAAAAAAAAATTATATCTAACAATGTTGTATTATTTTTCAAAGATCTGTATTGCAAATGTGACATGTATGTCAACTGGTTGGAAGTTCAAGGCTCATTGAAAAACAAGATGACTTTTTACGTGAAATGAAATGCTGAAAGAAAATTTTATCACTGGGAATAATCCCAAAGATGAAGCAACTAATATTTACACACAAGTAATCAAAGAGATGGTTATGAAGTATTATCATGGGCTGTGGAGAGTGGATATAAATGATAGATGGTCATCTTTGCTTTTTGCTTTCAGTGTTGACTGACATGACATTTGACAAACCATTCAAACATAATGAGACATACTGACAGCCCCGGACGGTATAGTACAAGTCATTGGCTAGAAAACAATATTTATAAGTAAGAAATGTACTAAACTGAAGGTAGTGTTAAGCAGTATGCCATGGTTTACCTATGTGAATGCAAAGTACTATCATTCATTGCAAATTATATACCAAAAAATGAGCCAAAAAACTCCATAAAAATACAAAAATGTTTTTTTTTGCTGGGGCAAGCACCCCCCACAATGTGCAGCAAGCCCCATCCCACATCCCAAAATGATACATACCAACTCCATAGTCACACAACAGTGAAAAAATGAGGAAAAAAACAAAAAAAAAATGGACCACAGGCTCGCACAAGACATTATACGGTGATGAAGCTCACTGTGATGAAACACTGTCACATTAAAGTGTACGAAATAATAAAAGACGTGGGTGTTATATATTGTACTTGCCCACAGTGTAGATTCATGTCTGTCCACACATTATTATAAAATGCAAAGAACAAAGACATATAGTTCAGGTCAGCATTTTATTTATGTAACCTTATGGCTGGTACATCTGGCTGAATGCATTACATGTAATGCATTTTACGTTGGACCTACTAAATGTAAGCTCAGTGAGTGGAATTGTGAACATATATGCACTGCCTAAGAAAAATGTTAAAAATGCACTTGCAAATTATGCTCTCAAATGTACTTTAACCCATTTAGAGAGGTTTGATGTAAGAACTCAAAATGCAGAGAGCAGGACTAGCAAAGGTTACTCAATGCAAATTAGAAATAAGGCCAGGTAACTATTTTTTTTTAATTTTAAATAGTATCTTAAATGAAAGGTTCTGACACATTAATTCATTGGTATGTATTATGACATAAATTTTGACTACATTTTATAAATTCTGGTGTATGTTTCCCTGTTTTTGATTGGTGTCTTTCATCATATTATTATACTGATTGTTGGGAAAATTTGAGATAATTATGAATTTGTTATTAGTCTGATGAACTTCAAGATGATAATTAGAGAAGGTGCTTACTAATTCTTGAACAAATAGGTAAACAGGCTTCTTGACTGCTTTTTCAATTTTATTTACATGTTCAACTTCAACAAAAAAGAGTTTCAGCAAACAGCATTGTAGTCACCTGTGATAAAATCTGTTTTTTGAGTGCAAGCAATGAGATGCAAAGAAAAGCTGTACCCTGCATACCTTAATGTGATACATGCAGGTTATTTCTGAATACTCTGTGAATTTGTGTTACCTCGGTTCTTCTCAGAAAACTAGCACTTGTTTCTTGTGGTCCTTAACTCATTAAGGTAGTTAAATCATTGCAGATCTATATACTACTGTTTGGAGAAGCCAATAATTTCTAGCCACTGGGGGTTAACGTGTCAATCATTCATCAATAAAAAAAAGATTACCTTAATTATTTTTACTGCACTCCCTTACAGTGAAACATATTTTGTTGCACTGTTTCAACTGCAACTGCTTTCTACTACCTCATTTATGCTTCCACCTTAAAGTCAATATAGTTTGATTAAGAAATGCATCCTGGATATGATATACACAAATCTGAGTTTAAGTTCCTACTAAAAGACAATGTATATACTATATATTACATTTCGATGCTATTACCTTCACTGTAGATACTCCTTTGTATCTAAATAATACTACTTTACTTTGTTCATGTGCTCAGTGCTCACTTACTCTACCATCATGGCCAAAAGCATTGCTCTGTTATCTCCAGCTCTGCTGTAAAAATATATGCTGTATTTGACCGAATGTTATAGGTAACAACAATTGTTGCCTTAATGCGGCCAGGTCATGGTTAAAAAGGGTCAGATCAGCTGACCAGCCCACCTGCTTAGTTATCAAAGTGTAATAAATGAGTACTAAGTGAATAAATAAGTCTAATTTTAATGAGAACTTGAGTAAAGATTCAGTCTCACCATTTGTTTTTCAGGGTTACCCTGAGGATGGTGAACTCTCTGTTGAGCTGAAAGTTGTACAATTAATAATCATGCACATCAGATGGTCATCAGTGCACTCAGAAAGAAAATGCATGGTGCATAGAAGCTCCATGTGCTATCCATTTTCATTGTGTATTGACAGTTGTACACTATTGATAATACCTGGGGGGATGTGGCAGGACTGTAGTGTTTACATTGTAGCAACACTTTGCACCCTGTAGTTACCTATGCTGTGGCTGCAGGAGGCAATTCACATTATAAAGGGGGAAAAAAGTGATGCAATCCGAGCTCCCCATATGAGTATGAGTACAGGGCACTTCAGTCTTGCTATGCACAATTACAGCATAGTAAATGCTCAGCTGTGAACACTAAGGCATGGAAAGCTGTACAATGTAGCTGTTCATACCAGGATATATGTATTTATTTTCCTAAATTTGTTGATCAGTATATCATTTATCTTGGAAATTCCATTACAATGGATTACTGCAGAGCTAGGTTTACAATATTCAGTTTGGAAAACCATAATAAATACAATATACATTGTTCATGGAGAAAACAATCAAAAACAATAAAATACATCACATGCTTCAACATTACAATTAAACTATAGCATTTTAAAACTGCATTTATTTTTGTAGTTATTTAATCCAGGCTTGCAAAATCAGATGAATATTTTACAGACTAAGAGACACATGGTTGTCTAATATAGACAATATTTCATGACCCTGGTTAGTAGAGGTGAAACTTTAATATGTTGATATAGAAAATGTATTAGTTGAGATATCACAAAAGCAGAACAGTGAATAAATGTAACA
>NC_056744.1:1097052345-1097152488 GCF_019279795.1 Protopterus annectens
TATTTTTTTAAACAATAAGAAGTATGAAGATAAATGAAAGAAACAAATCTAAGCAGTGATACTCTGCTGGAGAATGGACTTCATTCCATAGGGTATTGATGTACTAAAAGAGCCCAGTATCAATTATATGGCTTCATGGCAGCATAGTAAGGAGCTGTGAAGCTCGGACCTGCAAAGCTGTACTACAACTTAAAAAAAAATCTATTAAAAATACAAGAAAAACTGAAGCACATATGATCACATGACCTCATAATTAGGTAAAACAATCCTTAGACCTGAGCATTAAAAATCAGTTACTGCAAAAAAAAAAAAGAAAAGTTAGATCTTTCAATGCAAGATTTTAGAAGCAGACTTAACTACTTGAAGACATCATTAAAAAGACCAACAGTATGAAAGAAATAATTAAAAATTAACATCTAGTAGTACAATCACTCCACGACTATTGACAAAACAATAAAAAAGGAACAAAAAAACAAAACAAGAAAATATGAACAGCATACCCATAAAAAAACAATAACATCAATAGGTGTACAAAACCATGAACTTCAAGAATAGCAAAAAGTAAAGAAGTTCAAACAAGATTCAAAACAGTGATGCAGGAGGAAATAAAACTAATAAAGTACTGCAACAAAGAATAAAACAACCACCAAAATAATAAATGAGCAAGAAAACATACCGTATGCCATACATACACACACACACACACACACACACACACACACACACATATATATATATATATATATATATATATATATATATATATATATATATATATATATATTATTATGGGCTGGACCTATGCTGCTCCAGTGGTTCAAAACATTGATGGACTTATTAATGATGCAGTTTAAATAATTATAGCTCCTGTTGTTAGCTCCACCATCTTAAACCAGGCAGGTCATAGGCTTTTCAATAAACTGAACCCTCCCCCTAAACAGACCCCTATGATGTAATGGGAGGTGACTACTTTAGACCCACCCACTAAAACCATAATAAAAGGCCTGACTAAACCATTTGTACTCAGCTTTCTAAGTATCGCTCATCTGCTAATAAAGGAACCTACACTATGAATGGAAGTAAGTACTTGTTTTTATTACTTTTCTATAATGAGGGACTAATTTATTACCTCTCACAGGCACCTGGACCCACCCAAAAAAGAAGCACCCCAGGATCACTATATTAAGAATCATCTACCATCGCAGCAGAATCTCCCCAGAGGCTTCTCCTCATACACAGGCAAGTGGATAATACTCTTTATGTTTTAACACCCTCAGAAATGATCACAGCACCTTCAATTAAAAACATGATAGTACACCAGGTAAATAACAGGGAAAATATTCAGGAGAACTGATGCCAAAAGTAAGTATCATTGGCAGCCTATCAAAAAGTTACCCAAGTCGCATCATAAGCAAGAACAACTGTACAAATTCTCACTGAAGATGGACTGGACTAAAAGACATAACATCTACAGCAGGAAACAAATTGGAAACTTTGCATACTACTGGAAAACAACAGAAGAATGAAAAAAATGAGCATACTCTCAAAAAAAAAAAAATGAAACCACACAATATCTGCAAACAACAACCTGCTTCAAAATGACAGCATTGCAAAAATACATCAGTACACCTATGGACAAAAACTATTAAACATAAACTAAAACTACTGAACCTAAAGATAAAATGTAAGCTTTCTACAAATGCTATAAAACATAGATTACAACTTATAATTAAAAAAAAAAAGTTATATATTTTGTTAAAATACTTGAAAATAGAAACCTCTTTTCTCAAATAAGTTTTCACATTCTAAGTCTATGAAACTCATCACAATTTTTATGAAAAAATTGCTACATGAAATCAATGCATTGCAGAAAAATAAACATAAATAAATAAGTAAACAAATAACTAACTAGCTAACTAACGATATTTTATGTCAAACATGAGAATGGCAAACAATAGAAAGTGTTGTATTCTCAATTATTTCTTATAAAAATGTGCAGTTCCATTTTCTAACAACAATCAATAATGCCCTCCTTGGGGAAACACCTGGCCTTTTAGGAGTGGAAAGGCCCTTCCCCTGTAACCTGCTATTTCTCCAGTAATGCCAACTCTGTCAGGTATTATTGCTTTGGTAATGCAGTTTCTGTAGATAGTCTTGTTGTACAGTTTAACTTTCTCTGAAACACATATCACTGTTTGAAACTGGAGCTGAGATTTTTACTTCTACTGAGATTATGTTTTTATTTCTCTGCACACTTAACCTTATTAAGTTCAGAATATCCTCTGAACCTCATGCTTTCTTTTAAGCTAGCTTTAGCTTAATGCTCTCCCAGGTATTGTGCTTTGTCAGTAAGATTATTAACTTAAAATAAGTTAATGATCCATCCAGTACCCAGCTGTTCTGAATCTAAAGTTTCTAAAAGCTTGAATCAGGAAATTTAACACATATTACATAATCTCTGTAACTTCTCACGGTGTACCCACGAGTAAATATCATTTATCAGCAACATTTATGAGATCACTGTCTTTAACAGCAGCTCATGTTGCTAAAAATAAGCTGGGATAATCAGTGTTGATCAGATGAATGAGGACATGGCTGTCAGAAAGACAGGTTACTCAATGACCAAGAAGCAGGGGGGGTGATAATGCTATTATTCTGACAGTGCAGAAACAACAGCTTAAAATGAAAAGGTGCAGGCACCATTTTCTGGGAGGAATGAGGGATGCAGGATGCTTGCATGTTATGTCCAGTACATACTTTACAATTCTAAACATGATATTTTTTTGGTAACTGCTGCTGTCCTAGTAGGTCAATCAGAAATTTAAGATGCCTACAGGAGCTACTCTAATGAGTGGGACAATATTTACATACAGTTCTGCCTTTACTGAGAATTACTGAGCTCTTGTACCTTGAAGCAATAAATTATGTGGAATGGAGATGAAAAATATAGACAAACCAGACAGAAGGACTAAGGAAGCTAACAGGACAAGTATATAAAAACCAAAGGAATACAAAACAAAGAACAATGATTGCAGCTTCATTTTATTATCGATATGACAGTCTGAACAGTGCCTTCTGAAATGAATGATGGAATGAATGAGGGAGACTATTTAAGGTGCAAACACAAGGCATTTTACAAATAGCAATAAAAGAATAAAATAACATAATAATAATAAAAACAATATGGCAAATAACAGTTACCATGCAGGTGCCTATGGGGTAGGCCTTATGAAAGGGCTGATTCTTTACAGATCTCTGAAATGCAGATATGGTGGAATAGTAAGGGCTCATGAGTCTTCAAAGTACTGAGCTTCACATTAGAGGAGTCTGGCCCGAGAAACAGTGATTTACCCAAATGCTCTAGCCTTATGCCTGCAACCATTACTAGTCACTGATGGCTCACAGCGGCTGATGAACCAACTGTGAAGGAAACAACAACTCTTCAAGAAGACAGGGCCTGCATCAGATAAAGCAAGGTACATTAATTCAACAGGTTTGTATATTGATATCCAGGACATCACAACCAAAGTCCAGGACTGTTGTGAATATTATAGGGAGAACATGTCAGGGTACTGGCTGCAGACTTATACACCAACAGTAGGCAGCCAAAGTCAGTGTCCAAATCCATGGTAAGGTGTAAGTGTCACAGGTAAAAGAAATGCATGCTTTGCTGTGCTTATATCATTTTTTTGTATCACATGTGGTCTCCATTTGTATTTTGCTTAATGTAACAGTGGCTAAAAACATATGGTAGAATGCTTATAAACTGATTAGGCAGACCACCAAAACCCAAGATCTGACAAGGCCAATACATATATTTATAGTTTGTAACCTGCAAGCACAAGGTAAGCATGGGTCATGAACACTGGCTAGGTACATGATAACAGTTTTACTGGGTGGAAGGCTGCCCTCCACTGAGGATGCAGAGTTTAGCAGCACTCCACAAAACTTTAAACTCTTCTATGTAAGCTATAGTCTGGTGAAGACAAAATAAACAGTTTTTGTTATATTTATGTTATAACTAGCTGAGTGGATCGGGCTATGTCGCTTTTAAGCTATGACCCAGGACAAATGTACAAACAAACAATAATATTTAAATTCCAATGAGAATATGTAGGAAGTAGGATGCACATAATGACAGTATTAAAATGCAAATTAAATATACTTAGCAAAGGTGACAATTTGAAGCAATAACATCGTGGAAAATGACACTACAAAATTGCACAACTGGAAAATGTTACAATTAGATAATGACTCAGTAGGATGACAAGAAACTATAAATGATAATAGAAATGATTAAAAAGACTGCATATAATCCCAAGTATTAAAAAGGACACTTATGTTCATCCTTCAGCTTGCCTTACATTTAAAAAAATACTTATTAGACTGATCACAGAGTATAATGCCCCACTTGGTATGTACCTGTCTAAATATTTGTCACAACTGCAATGCTTTCTCACTACAAAAACTCAAGGGCCTAAGTTGTAAAAACTACGTACACTGTCTCAAATCTTTGTTTTTCTAATTATAGTCATATAGGTGACTGTGGGGCAATCTGTACCTCAAGTATATAGCTTCAACTGATTCTAAAAGACCAATTACACATTCATAGGTACTTCTGCAAAATAAATAAAACATGTTGGAGGGATAGGTTGTATCAGAGAATACTGTTTCTATGGAACAGTCTTCTATTCCACATAAAGTGAAGTACTTCTCTTGCTTTATTTAAATAAATATGGACAAATGGATGGTAACCAAAATTTCCCCCTCAGGTTAGCTCTTCTGTCTTTCATGGATAGGAAAAACACATAAGTGTCCCAATATATACTTGTATGACCCACCTCTGAGTAAGTGTATGGAAAATATACGGGCTAAAAATTACCATGTGACTGTACAGGTAGGTCTCTTCAGATCCTCACAGATTAATAGCCAAGTAAGTACCTATGAAACTATGAATCTATAAATTGGTTATAGCTGAACATGTGAGAAAGCTGCATTGTGCAGTTTTCATCTGCTGCTTATGTCTGATAAATACCCATGAATAATAGGTGGAAGGACACTTGCTGTTGTATTATATGCACACAGTCTCAGACGGCATTGCTCTGATAATAGCAAAAGGAACAAAATCAAACATTTCCACTGAAGGAAGAGAATTACAGTTATGCAGTGGCACCTGAAATGCAATGATATCTTTGTTAAACTGAGCATTTTAGTGGTGATGAAATGCAGTTATTACAGCGCAAATATCCATTTAAGAAAGTAAGATATGAAACTCAACTTGGCATCACAGCGAGACTTGCAGTAAGTTTTAATATCAAACAATAAAACTAACTCTTTGCCACTGGACATTCTCACATGTACCCTAAGAATGCATTTATTTAACAAACTATATTAAAGGAATAAATTAAAAAAATAAATGATAATATAAATAATAATAATAATACTGTCAGTCTGCAACGATAGTACGAGTAGCACAAACTCACTAAATCGGTGCCCTTCATGTAAATAACCTCAAAAAATCAGCATGCTCATCTGCAGTACATCTCAAAGACATCTCAGTTGAATTGCTTTAGCATGAAGCAACAAATAAAGGCAGATGTACTACCATAGAAAAATACTTGTTTACAAAAAGATGTTTTTAGACCTCTGTGCTAAAAAAAAAAACAATGTTTTGTGACCTGAGTACAGCAGAAAATCATGCCAGCTATTGGTAAATATGAATCACTCGTGGGCTGAAAAGTGAATACTATTTCAGTATCTCAATTATGGACACAAATTTAGGGAAAGTCTCTTAGGGCATTTTACCCTCATGATCCAAGAAAGCTTCCGTGGGATTGCATATAGGTATTAAATAACAAAGCTCCCAGAATGCAGTAGTAAATTCTTCTGGATACTATTAGATGAGTTATATCCATGATTATATGAAGGGCATGAAAGGCATTTATTACTTTAGTACTGGTTTCCATACTTGAATACTTAATGCACATTAAGCATGCTCTAATTAAAAGAATCTCTGACTTGTAACTTTAAGTGTTAAAAAGGACTATCCTTTGGCTTTGCTTATTTTTAAAGCAATTGTACTTTACCTCTCGAGGGAGTTGTATCAAGTAATTTTCATCTGCTGCTAATGTTCGAAGACTGTGAAGATAACCAAAGGTAGGGGGCAAGCTTTCCAACTCATTGCAACTGCAATCAAGTTCTTCTAATAAGGATAAACTAAAGAAAGACAAAAAATATGGCATATGTTTACCATACTGTGTTGACTTGGAGATTTGATACATAACATTTAACCATATTATAGAATAAATAGTCATAAAACCTTTCCTACTATGAGCCTGTAACAAAGGAACATTTATCTTACTGAATGCTTCAAAATTGATATATGTGTCAGCATAGTGAAATATAACTCTGCAGTCCAGCTAATAAGACACGCTTTATAGCACAGACAACTGAACATCTTTCGTTAAACGTATGATCCTTTCCTTCACTTACTAATATAAGGTAAACAAAGTGCCTGGGAGAGATGGCTAACATCACCATCACAGGTATGATGCAGTAATTTAAGTAAGTAATTAGACTCCCTATTGAAATGCATTGATTTGTAATATTAAGTCACAAAGCAATGAAAATGAATGAAAACACAGTAGAACAGCGGATGTCAAACATAGCTTTTCTCCTCTAAGTTGCTTTTTACAAGAGGCAAGCTCACTTGCATCCCCAATGTGGAGGCAAGCCCCCCAAAGTAATATATACTAACTCCAACATCACCAAATCCTTGGAGAAAAGGAAATTGTTCAAGGAACAGCAATCTTGGATTTAATATATGCAAGTCTGCATTTTTGATCATTCAGCATTGGTATTCTGGGACTCATACTAATGAGTCTTGGCATTTCAAATAGTTACCAAATAACTTAGGCTGATAATCATTAGTTAGTCGGATGGTAGCACATACTGTCTCACATATGCAACACAGAACTATGATATAAAAGCAATGAAAAGGCGGTACAATAAGTAAATAAATGAATGGATAAAATAAAAAGTAAAATGATACATTGATCATGGGCTTTTAATAAATATGTGCTTATTTATTTTGTTATTGTATTTTGATTACTGACCTAGCTATCTGGGCCAGATGAATTAACTATGACAATCTTGTGGTATAAAGAAAGTTATAGTTTTACAAGAAAAAAATTTCAAAGACAGTACATGGCAACCCTGGAAAATAAAGAAAAGGGAAATTAACAGAATTAATCTTGGCAGTGAGTTAAGTTCAATGGAAGGCATAAAATATATAATATTATGTACGTTATAACCCAAAGAAAGAAAAGGTACAGTTAGTGGAGTATAGTAAAATGATGGCTATATGTATGTGTGTGTGTGTGTGTGCGTGTGTGTGTGTGTGTGTGTGTGTGTGTGTGTGTGTGTGTGTGTGTGTGTGTGTGTGTGTGTGCATACACACGGGTTCACTTGGAATCTCAAAATACTGAAATGTCGAATTTCAGTATCTTGTGACCAAATTGTTGAATCTGCAGTTGCGCGAAACTGCAGAATCTGGAACTTGGAAATGTCGAACCCATGGTACTGATGGCGCATTAGCTAAGTGTTATTTTTTTTTAAAGGTTTTGGGGAGGGTTTGTGTGTTTGTGAGTGTGATGGGAGTTTTAAGTGTGGGTTAGGGTAGGTAGGTAAGAGTGTGAGTGTGTCAGTGTTGAGAGTGGTGGTGTTTGTATGTATGTGATGTGTGTTTGTGCAAGGGGGGTGTAGAATGTGTGGTGGTGGGTTTTCTGTTTTTCAGTGTTTAGTGTGACCTCGGAGTTAGTATATATAAGTAGCGGGGTGTGGGGGGTGCAGGGGGGCTTGTCCCTCTGCTTATAGGAAGGGTAAGTATGTGTGTTTGTTTTGTTGTGTTTGTGTGTGTTGTTTTGCTTTGTTGTAGTGTTGAGAGGTAGGTGTATTTGTGTTTGTATGTGTGGTGTAGTGTTTTGTTGTTCTCGGTTTTGAATTTCGCGGTTTTGGTTTTTGGTGTTATAGTCTCGAGATACTTAAATTCGATATTTCAATATTTTGAGATTATAAAGTGAATCCATACACACATATGTTTCTTTGTGTGCCTCAGGGGATCAGGTATAAGTGCTGGACTGCATGCTTGCCAAACAGCGCTAGGTGTAGAGAGGTCTACACCAACCATGAGTGGGCTTCAGACCAAGCTCCTTAATGGTCCACTGTTGCGACCCTGCCACATGCTACCACCAGATATCAAACATCTGACAGATGTCCAGAACCTGAGATGTGCACTCTAGAGTGGGAAGACCATGTGGACCCTACTCAACGTGGACCTGTTTGCATGTGCAAGCATAGTGACCAGATGCAGGAGGTGGGTCTCTTATTCCAAGTACCTACAATACACCACTAAATGACTCAAGAGAGTAAACTCTGTGATTAGAATGGTGACTCAGAGGCTTCAGATGATGATTCTGTTATAGGCAGTATATGAACTTCATGATGCATTCCTCAGGGTGGAAAAGGAGATGTCCTTCTAATAGGTTCATAGGTAGGTACTAGCTATTGGCCCTAGGGCTTATATAAGCCTAGCCAAATGGTACCCTGGCTTTTGCCACCCAAGAAATTTATTTTCCTGTGCCTCTGTCAAGCAGAGCCACAGAAGTGATCCTTGGGGTGAATTTTCTATCTCCCATCCAATCATCAAGATTTTTATTGAAGAGTGCTAATGAGGAGCTTTGTTTGATATAGATAGGTAGTTTGTTCCAGAGTATGGGAAGTCTCTGGGACATAAATCTATCTCTCCAGCATGTTCTGTTTATTGTGGTGACAAGGTTTAGGTCCCTAGAGAATGTAGCTCGGAGGGATTGGGATTTCTTTAAGTGGAACATGTCCAACAGCTCTGGGTTTGACATAGCTTTGTATGTTAGGCAGAGATAGCCTCTGAGTAGGTGATATGCGACAGAGTAAAGCTGGAGTTTTTTGAGACAATCTGCATAGGGCATCTGTTTGAGGCCAGTAATCCTCTTTGTGAGGTATTTCTGTGGCCTTTCCAGTTGTTGTAGATGTCTTGTGAGGTACATACCAAAAGAGGCATTGTACTCTATAATGAGTCTAATGAGTGATGGGTAGAGGGGAACAATGACCTCTTTTTTCCTGGATGAGAAACCTTTTGTGATGAGGTGTGCCACGTAGAAGGATTTCCTGATTACTGTGGCAATGTGATTATCAAAGGAAAGACTACTGTCCACCTGTGTCCCAAGGTCTCTTATCACACTTTCGGTGTTAAGTAGACTACCGCCTATGCGGTAGTTCATGGGTACAGAATTTCTACCAGAAGGGATGACAATGCAATTTTTGGCATTGAGCTTGAGGCCATGGCTTTGACACCAGGCATCTGTCTCACTGAGGCCCTTTTGTAGGATGTCCACATCGTTAGGAGATTTGATTATGGCTCCTAGTTTACAGTCATCTGCGAACTTTGTTAGCCAAAGACCTTCTGTGTTAGCCTGTACTTCAGAGAAGTAGATACCAAACAGGAGAGGACCTGGGACTGAACCCTGTGGTACTCCACTTGTCACTGGTCTGAAGTTGGATTTAGAGTCTGCTACTTTCACTGTGTGGGTTCAGTCAGTGAGCCAGTTGGCAACCCACCTTATGACATAGGGATTTATACCTAGTTTAGTGAGTTTGTCTATAATTCCAGAGTAGGGGATGGTGTCGAAAGCCTTGGCGAGATCTAGATAGGCTGTGTGTACTACCTTACTCTCATCTACAGTTTTGGTGACCGCTTCAAAGAAGTCTATCTTAAGGTTCTTCAAGGTTCTTGATGAGTCCAAGAACTGTCTTGGGCTGAAGCCCTTATTAGACAAGGTGGGGTATGTTCAATTGAAGGGGTCAGGGTCTAGCTACATACCAAACTTAATTCAAGAAGATTCAGTTCTGGACTTGACCTGTGCTTGTCCTTCTTGTGATGGTTTCTCTAATGCCTGGGGTTGGAAGGAAGACCCTCACACCTGTTTGTGAAGTGGGTTATCAACAGTTTCTTCCTTTGATCCTGAGTAGTCAGATTGAAGCATTAGCAGTTATCAATATCATATGATGTTTCCTAAGGTATTACAAACAATGTTAGTGCAAGTACTCACTGGCACTCTGACCAGAGTTTGGATACTACCAAAATATTACCTAAGTCTTTTCAAATAAAAAAAAAAAGTATAAAGGGGAGAGTTTGAAACCTTACACTTTTGGTACATAAAGCAGCTTGTCATGCGGGAGCTTTTTTAACATAAGTATAAGCACTGAGTGTATATATAAGTATTTGTGTTTTACACGTATGAAACTTTAATGTCGTGCATTGTTCAATGACTGCAGCAGTCTAGTGGTTATGAGTGATAGGGCACCTATAAGAAGCAACAGCGGGAGCTGTCTGTCGAATCAGGGACAGTGAAGAAGGGTAGGGCGTGTTCATGTGGGTTGAGGCTTTGGAACAAAGATGGAAGGAAGATCAGGGAGAATTTTTAAAGTATTACTTAGAGTCACAATTTAGTACCTTCATGCACTTTATAAAGGGTAAGAAAAATGAAACGTTGACGTCTGGCATTATTGACTGACTAATCATCGGTGATGAGTGAGAAGCAGGGAGAAAAAGAAAGTTTACATTAGGGATGTTCTGTCAACTCAAGGACAGGTTTGAGGTATGTTAGAAAGTATGTGTGTTTGTGTGTGTGTGTGGGGGGGTGAGTGAAAGATGGGGCAGGGTACCAGTGTCAATGTGATGTATGGACTACTAGTGTTGACTACCACAGAAAAGTGCTGATTCACACATGAAGAAATTAAGGGTGATTCACAGACATGTAAAATAAACTGATGATGTGTTCTTTTCTCATCGAGGCTAACATAACACTGAATCACATTTTTTCCTGTTATGAAAACAGTCCATTTTGGCAACACCTGTTACTGGCAGATGTGGGGTTCTTTCTGAATCCCCAGAATTGTATATAGCAAACAGATGTAACCTCAGTACTGGTTCGTGAGGTATACCTCTGCTTGGATATTTTTTTTCCAAGTTTCCCATTAAATTTACCTGTCAGTTTCTAAAGGATAACTACTTTTCCCCCCAAGAGTTTGTCTGTTGCATTTAAAAGGCTTATTGGTCAATAGTTGTTACGAAAGCTTGAATCATTCTTTCATTTAAAAATGCCAGTAACTGACTTGTTTCTAGTGTGCTTGTACAAGTTAATATGTTAGACATGTTTCAAAAACACATATGAAGGTTTCTTTTAGTGATTCACCAAGGTTTTGAATTTTGTTGTTATCCAATCTTTTTCTTTAGATGTTGTTTCCTGTTAATATTTATTTATTTATTTATTTATTGTTTTACATTTTCTAGGGTTTGATTCCTGCATTTACTGCCCTTTTTAACATGTTATCTTAAATTTCTAATGTCATCTGTTTTGATTACAGCATATAGTTATTGTGTACACACATGGTAGATAATATTTCGTTCTTGGCAACTGAAATGTTTTTAATTATTATAGAAACTCTTAACATACTTCACTCCATTTGTTATGCTGTAGTCCCTTATTTTTCTTTCTTTTAGCCATTTTTCTAAGCCTCTGCATAGGATTTTATATTCAACTGGTTAATTTTTTTTCTTGTTGATCTCTTCTATAGCTATTACTTTACTTTTTTCCTCTTAATATGATGTTGAAATATTTGGGTGAATTTCATATTTTCTTTTCATTGTTTCTCTCACTTCTGTATACCTTTTAATTTTTTGCAGCAATGTATGGCATTTTTCTAAATGCCGGAAGTTCTTTGATTTCCTTAGCCATGATTGTGCTCTTAAGCTCCTTCTGTATTAAAGGTATATTTTATCTTAGTGAAGACTTCAAACATTTTCTTTTTTATTTTGTTTAATATGTAAAATTTAATAATTAGGCGATTATTTCCTAAGAGAACTTCATTTGTCAAAGGTAGTTTTAGGATGCTACTTCTGAAAATAAAGTGCCAAACATGGTCCCTCCACCCCAAAATGGTGACATGGCTACCTGTGCTAATTTTTTTCTGTAAATTTTTTATTGTAATACACCTACACGCACGCACACACAAACATGCATGCACTGTCTCACATGCATGCACTCCATCACACATGCATACATTCTCTCTCTCTCACATGTACTCTCTCACACAAATGCACTCTCACCTTACACCACTCAAATCTCTACATACACTCACGCATGCAGCCATGCAAACACATATGCACACTCCCTCCACGCACTAAACTCACCAGCCTGAACTGGGTGACTTGAGCTTTTGGCAGTGTTCATTAACATGGACAGCAAAGGTAACTTACTGAGAGATAATTGCTCAGGTGAGCAAATACCTTACTGCAGGCATTTTCTGGGAGTGAACACATTACTAACAAGCATAAGCTGCCCCCTTGGAATGCCTCATTAACATTTGTAAGATGTCAGTTAGACAGCCCACTTTACTGCTGTACCTCTGAAATGAAAATGGTTACCACAAGGTATATACAAGGCTAACATCTTATGGCAACATTTCTGAATTTGGCCCATTGTTTTACTTCAGACCAGGAAGGGGTAGTCATGACCAAGTAGGCAGATGATGTGAAAATTACCATAAACATTACATGTAAAAAAGTTGAGGCAAAACTCCAGATCTCCTTAGTTATGCTGAACAAATGGGCATTAGAAAATGAAATTATAATCAATACAGAAACAAGTACTAAGATAAATTAAAGAAAAGTACAAAGAATAATCAGAGTTCAAGATGGGAACAAGATCACTGGAAGAGGTAGTTCATTATAAAGATAAACGGTGATCTATACATAGATAAAGTTGACAAAACATTATATTAAAGTGTTTTATTGACACCACAGCATAGAAATGTACACATGTATTTCTTTAATCAGATCAGTGAAGTATGGCTGCATCATATGGATATCATACAAAAAGAAATAAGAAGCAAGGAGTTAACACCTACAAAAGAGATTCACTAGAAACATCTATGCAACTGATGTGACATCATATCAACAAAGACTTCATTTTTTATTTTCTTTTATTTGTTAATTGGAAAAGTGGACTGGTTATAAAGGATGCTTTTCAGCAACAACTTGGACCAAAAGAACAGATTAGATATAGATATAGACATAGAAATGTTTACACTTCAGCCAATTGACCAGCATCTTTTTGGGAGGAAACTGGAGAAACAAGAGTAAACCCACACAGACATGAGGAGAACATACAGAGCCAAATCTATTGTCTGTCACTGTCATAGAAAAGAAAAAGGTAAATCTCAGTGTACGTCATGGCAGGGTTATCTTGGCACCATGAAAATTAAGCCTTCACCAGGAAAATATAAGTGGAAGCCCTGTTCTGAATTGACACACAGATTGAAAATATAGATTACAAATGCGCCAGTTGTCAGAGGCTAGGAAACACACTTCTGCTTCCCCCAGAGAACACTCTGGAAGTGGCCAGTGACACCATTGCAATGCACATTATATAGACTTTTCAGACTGTTTTATTTACACTGTACTTCTCATATCAGTGGATCCTCATTCCAAGTGGCCTCGGGTAGTCTGCGTGGAATCAGCTACTTCAGGAGAAACATTTCTAATCAGACAACAATATTCTTAACTAATGGGATACTCAAACAATTCTGAGTGAAAACAGGCTAGGCCACATCAGCAGAGTTAAAAATCTTCCTGCATCTGAATAATATAAAGCATTTTCCTCTGTATTCTGCCAAATCACAGCCATTTGACAGGCAGAGAAGTTTCTATAAACATTTTAGGAAGGCAGTGAAAGCTATTGTCCAAGATAAAAAGCCATTGCAATATAATCTGGACAGTTATTGTTTGCATTCAGAAATGATATGCATGGAGTAACAGATGAGACACATTCTGAAAAAAAAAATCACAACTGGACTTACTGAAACCTGGTAGTTATGCATACTGAACTGGCAAGTAGCATATTTGAGCAAAAGAAAAAAATATTGAAATGATAAATGGCAACCAGGGTATACTGTTGCATGAACTTATCCTTTAATATATTTAGTGGACACAAGGAAAAGCCTGTGGATAATGCATAGGAACTAATCTGGCATGCTAGTTAGACTGATAGCCTGGAGCCAGTAACTAAGCATTTGAACTCTAATGAGTTTAAGCTTACTCCACTATGCATAACCCACACCATGACTGCTGAAACATGGATGGATGGATGTTCAGTATCAGGATCAGAAAAATATGGGTGTTCAGCACCATGGACAGAGATGGATGGATGGATGGCAAGATGGGTGGATGTTCTGTACTGTGGCCAGCCTAGGATATACACATGTATGTATGTATGCATGCATGCATGTATCTATGTAACTATGCCATGAACTGTGACCACAGAAAGATGGCTGAATATTCTGCACCAAGATCAGAGAATGACTACCTTTTCATTTAAAACTGGTACCACTTTATCTGTAAAAACATTTGTGTTTGGGGACTTCTGTAACCTGATGACCTATATATATTCTACTGTAATCCTTCTCTGATAGATCACATTCCTAAGACTACTGCCGAGGCCTACGATTTCTATACCCACTTTAATCATTGTATCGATAAGGCAGTCCCTATATGAATCAGATATAATGAGAAAATTAAAAATAACCCCGTGGAGTAAAGCTCATATGAATGAATTATATAACAAAAGAAAGGATGACATTTAATGCTTATTTATTTATTTATTTACATTTGTTGACTGGGAGTGTCCGACTGGACGTAGGCCCATTTTTAGCAGAGGCCCATGGAAAAAAGCTCCACAGTTAAAATATACAGACAGTAGTTACATTGGATTTACATAGCGATTAACAATTTGATTAACATAGCAATTAATTACAAACATAGTTACAGATGAAGAACATAGTACATCAGTAAACAACTAGAATCTTTATCTGCGAAGTACATAACAGACATTAACAATTGTTACAATAAGAAGTTCCTGCTGTATAATAAGTAGTAGGCTTATGAGCATCCGAGCTTGCTATAATCAAGGTAGTTAGTGGGGTGGAAAGAAAGGTAGTGGTTGGATGGGGTGGGTGATATTAGAGTGGGAGTTGCAAGGGCATAGCCAGCATGTTTTTATGTGCGCTTTTAGTAAAGTTTTGAAGAGGGTGCATGATGGTACAGAGGTAATTGTGGGTGGGAGGGAGTTCCATAATTTGGCTATGGCGCAAGAGAATAGTGCTTTACCGGCAGAGTTATTGGCTTTAGTGATCTGCAAGTGATTTTTGTTGCTGGATCTTAGTGGTCTGGTGGTGCGATAGGGTTGGAGTAGATTCTGGAGGGATGGGACATTTAGTGGATGGTTTACTAGTTTGTGGGTGAGTGAGAGTTGATACCATTGATGCAGGTGAGGGAGTTTAAGCCAGCCCAGTTCAGCAAGTGAGAGACAGTGGTGACTACGGTAGGATTCCCCTGAGGCGAATTTAAAAATAAATAAATAAATAATAAATAAATAAATAAATAAATGTAATGCTTATAGAAAGTCTAATTCTTCCAACCTTAACAACACACCTAAGCAAACTAGTAAACACCTAAATATGAACTTAAAATAGCCTCTAAAACTAAAACTAACTATAAATCTTTCTTTAACTATGTTAGGAATTTAAGAAATAACATACAACAATGTTTGGAACTACTCTACAATAATAATGTCCACTCTAACTCAAAGGAAATAGTTAATACCCTAGTTGACAAATGTAATGTGAAGCAGTAGATAGCAGTTATGCAGTATACACAGCATATGTTGACCTGGTCAAGGCCTTTGACACTATGTCCAATGCAGGTATCATTAGCAGACTTGTAAATCTGAATATAAATCCACATGTGCATTGGATAACTGACTGGCAAACCCATGTGGTTAGAGTCACAAGTGCCACTTCTGAAAACAAAGAAGTTACCAAAGGTGTACTTCAGTGCTCAGTATTGGGCCTTCCCCTATTTGTCATCTATTTCTCAAACCTGCAGGCTAACACTCCTGGACTATGGTTATCAAAGTTTGCAGACAAATGTAAATTGGTTGCTGTTATTTGATTTTCCACTGACTCTCATAACCGTGCCAACAGCGGTTAGACAATTTTACCAATTTGCGCAATGAGAACAGTCTCAGAGTAAATGTTCAAAATGTAGTATAGTTATTTTTGGCAAAAAAATCCCTTACTATATAGGTGACACACCATTTCAACTGGATACTGCAGTAAAAGAAGTTGTCAATCTTGCTGATTATTCTTTATCATTTGAACATTGTATCTCCACAGTAGCATCTAATTTCAAAAGTCATATCGTCTAGATCCAGGGACATCTTAATTCACCTTTACTTATATCTTATTAGACACATTATCAAAATATAATGCCTTTTTTGACATGTATTTGTTGAAATATATCACTCAAATTGAAAGATCTCTAGTGGCCTCAAAAATCTTAGTTATCAGGAGAGATATCAGCCTTTGCCTGTAGTCTGTTTCTTACAGTTTCCTCTGCAGAAATCTGTGTATAGTTTTTCAAGTCATGAAAAATTTGACACTCTTTACCCTCCTGTTGCTTCACAGAACAAATGGTTCCTCACATTCTGAGTTAAAGGAGCTAAACCTTCATCAACAGATAAATATAACACTTTAGCATGATATATTCATCTCCCAATGTACCCCCCGCCTCTTAAACAAACTTCCACTAACTGTCAAGCTCCCTTACTACTGTCAAAACCTAGCTAATTGGATTCCCTGGTGTATCTTTTATTACCCAACTTGAGACAGGAAGGAACTTTTGAAATTTGCATTATTGGTTAGGCTTCTAATAGCCTGCAGACTTACTGCCTAGTACTTACCTATGAACACATGGATCTTCTGCACCATGTCCAGAGAAGGAGAAGGAAAATAAATGGATGGACAAATAAATGTTTGAATGGATGGATGAATGGACAGACAGATGTTCTGCACCATGGCCAGAGAAAGTCGTATGGATGGATGCTCTGCACTATGGCCATAGAAGGATGGATGGATTTATGGATGGATGGATGGATGGATGGATGGATGGATGGATGGATGGATGATTGGCATGATATTTTGCACCATGACCACAGAAGGATGAATGGATGGATGGATGGATGGATGGATGGATGGATGGATGGATGGATGGATGGATGGATGGGTGGGTGGGTGGGAGGAAGAATTGATGTTCTGCACCATGACCAGACAAGGTTGGATGGGTGTTTTGCACAATGGTCAGAGAAGGATGGATGGATGGATGGATGTCATGCACCCTACTCATGGAAGGATGGATGGCTGTTTGCAGCTTGAACTGGGAAGGATGAAGGCCTTGCATATTGATCACAGAAGAATGGACATACCAATATATAAGATGAGATGGATGAAAATCTCAGAAAAGACATCTAGATAAGTACCATCCCAGGCCAGTCCACCAGAAGGATGAAATGTCTATCCAGAATTCCTCAGGACACCAAGATGTGGGTTCAGCCAGGAAAGTGTTTGTAGTTAGATATCCTGCATGTGAGAAAACTGGAGTCCAGTGCACGGGTTGGAGAGGTTCCATAACAGATCAGTTCTGAAGATGGAATGTAGCCCTGCAAAACTACAAGAATGCTGAGTTCTGTAGAGCACTAACAAGTGAAATAGGCCCTATCATAAATATGCAAAAACCTCCAGAGAGACTAAGGTTGTGTGCTAGAGGTAACATATGTGAAGTTCTCACTGAATTAGTTTTAATGCTGTTTTGCATTGTACAAATGCTACTTTCTCTTGCAGGCTCACATGCGTAATTAAGCAAGCATGTACACTGTTCCACTAAAACCAATCCAGGTGCCTACTTCCAAGATGAACAGCATGAGTACCTTTTACTAATATGTATATTATCTGGTACTAAATGTAAATGGGGAAGACGTGGGCATCTAAAGCACATGTGCAATGTGCATGTTCATTCCCTTGAGTGCCTCTTTGCATTTAACCAACAAATGGAGTAAACCTTGTTCAGTAGAGCTTCTGGCTCCATGTATGCATTTTATCTATATGCATACCATTTTATTTTGGGCAAATACACAACAGTAACAATAACAATACTGATAGGTAATATTTGAGGTACAGGAAATTGCACCATTAATCGAACTAATATATTGTCTGGTAGATGTTTGCTAGGACGTATTTGCAAATACTTTGAGAATGGCTTTTTCTTTTGGAGCTTTTCTCCCTGGGCCTCCACTAAAAATGGGATTCATGCCCAGTCAGACTTTCCCAGTAAGTAAGTAAGTAAGAAAATAAATAAATAAATAAAGGAGAGACTGTGAAAGAAAAAAAAATTGCTGCTGGTTATCTGGTAAAGAGGCAAGTGTTAGCCAGGAGGGAGAGAGAGAATGAAGCAGAACTGCACCAGATTTTCTAACTCAAGAGAGTTTGGCATCACACTTTTTCTCTGATCACTTGTAGAGGCCAGGAATCCTGCAATATGTAGTGATGCTAAGAAAGAAGTATGTTTGTGTGTGTGTGTCTGGGTTTGCTTGCGTGGGTTTGTGTGTGTGTGTGTGTGTGTGTGTGTGTGTGTGTGTGTGTGTGTGTGTGTGTGTGTGTGTGTGTGTGTGTGTGTGAAGGATAGAGAAGAAAAAGATTGAGAGAAACTAATAAAAATCCTGTGTGTTGTGTCTAGAACCAATAACTGTGCAGATTCTGTGCTGGATAACATACTGGGCTGCCTATTGGCCAGTCTGAAAAATGAATTATGAGACCACATATAGACATTATTCAATCCTCAAGACAGGCTTCATGCCAGATGATTGGTGAACAGTAGCTGTCATCCCCTTGCACAAAGACCTGGATAATTATTGACCCATAAGCCTGACAAGCCTCAACTATAAGAATATGGAAAGGATCATTATGGAAATATTAAATAAGGACTTGGTACCTACAAACTCTCAACCTAAGCCAGTTTGGATCTATCAAGGGCAGATTCTGCCCACTTAACCTAGTTGATGTCTTTGAGAAGGTTACTGAAACAATGGATCTGGACAAATCAGTACACACTGCATACCTAAACCTCATAAAGGCATTCAGCACCATTCCACACTCAAGTATTGTCAATAAACTTTCCCAGGTAAATGTAAATCCCTATGTAACTTACTGGAAAGCAAGTTGGCTCACAAACAGAACACAGAAAATTAGGGCAGGTGACTTTACCTCCTCCCAAAGACCTGCCAATAGCAGTATACCCAAAGTTCAGTCCTTGGGCCACTTGGGTTTGGTATGTGCTTCTTGATCAACTGTAAGGGTTTATGCCTGACCAAGTCTACAGAGGATTGAAAACTTGGTGCCTTTATAAACTCTCCAGAGGACACGAAAATCTACTAAGAGGGACTTTTACAAAAAATAGCTGGTGTCAAAACCATAGACTAAAACTAAATATCTAGAAATGTATAGCTGTATCCTTTGTCAAGCAGGACTTTCCTTGTAAGTACCACATTGACAGCACACTTCTGAAAGTCTATGTTGACAATAAACTATCCTTTGATCACCACATACTCAGTATGGTAAAGAAGTCCTTCTTCTTTACACAGCTTGCATCTAAAGATATGGTGTCCAGGTCCAGGGATGTAACCATTCTACTGTACTCTGCTGTCACTAGGCTGACCATTGAATATATTGTCCCATTTGGTATGTACCTGTCCAAACACCTGTCACAACTGCAGTAACCACAACAAATCAAGGTCCTGAATCAGAAAAACTATGCAGACAGTCTCAAAGCCTTATCCCTCCTCTTGGTATCATATAGGCTACTAAGAGATGACCTCTGTCTTGCACATACAGCCTCAGCAGACCCCATTCAGTCAGACCTATTACATATTTGCATATCTAATGACAGTGTGAATACTCACTCAAGGGAATTCAGTCTCTTTTGTTACATAAATAGAATAAGTTGGCGGCATAGGTATGTATCACAGACTCTTTTGTGGAGCTGTCTTCCTCTCCATATAAAAGGAAGTACTTCTCTTACTCTATTCAAATGTAATTTGGATGAATTTATGGGAAACCACAAACTTATTACCCATTTAGCACCCATATCTCTCATGGGTAGGTACAACAAATAAATATCTCAACATATTCTTGTACTGCCTGCCACTGGGCTATTCGTATTTAAAACATAAGGGCTTAAAACTGCAATGGAAATGTCAGGCCAGACTTCTTTAGCCTTGTAAGTACCTATGAACGTCTGACATCACTGCATATTGTGTCTGCTATGTTTGGGATGTGGACCAAATACCACTTCATAATGGTTCATGGCTCCCTGTGGACAAGCTACACACCAGGGACCTATTCTCTGGTCTAATTCATCCAAATTGATATCCTCTCTTAGAAGTCAGGGGTCCTGTACAGAGAAGGGACACCTCCACAGTTGAGGGAAAATGCCCAATAGGTGATTCTGTCATGGGAATGGAAGCAAACTGGGCTGGGTAGCAAGTGAAAGACTGCAGTGGTCAGGAGGGGCATTAAAAGAAGAAAGTGCTACACCCTCCAACATACAGCTGTGTAAAATGGTAAATGAAAGAGGCCTTGCAAGCTCTGTTTTAGTATTTACTTAGGGAATGATAGTAAACATTTTCTAGGTAGCATAATGCTGTTTATAGAGCTGGAACTTATTTCTGACCTACATAAGCAATTGAAATAGGTGGTTTATTTCCTATGGTATACTTACTTTCCAAGTGCATTGGGCAGTGATGTTAGCTGATTGTCATCTACTTTTAGGGTTGTTAATTTTTTTAGTAATCCTATGGAAAAAGAAACACAGTACAAGTTAAATCATGTTATCTAGCAAAACAGCAGGAACACAAGACAAAATCAGTGAGAAAATCTGCATTCTACAGACTGCAGTACCCATAAATAAACATGCTATCTGCACTGAAAAGAGTTTGCGATTAAAACCTTCTGGATGTGATCATGCATGAATACTGAATTAATTAAAACAGTACTTCTTGGTTTTGCAGTGTTTTATTACTCTTAACACTGCCTGCCACAGTTATATTCATCAGAATGCATTAACTGAAAAAGTAAATGGCTACTCTGAGTAGTCACATGACACAAATCTCAAGTCTCAGCATGGAAGCCAAATCTCAGTACTGATATGTTTTGTTTTTGGTTAGGAACAAAGAATCTTTTTAAATACTCCCATTTTCAGACTTACTAGCTAGTGGTGGTGTATGATGCATATGCTAAATGGCTGATATACAACTGAGTGTACCAGTCAGTGGTTTTTAATTAATACTTTTGTACACATAGGGACAGCACAAGGCAGAGAGGCTCATTGACTGAATGAACTGTCAGTGGCTCATTTTTTTGTCTGACTCAAGAAGCCAGCAGAATAAGAGTGTGGGAGACAAAAACAGCAACCATGGACCTGTCACTTTTCCATGGAGTGACCCTCAGAATGGCATGAAGCAATGCTACCTAAACAATAATGATCATACACCATTATACTTAGCAGGAGTGGGCACATTAAGGACGGTTACTCACATATGCAACACAACTGAACCAGTCCATGTGTAAATTGTGGATGCAGATAAAAGGCCACCTAGGACTAAGGATGCTGGCTCTCCATCAAGGAACCTCCTGACTCACTGTACCCATGGACGACTGAGAACTAAATGATAGGCACCATGATCGTTTATGTGACTGTCAGTTTTCACAACTCACCCTTCATGTCTCCATTTGCTGGAGCTATATCTGCAGTAAGACTAGAGAATTTGACTCACTGAGATAGCAGTTTCAATACTAAACCAAGAGGGAAAGTTTACCTTTCAAAGTACACCTGACACCAGGCATAAAATGCACAGACATTTAGGCACTAGTATCCTATTAGTCTGGAGGGCCTTCAGAAAAAAATGCATGAAAAATAATTTTGCAAATTGTTTCATTTTATTCATTTTATCACTGGAATCTATATATTTTAGCAGATTTTCATTGAATCAAACAATAGTCTTTTATAGGTAACAAAAAATAAACATACAATAATCAGATACAGATCAGTCACAATTACTAATATTTGCATTCATATTGTCGAAAGCTTTATGGGTGCTTTTCTTAAAGGAGTTATGGATGAATTGTTTAGAACCCAAAATACACAAAATCCTAAATGTGACCATATTTTGAAATGTCAAATTACACTTGAGTGCTATAAATCTTCAATTTTTTCTCAGTGATACAAGAATAACATAAGAATGTCATCACTTAATTGCATATACATGTTTATTTACCCAGTAACCAGAAGAGGCATGAGTGTATGTGGCTAACTTACACAATTAGTTATTATAATACACAGTGAAAAGATAATTATCGATGAGAAAAATGCCCGATATTGGGAGTATATTTTTGACAGAATGTTTAGCTCCTGACAGTTCTTCTTCACTTTTAGTGATTGCTGTTTCTCACAAATTAAGAAAGTTATTGACTTTATAATTAATATAAAAGATATTACCTTCATGATATAAACAGTGCATCATAACCACATAGTTATGGATTCTTATTATATAATCGAAGATGCAATTCTTCGAATGCATCTTGATTGAACTTGAAAGCACAAAACAGCAAAATAGCGAAACGGCATATAAGCAATTTCTTTCCCTGGGAAATAAATCCCTTGGTCGCCTCCATTACTTGGCCATTTTCCTCACTGTAGTGCAATCTTGGAGTTGGTATATTTAAGTAGGGGGGTGTGAGGGGTGAAGCACCCCACTTTATGTAATGTTTTGAAGTTTTTATTTTTATTTATTATTTTTTTGTGGAACAGAGATTTCTTTCCCTGGGAAGAAAATCACTATTCCAAGTGTTCAGGATTGTAAGCTTTCACTTACATGGGGTCAATAAATCAGCATTCGCTTTTTTTAAGCGTTCACTGATTTAATATAAACCCATAGTTACAGTACTTATATTCCAGCTGTAACAAGATTGTCCCATGGTCCTGTCCCATAGGGTTCATAGGTGTATACTAGGCTAATGGCCCTGGAGCCTTTACAAGCCTAGTCCATAGAAGTGCCCTGGCATCATGCTGCTCGACGTTAGTTCCCAGTGCCTCTATCAAGTAGAGCTACTGGAGTGATCCCCAGGGGTGAACTTTCTATTACCCATCTACTCATCAAGACTTCTCTTGAAGAGGGACAGTGAGGTGTTCTGCTTGACATGTATGGGAAGTCTATTCCAGAGCATGGGTAGTTTCTGGGTGAGGAACCAGTCCCTCCAGCATGTTCTGTTGATTGTGGTAATAAGGTTGAGATCTCTGGAGAGTGTTGTGCGGACCGATTGGGATTTCTTTAGATGTAGCATTTTTAACAGAGCTGGGTCAGACATGGCTTTGTAAGTCAAGCAGACATCACCTCTAAGTAGGCGATATGAGACAGAGAATAGCTGGAGTCTTTTGAGTCTGTCCATGTAGGACACGTGTTTAATGCCTAGCATCCTCTTCATGAGGTACCTCTGTGACCTCTCCAGCTGTTGCAGGTGTCTAGTCAGGTACATGCCAAATGGGGATTATACTCAACGATTGGTCTAATGAGGGAAGAGTAGAGAGAGAGAGACGATGACCTCTTTCTTCCTGGATGCAAAACCCTTGGTAATGAGATGTTCCACACAGAAGGACTTTGTGACCACAGTGGCAATGTGGTGGTCGAATGAGAGGTTGCTGTCAACCTGCATCCCCAGATCTCTTATAACGTCTTCAGTGTTCAGTGGGCTCCCATCGATGTGGTAATTAGTGGGAACTGAGTTTTTACCAATGGAGATGACGATGCATTTTTTGGCATTAAGCTTAAGGCCATGGTTTTGACACCAGTCATTGGTCTCAGTGAGGCCTTCCTGTAGGATGTCTGCATCACTTGGGGGGGTTAATAATGGCTAAAGATCACAAAGCACTGGAACTTGTGGGAACGTGTTCAAATGTCTAAATGTTTTTGAAGTGGATGTGTTAATTATTCATTAACGGTTCAATTTATTGTAATTGGATAATCAGTTAGGATGGTTTAAAAAGTAGAGTTTTATGATGTTACAATTCATTCCCTTGAAGGTCATGGACCAAGGTACCAGGAAGATTTATTAAAACATTTTTGCCTTCTTCCTGCATGTTTTTTGTTTTTGTTCCAGTGCTTTGTGCTCTTTTGTATATTTTCATTTTATTTTTTCATTTGTATTTCTTGAATTGGGTTAATAATGGCTTCCAGCTTGCAGTCATCTGTGTACTTGGTCAGCCACAGTCCCTTTGTGTTGGCCTGGACTTCTGAGAAGTAGATGCCGAACAGGAGAGGACCCAGGACCGATCCCTGTGGGACTCCACTCATAAGTGGTCAGCAGTCTGACTTGGAGTTCACTACTTTCACACTGTGGGTTTCATCTGTGAGCCAATTTGCAACCCACCTAGTGATATAGGGGTTGATGCCTAGTTTGGTGAGTTTACCAATAATTCCCGTGTGATGAGTGGTATCAAAGACCTTGGCCAGATCAAGGTAGGCTGTATGCACTGCCTTACTTTTATCCACCGCTCTGGTGACTGACTCATAGAAGTCAACCAGGGTGAGTAGGCATGATCTACCTTTCACAAAGCCAAACTGCGTGAGGTCCAGAGTTTGGAGATTTCCTATATCTTTGTTAATCAGGTCCATGATGATCCGCTCCATAGCTTTACATATCAGACTCATCAGGTTAAAGGGGTAATAATTCCCAGGGTCTGTAGTCGCTCCCCCTTTATGGAGAGGGATGACTGTAGCAGTGCGCCATTTGGTAGGGGCAAAGCCTGAGGTGAGGCTGTGACTAAACAGGGCACACAGATGTGGTGCCAGTTCACTTTGTAGTTCAGGTAGAACACAGCCAAGGATATTATCGGGTCCCATGGAAGCTGTATTCTTGGCCTTGGACAATGCAGCTTTAACCTGTGCTGCAGTAATACTGGGTGCCTGGCATTTTTCCGGTATTGTGATTGGTCCTTTGGGGGGAAGAGGGGGGTAAAGTTGTCACTGAATCTGTTGGCCAGTATGTTGGCAATATCTGTTGGCACAGTATACGAGATGCCATTGTGCAGCAACTCAGAGCAAATCTGGGTATTGCCGTGGATGTTCTTGATATAACTATAGAAGGCTCTGTGATTGTTTTAGTGTCTGCCACAATTCTGCCTTCATAGCTGGGTTTAGAGGATTTGATGAGGGATCTCAACTTTTTGTTGAGGCTAATAAGGGAGTTTTTCCAGTCTCCATATTCATAAAGGATATGCACACCTCCAGACTAGTAGCCCAGCATAACACATCTGAGATACTTCAGGTACAAATATCATCACCTTTTTCTGCAACAGTTTCTTCCTTCTGTTGTACAGGTTGTTAATGGCAGGTGACTACCAGATTGGCTTCCTTTTTTTGGAGGAGAGCATCTTGGTTCATTTGGGTATGGCTAGTTCCATGCAATTATGTACATGTTTGTACAGTGCATTGGTGTATGCTTTGGCAGTCATCCAGCTATTTTTCATTGGCATGGGTGCTGTGAAGTTAGCCACCTCTGCTTTTAGGAATCCAAAGTCAGCTTTGGAGAAGGTTTTTCAAGGTGGTTACGTTTGTGGAGGGTGTGGGTGAGATGTGGATTTCCATGGTGATTAGTTTATGGTCGGATCTGACCAGGGATGGATTGATTATTAGTGTAGAGCAATGGTCACCCATGTTAGTAATAACCAGGTGAAGGATGTTGCTTCCTCTGTTGGGGGTCAGAATGAGCTGGTCCAGAGCAATGGAATTGACGAATTCCAGGAAGCATTGGGCCAGTGTATTGGTGCTTGAGTCATTTACCAAGTTGATGGAAGGTGAGTTGAAGTCTCCTAGTATGAGAGTACTGTGTTGGACCTTGATAGATTCCAGGGTACTTAGGAACATGGAGTGAAAGTCTAGGGACATGGTTGGGGACCTATAGCAGGTTATGACCTAGATTGCCGTCTTACCCAATGTTAATTGTACCTGAAGTATCTCAGATGTGTTATGCTGGGCTACTAGTCTGGAGGTGTGCATATCCTTTATGAATATGGAGACACCACCACCTTTGGAGCTTCAGTCCATGTTTCAGGGCCGAAAGGTGTGGAATGAGTTATAGCCTGGTAGCACAGTGGTGTGTTCTGCTGCTTTAAACCAGGTCTCTGTTACAGCACAAATCTAGATGCTCTCCATTTTGAGGAGTGCTTCGAGCAAGTACATCTTGAGATTTAGACTTCTAGCACTGAGCAGCATGACCCTCAGATTGCATTTATTTATAGCTGTTATGGTGGTAATTTAGTCTTTGGAACACTGCCTAAAAAGGCACCATAGGGGTGGCAAGATCCTTAGCCAGTACCTGGAAACTCAGGGGTGACAGATGCAGGCCATCTCTGGCAAAGCATTGAGGTCTGTCAATCATGTCATCCCAAGTAGAAAGATACTGGATCCCCTTAGAATAACACCAGAAACTTAGCCAATTGTTGAACTCAAACATTTTTTGTTTGTACTGCAGTATCATTCTGGGTGATGGTAGGATACTGCTCAGGGCTAATGTCATACTTGCATGGGCCACATAATCCAAGAGCTCCACCATGTCGCTTTTTATGTAGTCCAGGGAGGTGCATCTCAGGTCACTCACACCCACATGGACAATGACAGTGTCATACTTGTACTTGTTGTGGAGTGACCTAAGTGCATGTGTTATGTGTCAGATTCTGGCACCTGATAGGCAGCTGAGTGTTACCTTCTCCTTATTCAACCTACTGAGTGGGACATCTGTGTGCCTCACTATTGAGTCACCTATGATTAGTGTATTGGGCAAGGTGTTTAACCTTAGGGGCTTAGGTTGAGGGGCACACTATGGAGGTGAGCTGTGTGTCCTGTGGTCTGTGCTGTGTTGTGGTGGTCGAGTGCATTTCTGTCTTGGAGGTCTCAGCTGTTTGGGTAAATTTCTATTGAGAGCCTCCGCAAAGGTGGGTGTGTGATTTGTGTTTTTATATGAGAGCTGTAATAGTGGGTGTTCTGGAAGGCTACGTGCTCCATGCGGTGTGGTGCAGGTGTTGACCTTTTACTCTTCCCCAGCTAGTCCAGTCTTGGCTGGAGAGGGCATAGCTTCCAATTTGGTATTATAAGTGAATCTCTCACAAGTCTGAGTGTTGGGAGGTAAGAGGAGAGGGTTGTCTGTGTACATGAGGCAGTTGCTACACTGCTTCAGAATGCCAAGTGTACCAGATTGATAGGAGAAAGCACAGGGAACTGCCCTTTAATCATGCCAGGAGGGGTGGTCATAACTACAAAGGGAAATGGATTTGCTCAGGATTTCACCACGGAGATATGGATTCAGGGATTGCTAATGTTAAAATTATTTTGAAAATGAGGCCCAGAAGATAACTTCATTTGCTTAGAAACCAAGAGAACCATGATGGTCTGGACAAGTCCAACCATGTTAAGTAAGAAAAAAAGTAAAATGATGTAATTAAGCTTAACACACTGCAGTCCTAGTTCAGTTTCTAGTGATTATATTATGCAGAAGAAATATAGTAATTACAGCTATGGTGTAGATGAAAGCTATTAATTGTCTTCACGATAGAGTCAGTGCTGTGTAAGTCATTGTCCATTATCCAGCAATAGCAAGGCTGGTCTATATGCAATAAAGTGATATAATACAATGGAAATTATCCAAGCAATAACTTCTTTCATTGAAAGCAATTATAGTGACCACTAATCCTTAAAATTAATGAGGGACAACCAGGTGAAGCATGACATATACCACCCAACAGTACTTATTTACTATTGGATGACCAGTAAGTAGGTTGGTCTGTTGGCCAGTTTCAGCCACAAGCAGGGCTTGATATTTATTTATTTATTTATTCCAGTTTGATTGCTGGGGAAGTCCACTGGGTCAACATGGTCCATTTTCAGTGGAGGCCCGGGGAGAAAACCTCTGAAAATGCATAAAAAAAAATATTACATACAGGATTTCAACACAATCAAGAATTTAGAAAGCATTAAACAGTTTACAGAATACAATTTCAAGGAATACAGGACAGTATGAGAGTACAATTCATACTGAAATTGATTAAAATTTAGTTTTTTTACATTAAGTTATGGTTATTACATTTGCATAGTAAAGCAGTAATTCTTAGAGATTCCTAAACAGATAGTTAAGGTTGTAGGAAGGAGAAATAGTGGTAGCGCTTTGAGTGAAAGTATTAGAGATAGAAATTAGTGCTCAATATTTACAATATTTACGTTTTGTTGAGCAGGTATAGTTATGGGAGTAGAAGGATTGTGTAGTATTTACAAGTTTTGTTGAGCAAGTATAGCTGTAGGAGTAGAAGGATTAGATAGTATTAACCAGTTTTGGTGAGCAAATCTAGCTCTAGGGATAGAAGTAGTAGAAGTAGTTAAGTAGAAGGATAAAGCTGCAGGAGATTGCAGGGAGAGATAGATATAGTTGTAGGAATATCTCTATAGGAGGATAGGGTAAATGTATCAGAATGAGGAGACTCATACTAGAAGTGGTCCCAGATTAAGTAGGAAGGAGGCAGGGGCATTTCCATTTAGTAGACAGGTGTTTGAAAAGTAGGGCCTTGAAATTTTCAGTGTTTGGGGTGGTTCTTAGTGGGGAAGGGAGGGAGTTCCATTTGTTGCCAAGGGCATAGGAGAGGAGCAGCTGGCCAGCAGGATGTTTAGGTTTGTGGATAGAAATTAAGTTCTGATATCCAGATCTAAGGGTTCTGTTGGGAATATAAGGTAGAAGGATATTAGTTAGAGCGGGGCATTTGGTAGGATAAAATATGAGTGAGTGTGCTATGGAGAGTTCTAAGTAATCTAGGTGGTTTGGTAGCTCTAGGCAGTTTAGGGATTGTAGGGGGAGGCAGTGATGAGTGGAGTTTTTGGATTTGGAGGCAAATTTAGTGATTTTATTGTAGCAGCTTTCTAGTTTAGAGGTGGTAGGGGAAGACAAGTTGGTTAGGAGAGGTGCACCATATAGTAAGGAAGGAAGGAGAAAAGTAGAGGCCAGAGTGTGCCTTGTTGTGTTAGAGAGAAAGTGGTTGTTCCTATACAACATACCTAGCTTTTGGTGTTTTTTTTTTTTATGTTTTGTTGTACATGTATATTGACTTTAGTTGTTCATCAACAATTATGCCGAGAAGTTTAGTGGAAAGGACGACTTCTATAAGTGTGTTTGTTTGGCTGAGGATTTTGAAGTCACTTTTATTGAAGGAGTAGTTCTTAGAAGGTGAGAATAGAAGAATTTTGGATTTGCTAGCATTAAGAGAGAGGTGGTTTTGGTGCATCCAGTTTTCAGTTTTGGAGAAGGCAGTTTGGGTTTTAGACAGCAGTTCAGAGAGGTTTGAGGCAGAGCAGATTAGGGTAGAGTCATCTGCATAGTGAATGATTTAGGTGTCAGGAATAGCAGTGTGGAAGTTATTGATGAAGATGTTAAATAGCATATGACCGAGGATGGATCCCTGTGGAACACCAGTGGGGGTGGGTAATAAGGAAGAAATGGTGTTTTTCCATTTGACAGCCTGTGATCTGTCTGATAGGTAGCTGGAGAACCAGGAAAGAATTTTTGGTGAGGTGTGAAGGTTCGAGAGATGGTAAAGGAGATGGTAAAGAAGATGGTTGTGGGAGATAGTGTCAAAAGCCTTGGACAGATCGAGTAGAACAGTAGATACTAGCTGCCCTGAGTCTCGGGCTTTATTAACGGTATCTAAGAAAGAGATTAGGGCCATGTTAGTGCTCTGGCCAGGGTGGAAGCCATGCTGGATGGGTGTGAGGAAGTTATTTTGGGTGAGGAATGGCATAAGTTGGAGGTGGATGCACTTTTCAAGGATTTTAGAGATAGGGGAGAGTAAGGCAATAGGGCGGAAGTTTGAGATGCAGGTATTTTTTCCTCCCTTGTGTAGAGGGAGGATGAAGGCTGAGCACCAGAGTTTGGGGACGTAGGATTCTTTTATTGATCTGTTTATAATGATACTGATTGGGAGAGCGATCCCATCTGCGGAAAATTATTAAGGTATAATAAAATACTGTTCACAGTTTCAAGACTTATACCAATTTAGGCAATTGTTTTCAACAATATGTACAGATGCAATATAAAAAACATAATTCTAAATTGTATGCACAGTTTAAAGGTTGGTAGGCAATTTATCCATTGCCCTAAAGTACTTGCAGGTGGCTTCATCGGAGAGGTATAGCCCTAACTTCACCTCCTGGTGACTGATATGATTTCCTCTGTCACTGTAGGGGTGTCCTACTTTCCCTCCTACATGTGCATGCTCCCCCAAGTACACAAACTACTGTTGTCTAGTTACCATCGTTGAGCCCATGTCCTTCTGGATCACGGCCATTGTTACCATGAAAGCCATCACTAATTGTGAGGAGTTCCTTGTAGGTGTGGGTGTTAAGGCATACTCAGTCAGAAAATGGTTGTTCTTGACATTTAAGAGAGAAGCCTGTGTAAAGCCAGCTTATGCCTACAATTATTTCAGTAGAGTGAAATTAACACTTGTCTGTTTTTTTTCGAGAAATATATACTAAAATTATCTCAAAATCTTACTTTCTACTACTCTGCTACTTTCACTTTTTGCTTATCAGTCAACCTCTCCAGTACTTGCATGCAGTGGGACAGGAGTTTCATAACTCACAGTTTTGAATTTACCCTTTGTTCTTGTACACTGACACAAGAATGCTTATTCTGCAATAACTTGGGATACATGTACTCTACATATTACTATATGCACCCTCAGGGTTTATTTTCCACCAAATTGCCCAACTTGATGACCCCTGCCTTGACTTCATCTGTGCCTGCTGCTTTCCCTAACCCCATTTTCCTTCGTATGCTCTTCTAGAGTGAGTTCTTCTTCTTATATAGTAGTTGTGCAAGAAGCAGCCCAGCTTCTCTGGGGTCATCTTCATTTAGAAGCTGCTGGCAGTACTTCTTCCATCTGCTATTCACATCCTGCAGACTGGTGAGTAGGTTGTTGCTGGCATCCCTTATGAATGGTGTTTGGTGACTATCTTCTTGATCTTTCTGTCTTTACCTTGAGTTTTTTTTTGTGCTATTTGCTTAATCATTTTCCAGAAGCTAGTAGAGTTTCTCTAATATTTCGTACTTTGCTATTGTGACTGCTCTTTTGGTCTCTTTTTCTCTCTTCCACTTTTCTTGCACTCCTTCTTTCCTTTGACAACTTCCTGGACTTCTGCATTCAAGCGCCAACTTTCCTTATGTGTTTCATTTCTATACCTGGCTCAGCTGCATATCTGTCTCACACATTCTGTTTTCTGAAGTGCTGCTATTCTTAATTGACTACACCTATTTCCTCTTCTTCATGATGTGCTAAAACCCTTAGTATTTCCTTGATCTCTTTTGCTTTTGCTCCAATCAACTTCCAAATCTTCAGCTTCATTTATGCTGACCTTAGAACCTTTTCTGACCACTGTTTGCAGCTGATTGTGGTTAGCAGTGCTTTATGCTGTGGGCCAAATGTTTCTCTGGGGATAACTTTGCAATTTCTAATTCTATCAATGTGCTTTCATTATTTGGAGGAGGTCTATCTAAGTTGCATGTTGTCTTCACTTGTAGGTGAGCATGTAACAGTCTGCCTTGGGGAACCTTGTGCTTGCTACCATCAAGCCATTTTCCAGATAAAATTCTAGAATATCCTCACCTTCTTTATTCCTTTACCCACCCATGGGATCAATGTACTCCTCGTATCTTTTTTGTCTGTCCCAATATGAGCATTCAAGTTTCCCCATTATCAACACCAACGTATGTTGCTCTGCTTTCTATATTAGGTCTTGCAACTACTCCCTAAATGCACTCTTATATGCTATCACAACTCTGCTCTGGGGAATTGGATGAGATTATGATTAGTGCCCTATCTTTACACTGGAGTCTGACTGTAATGAGTGTTATTAATTTTGATGACATCTTTTACCACAATTCCGACATAATTTCTAGTTGGTTATGCTTTAATGCATTGCCCTTACACCTTGTCACCTGGATACATTGGATGTCTTGACTCCTCCTTCCCATAATGTCATTCACTTCCAAGCTGCATCCTGTTGGTGAACATTTATTCACTGTAGCAATCATTAATTTATCAGGTATGTCTGTTTTATGTCTAGCTTTTGTTCAACAGAGCTATCCTTGGTAACCCAGACTAGGCACCTGGACACTGGTAGGGCAGTTACTTACTGACTCAGGGCTGCTGGGCTTTATGTCTGGCACACATTGTCCACCTAGGACCTCTCCCACCATTACCATGGATCCCTGACATTGGTTGGAGTTCTCAGTCCACTTATCACTGTCAAATACCCATGCTCATATTTGACAACATTAATCAATGTGACCAAATCACCTGCATGGTGCTCAGTCTGTGATCAGTGTTGTCCTATGTAGAGGATACTTCACATCACAGTTTACTCCTAAACAGTTGGTCCTTACAACTTTTTCTCTGATTTTGTGGTGCTGCCCATGACTCCATTCATTTTTAGTTGCAGTCTATTTGCATACCTCTCAAGTTTAACCTTTAGGTGGAAACAAAAAGCATATATTTGAGAGTAAACCCACAAATACATAGGGAGGACATGCAAATTGCAGAAATGTATTGTTTGGAGGTCAGGACTGAACCCTGTACCATATGCTTTGAAGGCAAAGATCTTAGTCATTATGCCAGCAATGTCTAATAGTGAACTAAGGGCAGCAGAAACTAAGATGGGAGATGAGCAGCTCAGATTCATATCAACATGCAGCACAACTTAACTGATGTTTGCAGTGAGACAAACAGCATTCCTTGACTTGGAGATATCATAAGTCATAATGCCACAAAATATGGTTTGAGCAGTTCTATGGTAGTTTGAAGTCCTGAAAACATTGGTACATGGCAGGTTATGGACAAGGTCCCAGTGACACCAATACAAACAATGCTCAGACTCATAGAGGGGTTTCCAGTGGGAGTGTGTGTGCATCACGGTTCATATTGATGATGGACTACATTAGCAAACAGGTCGAAGGGACAGATTAACAAAGCTGCTCAAAGCAAATTATGTGGCACCACTAGCAGACTCTGAGCAAGAACTCCAGCAAATGATCGGGGACAGGAATGTAAAAACTGAAGGAATTAAACTGAGTATAGAAAAGACATTTGTCATAGCAGCAAATGGAGAAAATGAGAAGAAGAAGAAAACTGAGAGACAGAGCGGAACATAGAGGAACAGATCAGGAGCTTCAAGTATTTGGGTGGAAGGGTTGAAGAGAAGGGAAATCTGAATGAGGAGGTGAAAACTAGAAATCAGAGTTGCTACAGTCAACTGGCACCAAGTATTAAGGGTAGCGTATGACAAAAGAATACTAAAAAAAGCTGAAAAGTAAGCTGTAGAAAACAGTGGTGTGACCAATTCTTCTGTATGGCACAGAAACCTGCATAGTGAAGATAGAGTAGTTCAGGAAGCTCAAGGCGATGAAAATGAAAAGTGGCAGAGCAGTGGAGGAAACTAGTAGTGATGAGTATGAAGTGCCGGAGATGGGTGGTAAGATGCACACTGTGGGATAAGTAAACAAATGATGACATCATAGGACAAGCCAAAGTAGCTCCAGTTGCAGAGAAGGTTAAAGCAAAAAGATTGCTGTGGTTTGGGCACATGTGCAGGACAGCAGAAGATAATTTGGTGCAGAGGATTTTGGGAGAGACAGGATAAACAAACTCCCTTCAGGAAGGTCTGATACAGACACATGTTTGGTGCCAAGGCCATGGCTTAAAACTCAATACCAAGAAATGTATTATAGTACCTTTGGGTAAGCCTGCCACACCAGGTAACTATGTCATCAATAAAACACCTTTAAAAGTTGATTCACCAGTCAGGGGTCTGGGAACTCATATACACAGTAATCTAGCCTTTGACCAAGGTGGTAAGAAAATCCTTCTGTATTGCTCAGCGTATAAGCAAGAGCATTGTGTCTTAGTCAAGAGAGGTCATCACCACTGTACTCGGACCTCATCAGGCCCATCATAGAGTATAATACCCTTTCAATATGTACCTGACCAGACATGTGCAGCAACTGGAATGTCCACAAAGGTTCCTGACAAAAATAATACATGGAGCAAGCACAATGTCCTCTGCTGATCACCTTAAATCCCTTTCTCTTTACATGGTATCATACATCCTTCTGACAGGTGATCTTTGCTTGGTATGTAAGGCATCCCTGGACCCTGTTTTGATGAATCTTTTGCAGATCTGCATGTGAAATTAACCAATCAGAACAAAATAAGGGCCATGCTGCTAAGTGCTAGGAGCTTAAACCAAAAGGTGCACTTCCTGGAAGCACTTCTGTCACTAGAAGATGTAGATTCTGTGCAGTCACAGAAACCTGGTTCAAGGCCTCAGAGAGTACCCCGGCCTTGCAAGGCTACAATGCTTTTCACACCTTTAGACTGCAAAATGAATGTGTGAAAATCAAAGGAGGCAGTGTTTCAGTCTATGTTAGAGATAAATTCACCTCCCATCTAGTTAAACTGGACAACTCCATGGAGTTGATCCAGGTCCAGGTTGTGGTGAGTAAGACCCCCATTCAAGTCATAGTCAGTTATAGATCCCCCTCCATGGGTCACAATGCCCAGGAAGCCTACTTGTCCAAACTGGAGACAATCCAAATTTTACCAAACACACTGGTTATGGGGGATTTTATTATCCCACCATCAAATGGGAAAGCTACTCTAGCCCTAACTCGCTAGTGCAAAAGTTCTTTGACTTTCTTAATTCAAATACCCTGGTCCATAGCCTGACAAGGGGAACAAACATTCTGGATCTGGTCCTCACCAACATGTCAAACAGATGCACTGCCACAACTGTTGAACCCTCATTAATTAAATCTGACGACAAATCAGCCACCTTTGAGCTGGCACTAACACCATAACTTACAAAGGGTAAAATCAGACTAAAAGACTTCACCAAGGCAAACTATACCCTCCTAGGTGAAGGTATAAATGCATTCTAAGCCCCACTCCAAGATGGAAGTAGTAACTACGCTGAAGCTTACACTAAAGCCTTGTACAATCACTTGCATAAGTATACAAACACGGCCATACCAGAAAGAATCAAAGCCAGAGCCCCAAGTAAAAACAAACTGCTATGGTGAACATCCACCATCAACAAACTTTACACTAAATGCAAAAAGTTGCTGTCCAAGAAAAAAACAGCAAGGCCCCAAGAATGGAAAAGCACCCTTCTCAGCCTCAAATGGCAAATAAGACAACTTGTCAAATCCTCCAAGGGCTCTTTTCAGAGAAACTTAGCAACTACAGCTAAGGATAACAATAAGGCCTTTTACAGCTACGTACATAACCTAAAGCATAGGACCCAAGCATGTGCAGCACTAGTGGCCAATAGTATCACACACACTGACCCCACAGAGATAGCAAACCTACTAGCGGATAGGTTTGGCAAAAATTTCACCCCTCCTAACTTACAAAAAAACTTCTTCTAAAGTTCCCCTCCACCTTACATATTTGAAGAGCAGGTCCTTAAAGCCTTGTCCAAGGCAAAATGGGACCAGACAACATCCCAGACTGTCTTCTAAACAGGTTAAAACATGAACTAGCATCACCACTAAGTACCCTTATCAATCATAGCCTAACCACAGGCTCTGTTCCTGAGGAATGGAGAACAGAAATAGTTATTCCCTTCCACAAAGGCAGTCTAGCAACACACCCAAGGAATTACAAACCCATAAGCCTAACAAGCCTCATTTGTAAGGCCATGGAACATATCATTATGTACCTCATAAATGAGGACATAGGTGACCTACAGATCCTGGATCCTACCCAATTAGGTTTTGTGAAGAGCAGATCCTGCCTGTTAACTCTGGTGGATTTCTTTGAAAATGTGACCAGCGCCACTGACAAGGAGGAATCTATGCACACAGCATACCTCAACCTGGCAAATGGTTTTGGTACAATCCCACATTCAGGCATTATCAATAAACTTAGAAAACTGAATGTAAACCCCATCGTCATTAAGATCAGTTGTCAACTGGCTCACAAACTAGACACACACTAAGCGGGTGACTCCACATCAACCAGCTGACCTGTTAACAGTTGGGTGCCACAGGGGTCAGTGCTGGTTCCTCTGCTGTTTGGTATATGCTTCTCAGAGGTTCAGGTCAAAACTAGGAGGTTGTGGCTGACCATGTTTGCAGATGACTGCAAACTAGGTGCAATCATTGAATCCCCAAATGATGTCAGTATACTCCAGGACAGCCTTAAAAGACCAATGACTGGTGTATTAGTCATGGTCTCAAACTGAATGCAAAGAAATGCATCATCATTCCCTTCAGCAGAATCAATGATCTCTCACACTATCAAATCAACAAATCAACAACGATACCCTAAGTACCCATGAAGTGGTAAGGGACTTGGGATCACAAGTTGACTGTGACCTTAACTTTGACCACCATGTGTTGACTGTAGTATGAAAAGTTTTCTATGTAGCACACTTGATTAGTAAAGGCATCGCCTCGAGAGCAAAAGAAGCTATAACCCCCTATACTCAGCACTTATCCAGCCTGTAATTGAGTATAACGCCCCATTTGGCATGTAATGTAATAAGCAACTGCAGCAATTAGAGAGACCTCAGAGGTTTCTAACAAAGAAGACCAAGGGGTTCCAGCATGTGCCTTACACAGACCGACTAAAGTCCCTGCCACTATACTCAGTATTGTATAGACTTCTTAGGGGAGACTTATGCCTGGCCTACAGAGCAATCCAAGACCCAACTCTAATGAACTTGCTGCATATCTGAGAATCAAATGGGTCTAGGGCTACCCATTCCAGGTACTTTAATATGGCCTGTGACTTAAACAGGACATACTGGAGGGACCAATTTATCCCCCAATGAAGCCACATCTTTGGAACAGGCTGCCATTTCATGTGAAACAGAGCACCTCTATGACATGTTCAAGAGGAACCTGGATGAGTGGATGGGGCACCATAAATTCTTGCCAGGGATAGAGCCCACAACCCTCCTGGACATGGGCAGTCATCACTAAATGCAATCTTGGGTTGATAGCATAGTAATCTCCTATCAGCCTATGAACAAACAGCATCATAACTACTAGATCAAAAGATCTCATTTTTGCTTGAAACATAAATAGAACATTTTGAAGACAGAGATATATTTCTCAGAGGATTCCCATTCTCTAGAACTGACTCTCCATCCATGTGAAGCAAAGTTTCTCCTTATCCCTATTTAAGTGCAACTTGGAACAATGGATAGATAATCGGAACTTCACTCTTGGTCTGGCTCCCATGTCTCTGATGGACACAGACAGTCAGTAAATCACCCCCTACAAATCAAATATAAATCAAATGTGTGGGTCACATTTGAGTTGAATGGTTAGGATTTTTAAGGGCCTTAGTGGTCATTAGCCTAGTACATACCTGTTGCTTATCTGGCCAAGATAAAACAGACAAACATTTGTGGGTTCTGTTCAAGCAGCTTTATTATGTAAAAACACATCAGGATTGAGGCTTAGTATCTTTAACTTAGATAAACTTACGAACAAACTGACTATCTCACACATACATGCTCACTTTCTGGCTGCACTCTAAAAATGGCACTTGGTATTATTTACATGCACGTGCTGACTTGGAAATGCTTCTTAAAGGTACAACACCCGCACATATTCTACATCCTCTCTCTTTGAGAAATGAGTCATGCATTACTGATAACATTGCCTGACATGCAACTGGTACAAAATAATTCTTTGACATGCAATTATACAGAACTAAATAAATATAGACAGTTATGTCCAGTTTGCTGTGTATTTCACACTACGTCTGGAAATACATCCATATCATATGACATAGAAATTAGAATTAGGTTTAGCAACTGGGACTGTCTCTGCAGAATGTTCAAGGTTGGTCAGGAACATCATCAGGAATGGAAGTAGGAGTCAAGACATGTTCTGCAACAGGAACATTGTCTGAATTGCTCTCATATCTAGAGTCTGTATCACAGGAACAATGCTGTGATATCGCTTCTGATACAGGAAAATGTCTGCAATTTCTCCTGTAGTCCACACCCTCAGATTCTACAAGGTACGATCTCAGCTCAGCACATATACCTGTTACTTGACCAATCCGGTCAAAACCTTTTGCCTTTTGTATCCTCACTGTCTCTCCTTCTTTCAATGGACAAAGAAATCTGCATGATTTATCACAGCTGGATTTCTTGAAGGAATGCTTTCTGAATAGTTGGGTTTTGATTGCTCTGTTGTTTTTAGCTTTAGGCTTCAAAAAAATGGAACTGATAGGTAAAGTTGTTCTTATTTGCCTAGATAGAAATCTCTGAGCAGGCAAGCCAAGTATATTGTCATGGGGTATGTTTCTAAGATTGAGTAAATTCCAAAAGACATCGGTATTGTCATGCTTTGACTTTTCTAGTAATTGCTTTGCACTCTGCACTGCATGTTCAGCTAATGCATTTGACGGTAGGTATTCAGGACTAATAGTAACATGTACAAAGTCTCATTCTTTTGCAAATTTCTGAAACAACGGACTGGTAAATTGGGTACCATTGTCTGACATAAGCTTCTGTGGACTCCCATGGACCAAGAAAGGACATTTCAATTTGGTGATAGCAGTAGACATTAGGTTCGATAGTAAATCAATCTCAAACCAGCTCAAATAAGAGGCTACCAACACTAAGCAATGTTGATTGTTCCACTGGAATACGTCAGTAGCTACTGTTGACCAAGGTAGTTGAGGTACTTGACTTAGCTGAAGTGGTTCTCTTTGCAGATACGGTTTAGTACTATTGCATACTGAACAAGAGGAAAGTATTTTGTCAATGTCTTTGACTAGAGAAGGCCAAAATACTAGTCTTATCATCCTTCATTTGATCGATTCAGAACCTGGGTGGCCACGATGCCAAATTTGGATATATTCACATTGTAAGGAAGTAGGAACAACAATTTTAGGATCTTTGAAAATAATGCCATCTTCCATCAATAGCTCATCTCTAAGCTTGCACTTCACTTTGCACTTGCACTTCAGGCAGTACACTAGATTGCTCTGATGGCCATCCAACATTGATGAAGTGGTTGAGCTTTTGCAAAACTGGATCAGTCTTTGTATGATCTCTCAGCTCATCAAGTCTTGTGGTAAAAAAATTATGTACTTCCATCACATCAAAGTCAAAATTCTCTGCATCAAACTGTTTCTTTGTATTTCTGGATGATCTGGCTAAGGTATCAGCCAGATAAAGAAGTTTGCCTTTTGTATAGACCATTTTGAAGTTGTACTTTTGAAATTTGAGTATCATTCTTTGTAATCTCAGTGGAGCTGAATGCATAGGCTTCTTTAAAATAGTAACTAGAGGTTGATGATCAGTTTCAATTTGAACAGCCATAAATATAATCACAAGACTTCAAACATGCAAACACAATTGCCAAAAGTTCTTTTTCAGCTTGAGCATATTGCATTTCAGTTTGGGTAAGAGTTCTAGATGCATAGGCTACTGGTCTGCTCTCTTGAATAACAACTGTACTAGGACCAAATTTTGAAGCATCACAGGAAAGAGTGACTGGTTTATTGACATCATAGTATCTTAATGTAGGTGTGGTAGCAATTTTCTGCTTAAGGTCTTCAAATGCTCTTTGGTGCTGTTCTAACCAAGACCATGCAACATTTCTGTGCATAAGCTCTCTCAAAGGTGCTGTCAACTCACTGAAATCTGTAATAAACTTGCCCAAATAGTTGACCATACCAAGAAAACATTGTAGATCTTGAACATTATCCGGTGCTGGCATCTCATGAATGGCTGCTTGCTTAGACGGAGCTGGTCGTAAACCAGTGCTGGTCAATAAATGACCTACGTATGTAACTTCTGGTAGTCTGAATTTGCACTTCAGAGGATTGAGCTTCAAGTTCACTTCACATGCTCTATCTATAACTTTTATGAGGTTTCTGTCATGCTTTGCTTCACCATTGCCTCTGACCAATAAATCATTTACTATTATGGCACATGGATAACTTGAAAAAATTTGCTCCATTGCACGGTGAAAGACTTCACTTGCAGAATTTATTCCAAATGGCATCCTGAGGAATCTACATCTGCCAAATGGGGTACTGAATGTAGTCAGTAGTGAAGATTTGTGATTAAGCATCACTTGCTAAAATGAACTTTTTGGATCTAAGACAGAAAAATTTGTGGCATTTGGTATTAGGGTTGCAACTTCCTTGACTGTTCACATAGGATGATGAAGTCTCCTTAATGCTTTGTTCAATTGTCTTGAGTTAACGCATATTTTGATTTCATCTGAGCCTTTTTTGTGAGCTGCTGCAATAGACAACTCCCATTCAGTTGGTTCTGTAACTGGACAAATTGCTGCACCATTTTATCCAGCTGAGCTTTGACTTTGCTCTGCATAGCTAACAGAACTCTTCTTGCTGGTCTGACCACTGGACTGACCTCCGGGTCTATCTTCATAGACTACACAACTGGAAGCTTGCTTAGCTTGTCACTGAAAACATCAGCATATTCTGAGAAAATAGCATCACTAAAGCTGGAACTGGGGCATGTGCTTATATCATGGATTTCCTTGGTAAAGAAAAGCAGATTCATTCTCAAACTGTCTCTGAGACCTAATAATGATGGCGCAGGTCTTTGGACTACATAAAATAATAACTTGTAACTGTTCCCAGCCAAATAACATGAAAGTACTACTGAACCATCTGTATGAATTTCTTCACCTCCATAAGCAACAAGTTTTGCACAACTAGCCACATTAAGTTGCTCACCAGCTCTCACTTTAGCAAATGTTTCTGCTGACATAACATTGCACTTTGAACCAGTTTCTACTTTGAGCTCGATGGGTTTACCATGGATCAGGACAGTACAAAAAAATGTCATTTCTTGCCAATATATCTACTGCATTAATCTTTTCACTGACCACTGATACACCATCTACATAGAAATTTGAGTTGTAGCTTTCTGTATGATTAACTTGCTTTTTTGAATGACCCTTCTTTATAAATGAGTGAGGTTTACTTGATTTGCAAAACTTTTGAAAGTGGTTCCATTTTTACACTTGTGGCATTGCTGACCAAATGCTAAGCACTGTTCTCTTTTGGACTCATGGTTGGCACCATGATTGTGACAATTAACAATAAAGCTTGACTTGGGTTTTGCTGACTCACCCTTGTACTGCACTAAGCATGCTCCTTTAATTGAACTAGTCTTAGAACTTGTTGGAAGACTACAGGATTTCTCTGCCACACCCACAGGGGCTGCAGCTGCCATGTGCTTAGGCCTGTTTCTGCTAACCATGGGCTGTATGCTGTCTAGATTTGCTCTGGAGCCTCCTGAAACCATGCTCTTATCACTTGCAAGTATATTTGTGTGCCTTTCTGTAACTTCATGGATTTGACAAATCTCTATAGCTTTACTCAACATTAAGTCACTGTCACAAAGCAAAATCTTTTTCATAGCAGCATTGGTAATACCACACACTAGCCTGTCCTTTATTAACTCATCTTTTAAATCACCAGACCTACACATTTTACCTTTGTTTCTCGGATCAGTAATATAAGCTGCAAAGGTTGTTCCTGGTTTTTAATTTCTTGTATAAAACAAATGCCTCTCTAATGTAACATGGTGGGGGTTACACATTTGTTTGAATTTGCGTTTCAAACACTCAGGGTCCTCCCTTGATTCAGGCTGTACAACCATATGATGTTTTCCCCCTCTCCTTCATATACTGCTGGTGCATACACAAATGAATGCTCTCTTTCAATGACCTCTGACCTAGCTAGGTTTAGCAAAATGAATGCACTGGTGCATGCATCTTTGTCAGAATAAGCTGCTTGTTTGAAACTATTGTACTCTTGCTGAAATATTCTCCAATTCTCTGCAATATTCTGATCAAATATAAGTGGACCTGGTCTGTGAAGTACATCTGCCATATTAACATATATCAGTGAAGGCTTTTGCAAGTGTGCATGAACACACACACATATTCATATGCCAGAAATTTATGCCAGTACTTGTAACTATGCCCAATAGCACATTAAGCCTCTGAATAACTGAATTCTGTGAAATACTTTGTGAAGTAAGTCTCTGTGGCACAAGAACACTTTTGAAATCATAGTACTTTGCAAAACCACCTCTTATCAGTGTAAGAAACATTTCAAAATAAGTGCACTGTGTGAATAAACTGGGGAGAAGAAGCTCAGAGTAAGAAACATTTTGAAATAACTGCACTTTGCGAATAAACAGTATATAGCACACTAAAATTCTTCCAAAATGGCTGTACTTTGCTAAATAGCTCTTTACAGTGCAAGAAACACTCTGTAATGGCAGCATACCTCCCAACTGTCCTGAATTACTCGGTTTTTACCGAGTTTTGGGGTCCAGATAATGGGGTGCCACGATTCCCGAGTGGCACCCCTTCATTTCCGATTTTTTTTTCTTTGTATTTTTATTTTTTATTTTTCGTGCTTTGTGAGCTGACATCATCACGTGCGCAATGATTGAGCTTGCGCATGTATTTCCGGCTCTGGTTTCAAATGCTTTGAAAGCGGGAACCAGAACTGTGAGAAGGCTCGTCTGGCTGTTATCGCTCCTGTTTTGTTTGTGGATGTAATCGCTCCTGGCTTTATTTAGAAGGCTCTGTTTTGTTTGTGGATGTAATCACTCAGGCTCACTCGCTCTGAATGGCTGTATTATCGCTCCTGAGTCACTCTGAAACAAAGTAAGCTGTGCAAAGTAAGGGTGTGTACTGCTGCTGCTACTTTTTATTGTCAAAACACCTATCTTAAAGCTGCTACTGTGAGACATTTTTAATATAATGATTTTTTATAACCCCCAATAAGATTACAAGTGTTGCTATTTACTTTACAGCATAAACTGGTTCGTACTCTGTCATACACTTATTATCCTAGATGAAGTTTACATATACGCATGCTTCTGTTATGATCTTTTCAGCTGTTATTGAGAGCCACTTTGGTGCCATTTAATTCTACTTGCAATGAACCTTCCTAATTCTATGGAAAGCTATGCTCCATGTGATGCTTGTCATTATGAGAAATGACAATATGTATTAATCTTTCTAATTGTATGGAAGGCTATGCGGCGTGTGATGCACATCGTTATGGGAAATGACAATTTCTTTGGTCCAGTACTCATTAAGTTAGTTTGGATCACCACTCTAATTGCCTTGTTTGGAAACTTCTGGATGCTTTTGTAGGATGGAAACAGCTGCTATACTGGACAGATTGTAGTTGCTTAATTGAAATGTCTCTTTTATTTTGTTTTAAGTATTGCCTTTCGTTAGGTATATTTTAGTAAAAGATTGTATACATGCCTAGATCCTCACTAGACCCAGAGTGTCTAGAACACATGGACAGTTCCATTCAAAAAACTTCTGCAGAGCTAAGAGCCTTTTTCTTGCTGTGCAAGGCTTCCAAAAGCACTTCTGTATGATATTTGTGGTTTAGAAAGATAATTTTTATGTTGTATAAGGAAATGCAACACAGTGCCATAGCAGTTAGCATTGGTACCTTACAACACTTTGGTCTCCAGTTTCATTCTAAGCTGGGGTTGCCTTCCGTGCAGAAATTGCTTATCTTCCATGTTTCCACATACATTTTCACTAAATGCTTAAGTTTCCTCCCATATCCTATAGACAAGCTGTGTGTGTGTGTGTGTGTGTGTGTGTGTGTGTGTGTGTGTGTGTGTGTGTGTGTGTGTGTCTAAGTAGACTTTTATAATGGAAATGTCCTGAATAGGGCAGTTTTGTCATTATTGGTTCATGCATTTTGTTTCATTGCCTACGGAAAAATATTTAAACAATAAATTTAAAATGCACTCTACTTAAGTCTAACAAGTGTGCTGTATTACACAAGGAATATAATTTAATAAAGTCAGGAAGGCGTATAAAAGAATGCATGTATGTTACTTGTTTTGTGTGCAAGGGGCCTATGATTTGAAAACAGTCCAACGGTAATCTTTATCCACCAATGGCCAGATGCATTCTCTTTGGATGTGGTGTGGGTTTCAATGCTGTTTCAATGAATGTGAGTTTCAAGGGCAGAGAAGTTTTAATGCCAGATTTGCCAAGTCTATTTTCATTGTGAGACAGTATTGCTTTATTTAGCAAATATTGATTAGTGTTTGTGCATTATGCTATAAAATGTTAAAATAAAATCCAAATAATCATTGTAGAAGTAAAGCAGTATGCAAAATAGGGTGAAATAGTGAGGTGATCTGACATTGGAATGGCTGCAGGAGGACTCTGGTGCTATATTTTGGTTCTGTTGTTCAGTTTGCATTTGAAAGTTGGTATCCCACAATTCCATTAGAGAGGGTGGGGTTATGTAATTATGTATGCAGATTTTACGTTAATCAGCGTAAAGATTTGTACCTATTTTTCATGGGCCTTGTCCAGATTTTTGATGATTCCAGGTTGAGAGGTATGAATGGCAGCCCTTTGTGAATAAACACACCCAGCAGAAGAAACTTTTCAAAATGGCTGTATTTTGACTGCACTTCACAAAATAGTTGCATTTTGCATACAATAAACTCTTCGGAATAAATGCATAGTAATAAACATAAACTGTAAGCACTTTTACACACTTTGAGATACTTCGAATAACTCTTGTAATGCTCCATTTTATCTTTCTAATAAAATAAGTTGTTCATGCAAGTTTTTATTATCTTTAGTTTATATCTGGCCTTTTTCTTTGCTCTTGGTTCACTTAATTTACCTTCACTGTTAACTCTGCAGCTCATAGCTCTGAAAAGCAGTTTCTGGAATCTCGGTTCTGACACCATGTCGCTCGTCCGGTCAGGATAAAACAGATGAGTATTTGTGGGTTCTGTTCAAGCAGCTTTATGTACAAACACATCAGGATTGAGGCTTAGTAACTTTAACTTGTATAAACTTATAAACAAACTGACTATCTCAAACGTACATGCTCACTCTCTGGCCGCACTCTCAAAATGGCACTGAAGCTAGCAAGTGCTTGCTATTTATATGCACATGCTGTCCATGGAAATGTTTCTTAAAGGTACAACACCCACACATATTCTACAATACCTATAAACGTATGAAGACAGGAGGAAATGAGGATGCGCAAACAAAGAGATAGATGGATTACGTAAGAGAAGACCTGCAACAGTCAGATATTCAAATTGAAGGGACTAGGAGAGTTAAGACAGATGGCAACAGATAATGCAAAATATCAACCCAATGTGCAAAAAAACATGGGAATAAGGGGACTGATAATAATTCTGAACCTCAAAATCTGGAATTAACACATACAGGATACACACAATGTTTTTACAGAACATCCAGGTAATGGAGGGGAGAAGTAAAAGTCCTTTTTTGTATTGTGCATGATATGTTAGAAGGCGACAAGAATAATGCATTAATGGGTAATGGTTTCCTTAAAGAACATACTGCAAAATGAAACAATAGTGTAGAGAAGGCATCCTGGTCATGGAATGTTCAAAATGTTGATTCATGTAAAGGCTACAAATTATTTACCAATTAAAAATCAACTATTTGCATGTGGTTTTTGCATGCAAGGTGCAGTAACACAAAGCAGAGTTTAATTACATGATTTCCGAGAAGAAAGTTTTGTGATGTAAATTGCAGTTCATTACTTTGTTTGACAGTCGTCATTTTTCAAATGCAGAGAATACATTTTTTTTGCAAAATTTATTTTGTTTAAAATGGGAACTTTTTTAGCAAACTTTGCACTAATTGCTGACCTATTTAGACACCTCAAAATTATTTATAATAGTAAATGGAAGTTATTTTACTTCTGTTCTGTGGGTATGAAAAACAATAGGCATTTATATCAAAGTCATCACAACTTAAGGCTGAATTTTATGGACTTTCACAACAGTGTATCTTATTCACACATGTAACTACTGAATTATTAGGATGTTGTAACACAAATACTTTATATAAACTTGTATACTTTAATTGCTGTCTGCCATAGTGTCTGCCACAGTGCCTATCAGCTGTCATCAGTGATTCCATTAAATCATATAGGGATGCACTGTTCTCATAGGCACAGTAGGGAGGGTGAACACATCCAAAGTGATGTCTACAAGCTTTTAAAGTATTACTTTTTTCTCAAAGTTACAATTTTTAGAAAAGAAAATGATAATAGACACTAAAGATCTGTTGTCAAAAGGAGAAACAAAATGCAGACACCTATTTCCATTTTCTGCCTTTGTATATGGACTTTAATGCCTATGCTTGCCTTATGTGGCAAGCTAGTTACAAATTCAGTTGTAAAGACGAAGCATCCATCATGCATAAGGGAAAATATTATGAATCCTTTGGACTTCGAATGTCAAAGATGCTTTTAGTGGAATTACATTAACTCAGGGTAAAACAGCGCACTGCATGAGTTATAGAGGAAATGCACGCAGTATACATTAGTAGATGCAGGTTTGCTCCACAGGTTTCTGAGTATGATACAAATGAAAAAGTAAAGAGACTTGGCAGTTTTAATGACTATAAGTAAGGGTTGTGCCACCAGAGAAAAAGTAAAGTGATGACTTTCAAGACATAAACAGTGAGAATTCTTGGTGAAAACTTTCATCAAGTTTAACTCTTACTCACCTCTCTTCATAGTGGTATTGCTGTAGGTGTATAGTAAAAGGATCTTTAAATCTTATGGCTTCTCCCACTTTTTAACAACATCTAGCTCAATGCTGCATTCTGTTATTGTACAAAGTGTTAAAGGACAGGGGGTTATAACTTAGGGTGGCCCATGGCATAGTGGACAGGGCTGTTGACTAACAGAACGGTTGTCCTGTTTTGTTCTTAGCTGGTGTGTCTTCTGTGCATCATCTGCATGTCTTTCTGAATATGTACTGGATATGCTGGCTTCTCAGTTTTTTCCACTGTATTATGCATCTCAAAGACATCTTAGATGAGCTAACAATTCTTCAAATTGCTTACAGATGAGCATGCAATGGATGACTGCCTGCAGATGTGTGTCTCCTATTACAAACTGTCATCCTATCCATAATTCTTTTCTCTGTCTTGTGCCCATTCAGTGCCAGTACAGACTCTGAATCTTATACAGTCTTGAGCAGGATAAAGGGCACTGGACATGAATGATGAATACATTTCAATCATACTACAGCTGGCAAAAATTACCCAGCAGAAAGAAATACCCCTCCTGGCTGAAAATATGTAGTTTTCTGAATTCAACAGCAGAAACTTACAATGCAACTCTACAAATGTTATAGTTTTACTTACTTATGCATGGAGCCCTAACTGCAGCCCTAGCAGTTCAGGTTTGGGTAGCAAATCTTGGTACTAGAGGGGTCATCCAAGGATATAAAAAGTGATTGGTTAATGTTGGCTTGATAATTCAAGGAAGTTGAGTGGCTGTTAGGTTTGTTGTGTGATCACCCTAAAGTTTACAACTGAAGTGTGTCAGCTAAATCTGTCCCAGAGGTGGGTGATGTGACCTGCTAAGAGTATGGAAGCATTGTGGTAGGAGGCAGTATGTGGAAGCACACACCTCATATCCAGCACTGCAGGCTTGCCACTGCACTGCAGACATAGACACTCAGACAGGAAGATAGTAGGACATAACCAAGCTGCCCTCTGGCAGTGAGTTCTAGTCCCCAAAAAGCCAGTTATGGTCCCCATGAAGGCTCTGTTGACTGCAGAAATAAGCAATAAAGAGATATGCTTATTATGGTGTAGAGAAAAGAAAAATAAGAGAGAACATAAACTTAACCGATATCAATCCAGACCAATATGGAGAAATTATTTTTAATGTATAGGGTGCAAGAAAATATATCAAACATGCCATTCTAAGTATTATTATTTGCAGTACTGCTGAGTTCAAGCTTATATAGACTTATTTTAGAATAGCTTGCTGAACTGACGGAATAATGGTTGTGTATTTAGGTGGGGCAGACAGAGCAGTGCTAAATGGGACTGTGGGTGGGTAAATAATCAGGTATTATTTTATTTCCTAGTCTGGACCACTGCATTCTTTTGCTATTCATGTTATGGAAAATTATGCTTCTTGCTGATGTTGCCTTTAAATAATGACTTTCATGCTAAAGACGATTAATATTGAATTGCATTAGTCAATTACAATTTCTTTCCACATTAGAGAATTAATTATCCATAACTTTTGACTTCTCTTAATATCAATAATGAATGTGTTAATGTGCAACTCGTAATGAAAGAACATGAGTGCAATGCTGGTATGCTTCACACTTAGTTTCCTTGCACATAAATTAATCATGAAAAAGTGCATCAATGTTTAAATTCATTTTTCGGTAACATAATCTTTTTTCTTTGATTTCTACATTGCAATAATACAAAAATACTTAAACATAAATTTACCAAGCCATTTCTGGTTTAGGATTACTGAGGAAACAAAAAAGGAGACTTGATCAAATTTTACTATTAAAATATGTTATTCTGAAATATACCTTTAAGAAACAGAACTTGAAATGTTTATTTAAAAATAGTTCAAAGTAAGGTAAACCCTGCAAATACATGGCACTACATTGTATGCAGATACAAATGCTTTACAGAATAAATGTGTTTTAAAGATGAGTTCTCATTTTTGTGAGGTTACTTACAAAATCTTACATGTTGATGAAGTGCAACAGAACATTATTCCCCCTTATAGGTTTCTTGTGATCATGACTTTATATTAATAAAGTACTGTTTATTTGTATGGACCCAATGATAAAACAGGTTATGTTCAGTTAGTCAGTACCATAATTAAGCAGTTAACTGCTGTATTATAAAGCGAAAAAGTATGTTTCTCCAAAGACTATTTTTATCAATTGTGCATTTCTGGTAGGCCTTTCATTCCTATTACAGAGAACTGTCTTGCCTCACTTTGCAAGCCCATTCAGTCTTCCATCTTCTAAATGTACCTACTTTTAATCACATTCATAACATTCTGAAGAAGGAAAGATGGATCAACTTAAAAGATTCAAAAACATAATGTAGAAGGAATAAGGCACGTGCACAACAAATGCAGTAAACAGAACTGTAAAAGTGCACACCAAGCAAAAAATATTGGTATATAATTGCATACATGAAAGTAAACTGCACAAGAAAATGAACACCGTCCCCATTGTAATGCTGGCTAAAAACCCCAAGAGCATCTCAAAAACAAAGTTTTCAAACACAGCAAGTAACACAGTAAGCAATGCCACTAATACTGAGTAACACAGTAGGCAATGCCACTAATATTGAGTAACACAGTAGGCAATGTCACTAATACTGAGTAACACAGTAGGCAATGCCACTAATACTGAGTAACACAGCAGGCAATGCCACTAATACTGAGTAACACAGTAGGCAATGCCACTAATACTGAGCAGCACTGGTTGTAGAACTTATTCTGCAAGCAGAAATGAAAGCAAATCACATGTTGATACTAGGATGCTGGAAGGAGCTTCTTAAAAGCAGGTGTCAGTAATGACAGTGTGGTAAAGTCCAAAACAACAACATTACTAACCCATAGCACTCTAAAGCGTGTTCATTATCTGGGACCAAACAGCCTGCTCCTGCATGGATGCACATCCCTGGACTAATGACACATGCCAGGAGTGAGCTTACATGACAGCTGTGGTCAGCTCATTTCAATGTGAACAAACCACATCAAAGCAGTAAGCATCATCATCATCATCATGGGTACATTTCAGGGATCTCAAAGGCTTCAGGAAACTGCATAATGCAAGAGCTCATCAGATGAAAGACACATCACATATTATGACACACCTACATGGCCTGTAGCCAGATGGAAAAGACACCAGTAATGAGGAGATTCCACACCATAATGGAATGTGTATGTGTGTAGAAGTGTGCCATGAGTGTCTGTGTGTGTGGTAAGAGTTCGACAAACTTTACTCACATAACTGGGATATACAATGCAATGTGCTGAAGGCAATAACACTATACTGTCATCTCCACAGCAGGTGGTCATGGCCACACTGCCCAGACATAGTTACTGAAGCTCAAAACTGAACTGTCTTTTACTTGTACCAACTCAGAATTGTGTATAAATTTAGGGTAGCCACCCGGTGATGTAAACCTTGGCTCTAGATGATTGTCACTGTTAAAGTGACACCCCAAACCCATGTGCAAAAGTGGGAAAAAAGGGTTGTGGATGGATGGATGGATGGATGGATGGATGGATGGATGGATGGATGGATGGATGGATAGTGAGTATGAGAAGGGGTTCAGTCTCCTCACATGGAATTCAGGATAGACTGTCCCTGCAGAAATGTTTTTTAATGAAATATCCATTTGGTCATTAAGTTTTGACTCAGAAACTTGCAATGAAATACTAGAACCATCCACATGACAGCACAGCTGCAAAATATACATGAAGACCAAAATCAGCATTGTTCCATGCTGTAACCCCCCCCCCCCCCCACCATGCCAGACAAGGATGTAGTAGAGGCTGTACACCACATAAAGCCTATAGTCAATGCAATTGTACATGTGCCTGCATTCGCACCATGGGGCTGCTAGTGGGTGTGGTGCATTGACTAGGGCCACAGTGGTCTTGCTGCTTCAAGATGTTCATCCTTACTGACCCATAGTCCTTTCTGAATGACCATGCACACATATGAGGAATGTGTGGGGGCAGATAAATTTGATGTGCAAGAATGCAGGGAGTGGTACTGCAGGTCAGTTACATGTGTGATGCTGTACAAATCATGCACTGGTGCAGTACACCTGTCTAAGATCTCTCATAAGAAGGCACCATTCTAGTCCTGAGAAATCTCAACAGCAGCTATTCAGCTGGCTATGTATTTCTAGGTGGTAGACAGTCTGTGCACTACTGCCTGTCTCACCATCAGTAATGGTTTTACACTGCAGGTGTTTGAGATTATTGCTCATTTCTTTGCTGATAAAACTGCTTCTATTAGATCCATATTTTCTATTTCAAACCTCACTGGCTTATATTTGTTCATAGGTTCATAGGTTCATAGGTTTATACTAGGCTATCTGCCCCAAGGCATTTATAAGCGTAGCCCGAATTTTTGTGGCTTACGCCACCCCTTATATGAAAAAATACTGTACCCATTAGTTTGTTGTGCCTCTGTCCAGCAGTGACACAGAGATGATTCCCGGGGTAAACCTACGATCTCCCATCCACAGGTCAAGATTTCTCTTGAACAGAGCCAGCGAGGTGCTCTGCCTCACATGGACCGGGACTCTATTCCACAGCATAGGGAGTCTCTGAGTGATAAATCTATCCCTCCAGCACATCCTATTTATATCCGTGCTAAGGTTTAAGTTGCTTGCTCTAGTGGTTTTGGTGGATTTGGATTTTTTGAGGTGGAGCATGTCCATTAATTCCGGGTTGGACATGGCCTTGTATGTCAGGCACATGTCACCTCTGAGCAGACGGTATGCGACTGAATAGAGCTGGAGTTTCTTCAATCTGGCAGCATATGACAGATTTTGGAGTCCCTTTATCCTTTTGGTGAGAAACTTTTGGGGTCTCTCCAATTGCTGCAGATGTCGGGCGAGATACATCCCGAATGGGGCATTGTACTCAATCATTGGTCTGATAAGTGAAGAGTACAGGGGAGCAATGACCTCACTAGATCTGGATGTGAATCCCTTCATGATCAGGTGGGCAATGTAGAAGGTCTTTCTAACCACTTTAGCAATGTGAGTGTCAAAAGAAAGGCCACTGTCAACCTGGGTCCCCAGGTCCCTGATAACCTCTTCTGTGCTTAGTGGATTGCCACCTATATGGTAGCTTGGGGTTACCTTGTTTTTCCCGAAGGGTATGACTATACATTTTTTGGCATTTAACTTCAGGCCATGGCTCTGGCACCAGCTATCTGTTTCCGTGTGTCCCTTCTGAAGGATATCCGTGTCCGATACACTTTCCACTATGGCGCCCAGTTTGCAGTCGTCTGCAAACTTTGTCAGCCAAAGACCTCCCATGTTGGCCTGTACTTCTGAGAAGTAGATGCCGAACAATAGGGGGCCAAGGACCGAGCCCTGTGGGACACCACTTGTGACCGGCTTGGAGTCTGACATAGCGCCAGCAACTCTAACCCTGTGGGTTCTGTCCTTAAGCCAGTTTGCAACCCATCTTGTGACATATGGGTTTACATTTAAGCTGGTAATTTTTTTACAATACCCGAGTGGGGTATTGTGTTGAAAGCCTTTGCAAGGTCAAGGTAGGCTGTATGGACTGCCTTTCCCTCATCAATGGCCTTGGTGACTGTTTCGAAGAAGTCGACCAAGTTCAAAAGGCATGATCTTCCCTTGACGAAGCCAAACTGGGTCGGGTCCAATGTCTGCAAGTCCCCTATATCTTTGTATATGAGCTCCATTATGATCCTCTCCATAGCTTTGCAGACTAGACTTGTTAAGCTTATGGGGCGGTAATTACCAGAGTCCGTAGAGGCACCACCTTTGTGGAGTGGGACCACAGTTGCCGTACGCCACTCCTTGGGCACGTATCCTGTGGTAAGGCTGAGATTAAACAGCTGCCTTATGTGCGGGTTTAATTCCTCATTTAGCTCATGTAGCACACAGCCGGGGACACCATCTGGTCCCATTGATGCTGTGTTTTTAGCTTTAGAGAGAGCAGCTTTCACCTGCGCATTTGAGATGTCTGGGAGGCTACACTCCGCTGGGATAGTTATCTCTCCTTTAGGGGAGAGGGGTGAAATTTGCACTCAACCTGTCTGCCAGTATGTTGGCAATGTCTGTGGGTTCAGTGATTTTGTATCATTTTGGACTAATTCTGAGCATATCTGGGAGTTTCCACCCAGGTTCCTAACATAGCTGAAAAAGGCCTTATGATTGTCCTTTGAATCCATGGCAATTTTTCTCTCAAAATTGGCCTTAGTTGATTTTATGAGTGCTCGTATTTTTTTACTAATAATGATCAGGGGTGACTTCCCTTTTATGGATTTTGTTCTATCATGTAATAGCTTTCTCCTCTTATTGTAAAAATTGTTGAAGTTAAAAGTTAGTTTTATTGTACTCTGGTGGTGTTTTGTGTTTGTGATTATGATAAGACTCATCTATGTCATCTCCAATATGTACTGTATACCTTGCTGCCTAGATCCATGTCCTTGTAAACAGGTTATAGCCTCCCTGGATTTTCTGGTATAGGTTATTCTGGTGTTTTTCATCTTCAGTAAAGAAGGCTTTACTTACTATGGTCTTAAAGAAAACATATTGAGATCCCTAAAATCTTGATAATTTCCTCTTTATCTTCATCAGCTATTTTGGGGTAAGATTACTGATTTATTTATATGCCCACCTGAACGTGCAGGGCTTTTTTTCAATTCAACAGACCTTGTATCCTTGGAAACATAGGATTTCTTTATGTCTGAGTGACATCAAGTGAAGGCATGATTGCAGTGGTTTGTACAGACACATAATTGTATATTCACAGACATTGTTTATGTTTTTCTGTATAGATCAAGTCATAGACAAATCATTATTTGCTATTTAGCAGAAATATCTATTGGATCACAAAGAAAAAAAGTGTGAATAATGATTTGGGGTGCATTACTCCCCCCTTGCCTTAATAAAATTCCTTGAATAATAATTTTTCAGCACCTTAGGTTTTTCTTTTATTTTTAGAGTGTATTAGGGGCTTACCAATTGTTTTAATAATATACAACTCCTTCAAAAAGTTTCCTCTAAGTGAAACTTACACACAGTATTTATCACAACCTTTCTTGTAACATTCATAGATATTTTCATAGGTCAATGTAAATTATTCTGTTTTTGTCAAGAGATTTTAAATGGCTCATACTGAACTTTTTTGGCACATTCTTTGCATTGTTATTTTCAGATAACTATTGTTTGCTGATCACCAATACCTTTTTGTTGTTGTAGATGTTTTGGCATTTTTATTGATGCTTTCAGGTAACATCTGTAAGGGATTTTGGCAATTCAAAAGAAAAACAGTCTACAAACATTATTTACAAAATATTTCAAAACCATTGGTCACCAAACATTATTTACAAAGCATATCAGATTAAGGAAATATGTTTTCAAGCTATTGTGAGCAGAATCACAAATACTGTATTAATCCATTTGTACAGTATCTATAGCGAACATAGATTGCATACTTCAGGCTGTAGGTGTGGTGCAGCTGCATAGTTTATTAGTTGTCAGGTGATATTTTAGGGTGGGATTTGTTGCAGGTTATTTAAAAGCCTTATGTATGCTGGAAGTTTGTTCCATGCCTTGGAGACAGAGAATGGTGAGTCACTGTAATAATTATTAGATTCATTCGCAAACTTTGAGTTTAATTTTTGAGGATCTTAGGGTTCTTCATGGTACATGCCATTGGACAAGATTTCACAATGAGGGTGTTTTACGTAGATGAAGTATTTTGTGTACTGTGAGTAGCTGGGAGAGGGTGATGTGCTCAGGAAGTTCAAGTCAGCTGAAGATATTGACTGCCATGCAGTGATGGGAGCACTTTGGGAAGCTGCATGCAAATTTGCTGATTTTGTTTAAGTGCTTTCTAGTTTATGTTTGGTGGAAGATTTGAGACTTGTGAATATTGTTGAGGTATATAAGAGGGTAGGGAGGTGGCAAGTTTTTTTTTTTTTTTGCTATGATCACTTAGCAGGTGCTTTGCTCTATAAACAGAGAGCCTAGTATGCAATGTGTCTTTTTAAAAGCAGTGTCAATGTGCAGATCACATTTTAACTTGTTATCAATGATAATTTCTAATAATTTTGTGCTGATGAAGTTTTTAATATTTGTGTTGTTTTACAAGATAATATTAAGGTCAATGTTGTTTGGATTTATGGTTTTAGGAAGGAATAGGATTAGTATGGTTTTGTTGGGGATTTATTTAGCCAGTTTTCTACAGAGGTGAAAGCTTCCTGCGAGATGGTTTTTAAGGTGGGAAGATTTGGGGCTGAGCAAACTGAGGTTGAGTCATCAGTATATTGTACTATGGTAGTGAGTTTTGATTCCTTGTGTATGTCATTAATGAAGATATTTAAAAGTATTGACCCAAGTATGGAGCCTTGGTGGACTCCTGTAGTGATTGGAAGGAATGTTGAGTGGGAGTCATTCCATTTTACAGACTGGGTGCTATTGTTTAGGAAGCTGGTGAACCAGCTAGATTAAGGAGTTGTGAGGCCTTTAAGATTTAGTCTTTGAGGAGGTAGGTGATGTGAGACCATGTTGAAGGACTTTGATATTCCAGGAAAAGGTTGAAGACAAAAATGACCCAAGCTTTTACTTTGAAAAATGGTTTCTAGGAAATGTAGCAAGGCAGTTTTGGTGCTGTGGTGAGGTCAAAAGCAGTGTTGGGTAGGAGAAAGTAATTGTTTATCAATTAGAAAGACTAGGAGCTGCTGATGCATACATTTTTCAAGTACCTTGAAGACAGGAGGAAGGATTTCAATAGGGTTATAGTTTGACAGTTTGATGGATGTACCACCTTTGTGGGGTCTATATTATGATATCGCACACTCAGAAGAGTGAACGACACATAATCAAGCCCATGTAAGCGAAAGCATACAACGTCGAAACCTCAGAACAGCGATTTTTTTCCAAGGGAATAAAATCGCTGTTCTGAGACAAAAAAACAAAACAAAAAACTATAAAACATTGCATAATGTGGGGGGCTTCATCCCCCACATCTCAGACGTGGGATTGCACTACAGTGCCAAAAAGGCATAGTAGCGAAAGCAGACAAATTCTTTCCCAGGGAAAGAATCCGCTGAAAAGCCGCTTCGCTATTTTGCCTTTTCACTCTTTTCAGTTTGACAAAGACGCATTCGACAATCTGCGTCTGTGACAGCATAATAGGGAGCCCCTTTGTGTAATGGGATTATGAAGGAAGTCTTCCATAGGGCTGGAATGTAGTCTTCTATAATGGATCTATTAATTAGGATAGATACAGGCTAACAAATGGTGTCAGTGGCTATACTGAGATACTCAGATGGGAGGTTGTCAGGAGCTACTTGTGTGGGTTTTAGTTTTTTAATGTATTTTTGATGGTATTTGTATGGATGGTTGTTAAGGTTGAATGGGGTGTGGAGCTATGGTCATGGGTGTTTAGGTGGGGTGGGTATAAGTTGTTATTGTGTGAATTAAGTAGAGTACTGGAGATGAAGTGCTTGTTGAATTTGTTTGCAATATCCCTTCTGGTTTCAGATGAGAAAAGATTTGGTGTAAGTTTTCTGCCTGTTTTTGGAGGTTGTTTAAATTTTGTTAAAATCTTTTGGGGTGTTTGGTATGTGTGGTCTGCATACCTCTCAGCCTCTCAGCTCAAAAAATCTGGGCAAAGCCAGAAATAATGGTGAGACATAGGCCCAAACATAGGGGCAGATTTTAAATATTGCTCTTATAAAGTTCCAAAGTTGCTAGAGTAACAGGTTTTGCATTATTATGTATTTTCTGAATTATATGAAGTCTGAAACTCAAATGTGTGTCATTATTTAGTGACTTCAATTCTCAGTGATTTGCCAGACAACCATACATTTTATGAGGAACAGACCAAAATATGAGGTACAAATCTGGATAGTTGAGAGGTCTGGTGGTCTGGTTTGTGGAGATGAAGCTCTTTTTATCATAATGGACTTGTGCCTTTGTGCTTTTTCTAAGGCACAAATATCAGGATTGGGTCCTAGTTTTGTGCCATTGCTTCCAGGTTTTGTTTCAGTCTCTCATGAATTGTTTAGTTTGACAGGTTATCTGTGGGGCAGAGTGTGTTCTCACTCTTTTATGTTTCAGTGGGGCTTGTTGGTTTAGTAAGGTTAAGATGGAGTTATTGAAATGGCAGATAGCTTATTCTAGAGGCATATATTTGAGAGGTTCCCAATCACATTGTTTTACTGTGTCATTAAATATGGATTTATAAAAATTGTTTGTTTCTAATACAGTTGAAGTGTACGGGTTTGGGGAGCTTGTGCTATTCTATGTTGATGTAGAGGGTGATCATCACTGTAGCTGTTTATTGGCCAGAGGACTTATTAGTCATTATAGGTTCATAGGTTCATAGGTAGGTACTAGTCTATTGGCCCAATGGCCTACATAAGCCTAGCCAGCAAGGTTCCATTGCTTATACCACCCAAGAAAGTTATTTTCCTGTGCGACTGTCCAGCAGAGACACAGAAGTGATTCCCCGGGGTGTATTTCCTGTTTCCCTTCCACTCATCAAGATTTTTCTTGGAGTGCTAATGAAGAACTTTGCTTGACATAGATGGGTAACTTGTTCCAGAGTATAGAAAGTCTCTGGGAGAAGAATCTATCCCTCCAGCATGTCCTGTTTATTGTGGTGACAAGGTTTAGGTCCCTAGAGCGTGTAGCTCAGAGGGATTGGGATTTCTTTAGGTGTAGCATGTTCAACAGCTCTGGGTTTGACATAGCTTTATATGTTATGCAGAGATCACCTTGGAGTAGGCGATTATTGTGTGTTTTTAGTGTCTGTATAAATGTGGTGCATTGTGGGACTTGTGGCTCATTTCCGCAGAGCTCAGCAATGCTTGGTGTCCTCTGCTGTGTTTCAGAAGAAATGTTTTTATATCAAGTGCTATCCAGGCAAAACTAAGTACTTTTTTTAAAAAATTGCACTTGTTTTGTGTTTATATAATGAACTGCTGTTGATTCATTGAATTATTTACTACCTGTTCTGCATTTTAGACTGTTTGTCATTGATGTAGACTTGTAGTGATTTATTTCACTTTACTGTTGGTTTACCTTGCCTTAAATTGCCTTATTAGCAGTGACTATCTAGCTACTTAAATTACTAGGATAGCATAGTGATTAGTACACTTTTTGTGTATTTTTACATTAAGAGGATGGAGTTTATTCCCCTAGGGGTAGTAGGTGGTAGCCTAGTCTCTCTGAGTTGGGAAACACACAGAAAGGTCTCTAAGAGTAGTAATTTATCGACCTAAGGGTTTATTAGTCATAGTTATGTCTTTAAAGTGCTTGTATAAATTTGGCACACTTGTTTGGAGCTGTTCTATATGCAGTGGTGGTTAACGTATCCTGTGTTGTAGAAGGTAAAATTGTTCTACAGAACTACTTATGGAACTTCTCCCAGTAACTTGATAATTGTAGATAGTAGGGCAGAAATCTGGAGATCCCAAGGTCACAAGAGGTCAGAGGAGGGAGAGAGGTTGCAGGGGACAATAGACAATCAGATTATTAATAGTTTCTGAGTCATTAAGCTTTCCTTCAAGGACTACAATATTTTTAATTATAGTAGCCTCACTATTGATGAGATCCAGTTTAATTTATTTCAAAAAGGATTTACCTTAGTTCCACATTGTAATGGAGATATAGTAGATGTTTTGATAGAATTTAAGTTATTAGGAAGTTCAACTTAGCATACTTATTTTGTGATAAATCCACTGATAGTTCTGGTCCTAGGTTTAGGACTCCAATTGCATATAACCCTCCTTTACATTCCAGTTATTAATGCTTTTGATAAAGCATGTGAGAATGATTTGTACAAATATTTTAAGAGCAATCGTAATAGATACTACAACCTGAATAATATAGAGTTCCAGTAGTTAAAAGAGCTTTCTCAAGACAGATCCCTTAGAATTATGAAACACGATAAGGGTGGGGGTACTTTTGTCATGGATAATACTAGATATTCTAGAAATATGTTGAATTTATTATATAATGAAAAGAAATATTGTGCGGTATCTATCAGTGAAATTCATATAGCATACAAAAAGATTGACTTACATTTATATGAAGCTCTAATGCAAGGTACCATTAACTATGGTGAATATAATTTTTTACTTAACAATGAACCTTGTGTTTCTTCCATTTTTGAAATTCTGAAGGTTTGTAAGGATCTTTATGACCCCTCTCTGAGACCTATAGTGTCGGCGCACGGTTCTAAGACTCACCCTATGACAATGTTTTTAGATATGGTTTTGAAAACATTTTCACATCAGTGTCTTAACATTCTTAAAGATTTATGGAATTTTTTAAGAAATATTACTCCAGATTGTAGCATAAATATCTTAATTTTGCCACTATTGTATAAAAAGATTTATAAAGTCTAGGAAATCAAACATAATGAAGTTGTTGTTTGTTAGTTACATTAGACCCAATCTTGAGTATGGAATAACAATATGGAAGCCCTACAGGAAAACAAGCATGTATAAACTGGAAAGAGTACAGTGGAAATATACCAAGGGCATCCATGGATGTGAAAATCTAAGTTATTATGAAAGACTAAAATATCTGAACTTGTACAGTGTCTCTTACAGATATTTAAGAGACCTTATTCAGGTTATATAAGGCATTTAGGGACAACTACCTCTGGGAATGTTTGGGTAGGGTTACCACCTCTCCCACTTTGAGAGGGACAGTCCCTCGTTGGGCAGTTGTGTCCTGACAAAAAATATTAAAAAGGGCAAATGTCCTGAGATTGTAGGACATAATTATGTCCCATATTTTATGTAATAGTTGCATAAAATAGTTATTTCTGTATCTAAAATACCTACATGTTACAAGAAACATAATAAGCAACTAAACTGCTACAAGAATAAGCTTTTATTTAGGAAAAAAAGTTAAGTTCTATCCTTTGTACTGACTGTGGGTATGTGTCGGCCTGTAAAATCTGATGTGTGATCCAAAAATGTCCCACTTTGGCCATTTGAAAAGGTGGCAACCCTATGTTTGGGGTTATCAAAAAGTACTAGAGAATCATCAGATAACCTATGTAGAAGGTTCTGTAGGAATGAGAAGGGTACTAACTGGTTCTCTGACAGAGTAGCTGATGCTTGGAACAGATTACCAAATTACATTAAAGCAAGTACTAGTTTAAATATTTTTAAGAACAGCCTGGACACTTATTATGGGAACAAGTGTTTTGGTATATTGGCAAGCTAGAAGGTCATTAATGCCCGTGCTTGAAACATTTGTATGTATGTATGTATGTAACTATATTAATGAAACTACTAGTTTTCTCAAATTTACATGAGATGTTAAGAGTTATTTGGATGTTACTATTAATAAATGAAATGATGGTTTTGAGTCAAATATTTTTACAAAACCTGCCTTTTTCAGTTTGTGTTTACAGCTTACTACTTGTCATCCATTTAGTCACAAAAAGAATTTAGTCAAAGGCAAATAATAAGGCTTTCCTAACTTTTATCACCCTGGAATTGAACAGATGGATAAACACTATACTGGGGCTATAATATTAAGTCATAATTCAAGCTCAAAGGGGATTAAAGACATCATAACTAATAATCTGAATATTTTTCAAATCTGATCTGGCTTTTAATAGTTATGTTGGGATTTCAACTGCTTTTGTTTATAACGGAGGCTATAATTTGAAGGACATTTTTGAACAAGGCAGAGGTGAAACAAATGGTGATACTAAGAAAGTGGGTAGCTGGAGATAAGGAATGTGTCACTTTTGCAAATATATTTTGGAAAGAGATACCTTTCCAATTATATATCATGGCCAACAACTTAAGACAACTATTAGGGAAAATTGTGCCGCAAGGGGGTGTGGTATGCAATGCTATATGTCAGTAGTGTCACAATTTTTACAGGGAAAAGCTTAAGAAAGGCATATATGAACATTACTAAGAAATAAAAAAGAGAATAGCAACAATGCACTTTAGAAACATCAAAATGGTTGTCCCCATAATTCTGATGTGAAAAACAAATTTGGTGTCATTCACAAAGTTGGAAATTCGTATAGAGGCTGGAACTGGGAACCCCTTTTGGAGTATAAAGAACTGGTTTGGCAGCTTCGTTTAAATGCTACATCAAAGCCAGCGCTGAATGAATAGATTTCTATCAACAGTGGTTTAAAATTGATGGATGCTAAGTTGTAAGAGGTTTTGTGTTTCATTTTTAGGAATTAACATTTGCATTTTTGATCAATTTGAATGTTGTACATATTCATATTATTGATAGGGATAAGAAAACATTTTTTTTTTCAGAGCACAATTTTAAATGCGACTAATTAGTTGAAATACGTTAACTGCTTAATGTATTTGATTGGTATATTTGGATATATAATGTCAATTGTTGATTTTGCACCCATGATCTAATGAAGTCCATTCTACAGGATGAAAGTGCTTAGCAAGGGTGTTCATTATTTTGGACCATATTAAAGCCATGTTTTGAAAAGTGACCAGCTTCTCTAGTTGTGGTCCTTTCCATGTTAGTATCTCTTTGCATTGTATTGGTGGTGTTTTTTTATACAAGGAGGCCATAGCAGTTTTTGTTTGTACTATGATTGTAGAGAAGCTACTTTGCACTTTGAGAAGCACAGAGCAACTAGTTTGCATGTTGATAAACACTTTAGTCCTTTGTCCAAGAAGCACCTTAAAGCACTGCACCTTAAATATAGTATTACATTGCCTGATTTAGTCCTTAGTCCAAGAAGCACTTTAAGCACTGCACCTTAAATATAGTATTATATTTCCTAATTTAGTCCTTAGTCCAAGAAGCACCTTTAAGCAGTGCACCTTACGTATTGTATTATATTGCCTGATTTAGTACTTAGTCCAAGAAGCACCTTTAAGCACTGGACCTTAAATATAGTTTTATATTGCCTGAGTTAGTCCTTAGTCCAAAAACCACCTTTAAGCACTGCACCTTAAATATAGTATTATATTGCCTGATTTAGTCCTTAGCCCAAGAAGCACCTTTAAGCACTGCACCTTAAGTATAATATTATATTGCCTGATTTAGTCCTTAGTCCAAGAAGCACCTTTAAGTACTGCACCTTAAGTATAGTATTATAATGCCTGATTTAGTCCTTAGTCCAAGAAGCACCTTTAAGCACTGCACCTTAAATATAGTATTATATTGCCTGATTTAGTTCTTAGTCCAAGTACCTTTAAGCACTGCACCTTAAATATAGTATTATATTGCCTGATTTAGTCCTAGTCTAAAAAGCACCTTTAAGCACTGCACCTTAAATATAGTATTATATTGCCTGTTTTCATCCTTAATCCAAGAAGCACCTTTAAGTACTACACCTTAAGTATAGTATTACATTGCCTGATTTAGTCCTTAATCCAACAGACAACTTTAAGTACTGCACCTTAAATATAGTATTATATTGCCTGATTTAGTCCTTTGTCCAAGAAGCACCTTTAAGCACTGCACCTTAAATATAGTATTACATTGCCTGATTTAGTCCTTAGTCCAAGAAGCCAATCCACATGCAGGTAGAGAATGGCCACGAACTATTCAGTTTTTTCCAATCACTTAATGTTTCCCAAACAACAAGAACGAAGGCAGCAAGTACTCCAAAAGTTAAAAAGTTTATTCGCTAGCAAGTAAGCGCTTTCACCCAAAGGCTTTATCAAACTTCAACAGTGCTAATACATCCATACACAAATATATATACAGATGGGAGGAAGCTGATAGGTCCAAACAAATTAATTAAAAATCAGGTGAAGCATATTAAAACAGCATACATAAATCACTAATAAAAACTTATAAAAAAGTTTTTAAAACTTCTCTCAAAGATAAACAAAACATATATATATAAACAAACAGGTTATAGAACCATAAAAATGTAGGAAATATATATACAACCACCTAATGTGGTCTAAACAATCTTTTCCTACGTAACATAGGTTTCACTTGTACCTTGTCATTCAGACCAGGGGACCTATCCGCTCTAAACCTAATTATCCACCTTAACTCACATTCTTGCAGGTAAGCATCTACATTCCCCCCTCTAAGACTAGGAAACACCTGCTGTAGCACACTAAATGTAAAATAATGGTCTGCTCCCATATTTCTAATATGTTTCACAAGGGCATTATGTTCAGATGCAGTCCTAATACTATAAACATGTTCTCTGATGCGCTCCCTAAGTTGCCTACACGTTTTACCTATATAAAACGCTAAACTGGAGATGCATCGAGCAATATACACAACATTAGAACTGATACAGCAAGTACAGGTATTAAAATTATATTCAACACCAGTTGCAGGGTGCAGAACATTTTTTCTAACATCTATATATTTACATTGATCACACTGTTGACAAGGTACAGTGTTATAATCCCCTTTTATTCTAACTGCAGGTGTACAAACAGATCTATGACAGAGAGTTCTTTTCAAGTTTTGTTTATTTTTATAAACAAAACTCGGACATAAACCTACTATATTAAATAGTTCGTCATCCAGACCCAATACCTCCCAATGCTTATGGACAATATCCCTTATCATACTAACATCTCTAGTAAAATACAGGGTTAACCTTAAATTCTCAGTTCTCACTATTGTTGACGTAGATTCAATACCTTCCCATTCAGAAGCATATGTATGCTGTTTTAATATGCTTCACCTGATTTTTAATTAATTTGTTTGGACCTATCAGCTTCCTCCCATCTGTATATATATTTGTGTATGGATGTATTAGCACTGTTGAAGTTTGATAAAGCCTTTGGGTGAAAGCGCTTACTTGCTAGCAAATAAACGTTTTAACTTTTGGAGTACTTGCTGCCTTCGTTCTTGTTGTTTGGGAAACATTAAGTGATTGGAAAAAACTGAATAGTTCGTGGCCATTCTCTACCTGCATGTGGATTGTCTTATTTATTATTTTATTCTTGGATGCAGGAGCGTTTGTCTCTCTTTTGGTGTTGCGCCTTTTGATTTTCCATTTATCGTTACCTTACCAATTGAGGGAGATGGCCATTAGTGTACCTGGAGTGAACGTTGAGTTGCCGTACAGACTAGAGGAACCAGAATCGGTGAACCGGAAGTTAACCCGGTTCAAAGACTGTTTGGCTGCCACGAAGAATATGCTGTTATGTTTTGAGCCGGACCTACAAGTGGATAACATCATTGATACTGCAGAATTGGGGACAGACCTGAATAGGTTGGAGTTGGATTTTATCAAGCTAAAGAAACTACAGTTGCAGCGGCAACACTTCGAAGCATGTATTGAGAAACACGTAATACCTCGTGGTTTACGAGTTCTCAAAATGCCGACTTCAGGTAATACCTTTCCTGAGCTGTTGCTTAAATGGCAACAGCTCAATCTTGAATTAAGTTTTAATTATATGAAACTCCTCAATGAGTTTCATCTAGTAGAAGAAAAAATTATATGAAAAAACGTGAATGAGCAGCATGACAATTTTTTAAAGAAATATAAGAGTTCTCAAGCTCAGTTTGGCCTTGAGAGACTGTTGGACAATGTTCAGTTGTTCGAGAAAAGGGTTTTGGAACAGAAAAGGAATAAATTAATAAGAGACATTCAGGACTTTCGTTGTGGTAATGTCTTTACTTGGCCACGTATTACAAATGAGCACAACAGTGGACAGAATGTTAGAACTATGCCTAGAGGCGATATGTCTAAAAATGTTACTGAGAATGTGCCTGTGCCTAATGATGTTGATACTATCAATAGGAGTGACGAATGTAATACTAATAGAAGTTCTTTCAGTAACTCTGGTAGTAGTTCTGATACTGTTCCTATAATGTCTGACATATGTCCAGGAATTTCACCCTCTGTCAATCAAAGGGTTGGAACTGTACCTTTAAATAATTGTGATGAACCAGTGGTTAGGAAAAAGACCCCTAATGATAAACCAACCACAATCCCTCCTGCCTTGATTATTGGTTCCAATTTACCTGCCCCTTTCCCGATAGCGAATACATCGCATCTAGGGAGATGGAGGTCTCAGAGCAGAGGCAGGAACAAACGGAAGGGGTCGGGAGGGGAGCACTCAGGACCCAACCTGAAGAAAATGTGGGAGAAAGTAGGGTAAAGCTAGTAGTTAATTTATCAAATAGAGCATTGAGTGTTTATGAGGATGAAGTTTTAAACAAAGGATTAAGTTTTATTCCTACCCGTGATAGTGACATTACAGACTCGATACTAGATATAAAAATGTTTGTTAGGAAGGTGCAGTTGAGGTTAGATTTTGGAAATCAGAATGGTGTAGAAATGCCAGAAGGTTTAGAGAGGTTTCGTCCTAATAGTTTATATACACCGGTTATACATCCGCTATTGGATACTTTTTCTAGAATGGTGGAAAATGATTTATATAAATATTATAATGGAAAAAGACATTCTGGTTTAAATAATCGTAGATTCAACCTTAGTTATCTACAAAGACAAGCACTGAATAACCTTAAGGATGACCACTCAATTGTCATCAGACTGGCAGATAAGGGCGGTCCGGTGGTAATTCTGGACACGATGGGATATGTGAATAATATGACACTTATGTTAAGTAATGAAGGGTTTTATGGTAATATAAGCTTGCAAGAGGTTGGTGTAAAAGTTTTTCAAGTTTATGACACGTTAGATGACTTATATAAAAGCTCTATTATTTCGAATACACTGTTTGAATACCTTAAAGTAAGTAATCCCCTTATACCAGTCATACAGGGTCTTCCAAAGATACATAAGTCTTTGGTAGAGCCACCCATGAGACCGATAGTAGCTGGACAAGGGTGGCTAACTGAACCCTTTTCTATTCTACTGGAGTTCTTTTTAAGACCCTTAGTAGACACTAATAGATATATACTAAAGGACAGTAAACAATTTTTACTTAATCTTTATGAGTATACTAGGTCACTAGATGACCATGAACCATACATCCTAGTGACCTTGGACGTAGTAAGTGTGTTCACGGTTATTCCTAATGGTGAAGGTCTGCTGAGGTTACAGTGTTATATGAGAAACAATTCAGATTTTGATGATAAAACCATTGATATTCTCTCCCTTTATTTGGAAATAGTTCTTGAAAATAATGTGTTTATTTTTGGAGATAAAATCTATATACAGAAGGATGGCGTAGCTATGGGCATGTCTTGTGCCAATAGCTACACCAACATTGTGATGGCTGATTGGGAAGAGAACTCTTTATTCCCCCTTGCCAGTTTTAAGGAGTACGTAGGTTATTACAGACGTTTCGTAGATGATCTTTCCCTTATTTGGAAGGGGGATGAGGCTTCACTATTAGAATTTGTGGATTCTTTGAATGGACTTACAGGGTTTCTTAAATTTACTTTGAATTATTCCTTATCGAATTTGTCATTTTTTGATGTTAATATATGCAGATTACCTAGCGGGTTACTGAATACTTCAGTGCATAGGAAGACATGTTTTAGGAACACACTCTTACATCGCCATAGCATGCACCCTAGGTTTGTATTTGAAAATGTAATGAAAGGACAGTTTATGAGAGCATCTAGACTTAATCCCTGTCCTATGGGGTATTCACGAGAAATTGATGCACTCAAGAAAAGACTGTTGGATAGATATTATGGATCTAGAGAGATAGATAGAAATAGAAGGACAGTTGATCAACTTAGGGGTAATGTAGCGAAACCCTATTTTTCTGAATGGGAAGGTATTGAATCTACGTCAACAATAGTGAGAACTGAGAATTTAAGGTTATCCCTGTATTTTACTAGAGATGTTAGTATGATAAGGGATATTGTCCATAAGCATTGGGAGGTATTGGGTCTGGATGATGAACTATTTAATATAGTAGGTTTATGTCCGAGTTTTGTTTATAAAAATAAACAAAACTTGAAAAGAACTCTCTGTCATAGATCTGTTTGTACACCTGCAGTTAGAATGAAAGGGGATTACAACACTGTACCTTGTCAACAGTGTAATCAATGTAAATATATAGATGTTAGAAAACATTTTCTGCACCCTGCAACTGGTGTTGAATATAATTTTAATACCTGTACTTGCTGTATCAGTTCTAATGTTGTGTATATTGCTCGATGCATCTCCTGTTTAGCGTTTTATATAGGTAAAACGTGTAGGCAACTTAGGGAGCGCATCAGAGAACATGTTTATAGTATTAGGACTGCATCTGAACATAATGCCCTTGCGAAACATATTGGAAATATGGGAGCAGACCATTATTTTACATTTAGTGTGCTACAGCAGGTGTTTCCTAGTCTTAGAGGGGGGAATGTAGATGCTTACCTGCAAGAATGTGAGTTAAGGTGGATAATTAGGTTTAGAGCGGATAGGTCCCCTGGTCTGAATGGCAAGGTACAAGTGAAACCTATGTTACGTAGGAAAAGATTGTTTAGACCACATTAGGTGGTTGTATATATATTTCCTACATTTTTATGGTTCTATAACCTGTTTGTTTATATATATATATGTTTTGTTTATCTTTGAGAGAAGTTTTAAAAACTTTTTTATAAGTTTTTATTAGTGATTTATGTATGCTGTTTTAATATGCTTCACCTGATTTTTAATTAATTTGTTTGGACCTATCAGCTTCCTCCCATCTGTATATATATTTGTGTATGGATGTATTAGCACTGTTGAAGTTTGATAAAGCCTTTGGGTGAAAGCGCTTACTTGCTAGCGAATAAACTTTTTAACTTTTGGAGTACTTGCTGCCTTCGTTCTTGTTGTTTGGGAAACATTAAGTGATTGGAAAAAACTGAATAGTTCGTGGCCATTCTCTACCTGCATGTGGATTGTCTTATTTATTATTTTATTCTTGGATGCAGGAGCGTTTGTCTCTCTTTTGGTGTTGTGCCTTTTGATTTTCCACTTAGTCCAAGAAGCACCTATAAGCACTGCACTTTAAATATATTATTATATTGCCTGATTTAGTCCTTAGTCCATGAAGCGCCTTTAAGCACTGCACCTTAAGTATAGTATTATATTGCCTGATTTAGTCCTTAGCCCAAAAAGAACCTTTAAGCACTGCACCTTAAATATAGTATTATAATGCCTGATTTAGTCCTTAGTCCAAAAAGCACCTTTAGTTGCCCTCTTTTAACCGCTTGTGTGTCACACACTCATGGCTCACCTAATGAAAGACCTGACATCATGGACATGCACCTTCCTAATTTCTAGTTTAGTGAACATGCATATCTTTAGACAATGTAGCAGTTGTCACATGTTCATTGAGAACCATTTAATCCTTAAAGAAACAAATACATAATGTGAGAGATGTATATACACAGTATCACTGGAGGAAAAACTCTCACATACAAGCACACAGAATAAAGATCAGTTTCTCAGAAACATACATCCTACACCCTCTGCACATATTATGTACCTTACGCATACAGCAACTTATGCTGCGGCACTTAAATGCAATCTTTGCAAACAACAAAGACCTCTCAGACAGTCTACCTGCAAAAATTATCCTCAATGAACCAAAAAACACTCATCAAAAGCAACACTTAACACTACACATACAGCCACACCCAATAGAGTCTTAACTTAAAATGACCATAAGGCAAGCCAATGCATTACTCAGGGCTATGGTCATAGTGGACTCCATTGTGGAACATACTGATGCCCCATTCAACAAGCTGGACAAAGAGAAAATAATGTTCAATTGCTTATCAGAAGACAGGATTTTCCAAATTACATATGCTCTCCAGTCACTGTGCTACATATGCCAGTATGACTCAGTTATAGTCATAGTCCATGTGGGTGTAAATGACCTGAGATGTACCTCACTAGACTACATGAAGAGAGGCATTAGGGAGCTCTCAGACTGGTACGTGCCTAGCACTAAGCAGCATTTTGCCTACCAAACTGGTGCTTATCTCAAGTGTTATTTATCTGGGATACAACATATGTTACGTGTGTTATGAAGGACAATCGATGAGTTAACATTTTTCTGGGGTTTTGGCAGTGTTCTATATTAAAAAGAAAAAGAAAGATGGGCTGTAATAAAACTAATTGTTTCCCTAAATGTAATACATGGATTACTACTGGGAATTTTTGGATGGAAGGGCAGACAGACATACCTATCAAGTATACATATTTTTGCCTCATATTTTTGGCATGTTCTTCATAAAATTAGTAGTTTTCTGGCAAATCACTGAAGATTGAGGTGAGTAAATATTGAGATACATTTGGGTTTTAGACTTCTAAACATATATCTAAATATATAAGAGTAAAATAAGAGGGCTGATGGACTGCTAAAATTAAGGGTAAGGGAGCTAGATCGAACAAAACAAGGAACATTACCCTGATTAATGGAACAAGCAAAAACTCTTAACCATACAGAGTACGTAAGAGCCAAGAAGGAAAATGGATGGGGAAGAAATTATATAAAAGTGAGTTTCGGTGATGTATGAGGGAGCTGCTTATAGATACAGTTAAATAGCTAAAAATACAACATACATTATAGGAAGGGGGACTATTGGGAACAGCACGGATCCAGTGTCTTAGAGATGTCTCTTTATGTCTGGTACTGATACTCTTATGTGGTTCAGTTCTGTAGCTTAAGTTTGCTTGGGAGTAACAAGGCTTATGTACCTAGGAATAAAGAATGTGTGACAGGAGAGGTAAGATAGATAAAAAAAGACCACCAATACTATATAAATAGTTAGTTATAATTCGAAAATTAGCAATGACAATAAAGTAGTAGTATTTCAGTTTGGGAGTAATTGTTATCATTGTATTTAATACATTTAAAGGACATTAAAGAAGGGAAGGAGGCTGGGAAAAGGAGAAGGTGGTTATCAGTGGGAATGGAATAGAACTGAGTTCAGAAGATAACAGAGTGCCTATGCAGAAGTAAGTTCTGTACCAAAAACAAATCAAGGTAAGACAGCAAAATCAGACAGGCAATAACATAATATATCATGGACCTCTGGTATATCTGCAAACATAAATACATAGAGGAGAAGTTCACCACAGCGTATTCAACTACAACAGGCATGTCTGCTAACAACAATACTGACTGGCTAACTTTTCATTACTTACTTAATTTCAAATCTAGGTACATAAATTACAGTGTTTAATAGCTTTAATAAATGCAATCCAGAATGCTCTCAGTCACTATTACAGGTGAGTTATCCACTTAATAGGAGATCTATCCGCTGGAAAAAAATATATATCTGGTTAACATAGGAAAGCAAACACACATAATCAAACATATACTGCTGAAATACATCCAAATGTTCTAATACGTAGTACAAGTCAGTCGCCACCAAGCAAAACACGCTGGTGTTGCAGTGTACATTTAGACTTAGATTGCATGAGTACACTAAAGAAATATGAGGATGCAATTGTAAATTGTACCTTCAAACCAATTCAAGTCTATGCAAACTCCATGAAATAACAAGATAAGAAATTAAGAAATGTACATGTTTGAGTGAAAACCTGTTCCAACTATCCAACTTCAGCACTCCGCTGCAGGAAGAAGAAGACTCAGACTGTATTCACAGTTTAAAAAGCACAGCAAACCCGTATATTCTCCATTGACTGGCATCTACACCACTCCTTTTAATGCACCATTATAAAACGAAAATGCAAGCTTTGCTTTAAGACAAAATATGATGGTAGCCACTCCATAAGCTATTCCTTTCACTGCAGCATTGCTTGCAGATAACAATAAAAATAAAATATCAGAAAACAACATGAGACCAGATACTAATATTTGGAGTTCAACTTCTGATATTGAGCATTTAAAAGCATTCTAAAGCTTAGATTTTCTTTGAATCTTGAAAAATTTTAAGTTTTTTTAAATGAGCTGACTGTAATGAAAGCAATCATGAAATAATGCATGAATATATGAAGAACATGCAGGTATAATGAAGATAAAAATGAAATACATACGAATGTAGTCCATGAAGCAAAGAATGGTGACAACAGTGGTATGCATGTGAAACTAATGACAAAAGAAAAGAAAACACATTCAGTGTATAAAATGATCAAAATTATTTGTGAAAACATTATGACAACAGACTCTAGACTGATTTGGCATCTGTTTCTTTTTTTCGTTAGAGCTGGCAGTTAATAAGTTTGTTTGTTAATAAAGTCTTGCTTCCTCTGTTTCCTCTAGCATTATAAAGTACTCACACAATTACAAATGGATAAAAGAAAGACATGACATAAATAGCAAACTCATTTTATTAAAAAATAAAACTTCTAGCTCCTTAGCATAAAAGCCTTCAAAGGAAGTAACATTATTAACAAGCTATATACATTATGTAGGTATATACATGCATATACAATGAACAATTAAAATGCTTGCAATAAAGACCATATAATCAAATGTCTAAACATTACATTAATATATATATATATATATATATATATATATATATATATATACACACACACACGCACACACACACACATATATATATATATATATATATATATATATATATATATATATATATATATATATACATACAAACATATATATGGGTTACTGACAACTGGTAAAGCATTCCAATTATCAAATGGGAAAAAAATCCAGTACAATTGATCAAAAAATCAAATACATTAGCTTTCTTCTGTTTGAGATTATAGTGCAGTGTGGATTGGGAAATGTGCCTTTTCCTCACTGTAGTTTGACCTCAGAGTTGGTAGATATAATTAGCACTGGTGTGGGGGGGTGTAGGGGGGTGTGGGGGTGCAGGAGGGCTTGCTCCCCATGGAAAAATCAATGTTTTTCTTTTTGTTTGATTTTTGATAGGCTGCTGACCAGCCAGTCATGTTTGATCAGGTGCCCTTAGATATAGTGAATTTTAGACACAAACACACACACACGCACAGACACACATGCACACACACACACACACACACACACACACACACACATATATATATATATATATATATATATATATATATAAAAATCTTACTTCTCAATGAATGGAAATATAATGATTTATATTAATAATGTAAAAGAATATTTGTAGAACTTTGACCCTATAGAAGAAATTGTATTTTTATACTGCATTAATAATTAATATCTAAACAATATGTAAACAGAACTGTTAAATGAAAAACCTGTCCACTGAATCATGTTTAATCCAAAACTCTTTGTCTTGTAGACATTATATAAGGAACTTTAGACCAAAACCAAAGTGCAGAAGTAGAATCCAATGAGGTCACCAAAGTATTTACTCAACAGATGACAGTGTATTAGAAAAATAAAGGTAAGACCTAGGCCCTTCTTCAGCCGCTGTACACTTGTTTTTATATTACTTCAAGACACAGGAAATGTAATTGGCAGACAAATTTAAATCCAACCCTTTATTTTTTTTAGTTATTTTTGTAATGTCAAACATCTGATGTAAAACAAATAGTAACTTTATAAAATAATGTATCTAAAGTTCTGCTTTCCTTGAAAGAAACAACATTTAGCTGCAATAACCATAAAAAAAAATGTGGGGGGGAGGGGGAGAAGGTCTGAGTCCACTGCATCTCCTAAGAGGGCGCTGACCCACACTGCTTGTTAACTAATATAATTTACGCAAAAAGTAAAACGCCGTAGGGGTAGAAAGAAATTACCCATCTGCAGTTCATCCTGGAATGAAAAGGGAGTGTTTGTAGGATTGGTCCTTCGGTCACTGCTTGATCTGACTAATTTCATGAATCATTGTTTGAATAATTTTAAGTCCCACAGCAAATCCACTATCTCTGCTAGAAGAATTCCCTAAGGCTTTACAGCCCATACTGTTTGCAATTTATATACATGTAATTGAAAACATTACTTTAAATTTGCAATGCTTGTGTAAAACAAACAAAACATTCTTATAAAAAGAAACTGCAACTGAAAGGAACAGATTCCAAAAAAAGTCAATGCAGCACAGTGGAACCACCTTCTGAAATGCAAATGCTGCCCTGAACAGTAAAATGAGTGGGGCACATGATCTCTGTTCTGCCTCAAACTTTTATACCATATCAAATTATGTAATTTTGAAACATGCAATACAAATGGATAACATTACAGCTCACAAGGTAGCCAACAGCATGAGAAGCCTCTTAAGCTACTGAGCCTATCAAATCTGTACAGTGAGCACAATATTTGGGAAGTATATGAATGTATGGTATGCAGGGGCTGAGATTACTCTATATGCACGCAAGTATTTGTGTGCGTGTGTGTGCGTGCGTGTGTGTGTGTGTGCGTGTGTGTGTGTGTGTGTCTGTGTGTGTGTGTGTTTGTATATATATGGTCTACTTCTGTTTGTCGAAAATATACTTTATCGAAGAACAGAAGTATGAACCCACTTCAGCAAAAATGCACTTTCGCAAATTACACTTTACCGAAGCACGGCACAGTGGGGGTAAGGGAATACACCCTTTTCCCCACTGTAGTGAGATCTCAGAGTTAGTATATTTAAGTAGCAGGGGTGTGGGGGGCACAGCCTCCCCCATGGGGGTGCAGGGGGGCTTGCCCCCCCTGCAAAAATGCGTTTGTAGTGTGTTTTATGTGTGGTTTTGTGCATCGGTAAAGTGTAATTCGCGAAAGTGCATTTCGCTAAATGCACTTTCGCTGAAGTGGGTTTGTACGTCTGTCCTTCGATAAAGTGCAATTTCAACAAACAGAAGTAGACCCACACACACACACACACACATATATATATATATATATATATATATATATATATATATATATATATAAAAAACTGTAGCATGTGATACCAAAATATAAGTTGTTTAATCCAGAGGGACAAACATGATCGAGGTAGACAGTTGATGAAAAATGGACAGTGTAGGCAAGGGAAAGAATCATGATTTGGCCAGGATTAGCTTTGCTTTAAATTTGCTGAACTGTGCTGAATATGGAGGTTTGAGATTTGGAAATATCATCTTTATTGAAATTACATGTGTAGCATAAGAACAGAGTTGTGAAAAATGCATATTTCTGGACAGAATATCTCAAACATTCTTGTGAAATATATTCAGTAAACTTATAGTCTGGTGGATGACGTTTCTGAAGCATAATGCAGTATTAATCCACATTCTATATGTAAACATTTAAATAAATATTAACACGTATAAAGCATTACACTACAAAATTACATCCTCTGTTTTTATTTCACTGCTTGTAGGGTTGCCTGGTAAAATCCACAAATGTATAATACAAGGGATTATGCACTGCAGATCTAGACAGAGGAAAGTACTTTTTTTTTTAATTAAATGTTTCAGTGTCACGGTCTTTCATTTGTGGAGTGTCTTTACCACACATTTTGCTGTCTTCAGTATATCTACCTCAGTAACTGGGCAAAATGTAATGTATGTATGTATCTATATATATATATATATATATATATATATATATATATATATATATATATATATATATAGGACTTGTGAACGAAAGTTCAAAAGCCCAAATCCATTACCACTGAACACACTTTAACGAAAGCGCTTTCATTGAAAAAGAAAAATCTACTTGAATGCAGGGGGGCAAGCCCCCATGCACCCCCACACCCCCCCTACTTTAATATTCTCACTCCGAGGTCATACTACAGTGGGGAAAAGGGAATCTTCCCTTATGGCACCGTAGTACGACTGGAACAATAAGCATACTTACGAGAAAGTGCTGCTTCCGTGAACAGCACTTTCGCGCAAGTATGCTCACCAAATTTGGATTTGGTGAAAGATGCAGTCGAGCATCTGTACGGATCCCATATATATATGTATATATATATATATATATATATATATATATATATATATATGCACATCATAACATATTTATTTATTTATTTGTTTGCAGTTTGTTGATTGGATAAGTAGATTAGTCTGTTGTTTATTTTCAGCCATGACATGGGCTCAGAATTACAGAATATAACATGAGTACAATACATACATGCATAGATCAAACACAACAAATAATAAAAATAAAAATATGCATTCAATATGAGGAAAATTCAACAAACATGCATTGCTAGCAGTTAGTAAAAGCCGAACCAAATATTTATATATTTACATTATTTCAGTACATTCACTTACTATGAGTCAGAAGGTAGTTTCCTTCCAGTAATCAGACGTTCAAAGAAAAATAAAAAACAAACTAACCATAAAAAAGCAAAACCGGAGGGCTGCTGTGTGCAAAAAACCAGGAAATCTTTCTTTTGCTCGAGAACATGTTCACATTTACTATTCTCATGGTTAGGAATGCAGAGCACATTTACTATTCTCATGGTTAGGAATGCAGAGCACATTTACTATTCTCATGGTTAGGAATGCAGAGCACATTTACTATTCTCATGGTTAGGAATGCAGAGGTGACTAAACTGATTGGTTCAGAGTAACAGGAGAGACTGCTTTGTGCATAACATTAGTCCCCCTATTGATACGCTGTAGAAGACTGTATCTGGTTTTCTTTTCTGTACATGACTTTCTATACATCAGGACTTGAAGTTCTACTACAAAAAGGTGGCAATCGCTGTGACACTCACGCACTGGCCCTGCAATCAAGGAGCCTCAATCCTCACCACTAACACCAGTGAGGGGCGTCCATATAGGGAAAGGATAATAAATACACACACAGTAAAGTACAATTTCCCTTAAGAGCACACAGAGATCACAGTCAGTCTGGGGCCGGTTTCTCCCTTTCTCTCCAGGTCCCCAGTCAGATTCCCCACTGGCACAGCTATAGGGTCCAGATCTCAGCCTAGTGTGCAAGCTCAAACCTCCAACACCCTCTCTGTCCGACCAGTGCTTTGTTTCCATGCCCAAGTAGCTGACACACACACACACGCACACACACACACACACACACACACACACACACACACACACACACACACACACACACACACACACACACACACACACACACACACACACACACACACACACACACACACACACACACACACACACACACTTTGAGATACGAGTTATATACAGCCACACAGATTCTCCTGGGGAAGGCTGGCACAGATTCTCCAGCTGTGTCCTTTTTACCCAGATTATACGGTAGATATCACTGCCACCACACAGCTAATATTTATTAGCTACTCAAAGGCCCTTATTAAAGGGTGTCCAGTTATTACTGTGCAATATTATTATCCAAATGGTAAGTGTGACTGCACAACAAAGCTTATTTGGAGTGACTTAATACAGTATCACTATATACATGCAATGTACTCATAGAGCTTACGTTATCTCTACACAAAACAGCCACAGTTGAAAGATTTAAAAATATTTAATAATAATAAAAACACAAGATAATACTTCTTACTACACAGCGCTAGTCAAGACTTGGTGAGTTGGATGTTCTCAAGACAAATGCTCTAATGTTCTCATTCTTTCTGTCCTTAAATTGATAACACATTACCACTGATTCATTTCAGATTACATCATTTCTTTCTGGTTCCCAGGCTAACAGACTCTCAGAGGTTAATGGCCCCGTTGATCTTGCAGCTGGTCAGGAACCAGAGCAATAAAAAAAATTAAACATGCAAATTTTAGCCATTAACTCTGGCCTCAAAACAATAGTGAGAATTCCTTCTTCCAGACATATCGGATCCAAGTTTTGACATCAAAGAACTGACTTGTCAGCTTTGTTACAGCAGAGTGCACTGTTGTTACATTTTTGCAGTTCCACATTTAACACCATTTTTTCCCATTTAAGAGAACAAGCCTGTGGCTTATATTAATATTTACAAATGAAAGAATTATCTACTAAATTCTATCTGGCTAGGCTGGCAGCCTTCACCTATCTTCACACATCTCCCCCTGGAGAACTGAAGTTAGTTTTTCATCTGACCCTTGAGAAATGTTGCTTGAGAGGGTTAGGTCTATCTGAGTATACCTTACCCCATTCCCTGTCTTGACAGCCCATCTGCGTTGGCATTGCTAATCCCACTGCGGTGCTGCACTGACATATCATATGCTTGCAACCCTAGGCTCCATCTTAGCAACTTGGCATTTTGCTGGCTGTCTCTGTTTAACCATGTCAGATCTGTGAGAGGAGCAGCTATGGTACTATATCTGGGGATGAACTTTCTGTAGTACCCTGCTGTCCCTAAGAATGCCCTCACCTTCTTTTTGGTAACAGGTGCAGGCCATGCCTGAATGGCTTCTACTTTGGAAGGTACTGGCCTGATCTTACCACTCCCCACTCTATTTCCTAGGTAGAAGACTTCTGCCATACCAACCTGACATTTGCTTGGCTTAATGGTCAACTCTGCCCTCTGTAGTCTACCTAGAACCTCCCTGACATGTTGAAGGTGCTCCTGCCAGGAATGGCTGCAGATGGCAATATCATCCAGGTAAGCAAAGGCAAACCCTTCTGCTCCTGCTAGGATATGATCTACCAGCCTCTGGAAAGTCGCTGGGGCATTTTTCATCCCAAAGGGCATCTTTGTGAATTCATACAAGCCAAAAGGAGTCACAAAGGCTGACTTCTCTTTAGCAGTGGGAGTCAAGGGCACCTGCCAGTAATCCTTGTTAAGATCAATGGTTGTAAGATACTTAGCCCTACTCAGCTGCTCTAGGGCCTCATCTGTCCTAGGCATAGGGTAAGCATCTGACTCTGTGTGACTATTTAATTTCCTGTAGTCCACACAGAACCTGGTGCTGTCATCCTTCTTTGGCACCAGCACCGCTGGGGAGACCGAGGGATTGTTGGACTCTTGAATCACCCCTAGTTCCAACATCTCCTGTATCTCCTCCCTCAGAGTTTGCTTGACTCCCTCAGGCATGCTATAAGGGGCCTGCCTAATAGGCCTTTGGGGTTCTGTATCCACCTGTTGCTGCACTAGTTGGGTGCACCCTGGTTTCCCAATGAACATGCCCCCAAACTCCTGTAACACTGCTCGAATTTCTCAAACTTGGGTAGGAGATAGCTGCTGGGACATTGCTACCCCTTCCACTGAGGTGTCAGTCTGAGCCTCACTGAGATGATCAGTCACCAGATCTCCCTCAGACTCCTCCTGTAAGCCACTGCAAATGCTTAGCACAAGGGCCTGCCTATCATGGTAAGGTTTCATCATGTTAACATGGTACAGTTTGTGCCCCTGCCTCCTGCCTAGCAGTTCCACCATGAAGTTAACATCACTTACCTTTCTTACCACCTTGTAGGGTCCCTCCCAAGCTGCATGTAGCTTGCTGTGTCTGACAGGAATGACAACCATTACCTGCTGCCCAACAGCATACTCTCTGTCTTGAGCATTCCTTTCATACCACACCTTTTTCTGTTGTTGGGCTTCTGACAGGTTCTCCTGGGCCAAGCCCATGAGTCCCTTGAGCCTTGTCCTGAGGTCTAGGACATATGCCACAACAGACTCTTGTGAGGTTCGCACTCACCTTCTCACTCATCTTGAATTAAATCTAGAGGTCCCCTCATCCTTTGCCCATACTGCAACTCAAAGGAAAATAAACCTGTGGATTACTGGGGAACCTCTCCGTAAGCAAACAACAGATGGAGCAAATATTTATCCCACTCCCACTTAAACTGGTCTGCAAATGCCCGGAGCATGGACTTGATTGTAGAGTTTAACCTCTCAACCAGACCACACCACTACAGGGGAATCTCCCACTCCTGCACTGTAGCAGGATCTCCGCTATCATTTGTCAGCCTTTCAAACGTTTGCTCATATGGTGTCGACCATATGAGTTTCGAACATTTGAAAGTTCGAACAAATGAAGGGCTCCTATATATATATATATATATATATATATATATATATATATATATATATATATTTTATTATTATTATTTTACATTTGTTTTCCGGGCTAGTCTAACTGGATAACATGTCCATTTTCAGTAGAGGCCCGGGGAGATAAGCTCCTAGATAGGACAATGAAATTAACACAATCACAACTAATGACACGAGACAAATACAAACTATTTACAGTACCTATTTCAGGTTATCACAGTAATATTTAGAGTGAAGAATACAGGCATAACAAAGGAATGATAATACAATCAAGGTATGCTAGAGATAGTTTAGAAAATTAGTTTAATAAGGAGGTGATGATGTGTGTGAGTAGTCAGGGCAGGAAGAGAAAAGTATTTGGAGGCACATATAGACTAGTCAGGTTTGGAGCATGGGCATAACCAGTGAGTTTTGAGGAACAATTTCAATTTATTTTTGAAACAGGATAGTGAGGGAAGTGTGGAGAGTTCATTTGGGAGGAGATTCTTCCTACTATATTAAAAAAAAGTGAGTCACCAGCCTTGTTGTTTGTTTTAGTAGTATGTATTAGAAGTTTCTGAGAAGACCTTAAGGATTCCAGGTTTTTATAGGGAGTGATAAGTGTGGACAGAATAGGTGTTTTGGAAGGTTTGTAAAGAGTGTTGTGGGCTATAGTTAGTTGATGGAATTTAATTAGATTTTGAAGTTCGAGCCATCCTAGTTGCTTTAAATTAAGGCAGTGATGGGTTCTAAATGGGTTGCCTGTTGCAAATCTTGCAATGTTATTGTAGGACATTTCCAATTTGTTAAGATTATTTTTAGATAGGTTAGTAAAAATAGGAGAGGCATAAAGAAGAGAAGATATTAGATGAGTGTGTGCTATAATGGTTCGTGCTGAAGGTAGGAGAAAGGATTGTATCCTATAGAGAGAGCCTAGCTTTTTGTTGACTGTTTTTATAGTGTTGTTTATATGGATGTCAAAGTTCAGATTATTGTCAATGGTGACAACTAATAGTTTGGTGGTTGGTTCAGGGGATATAATAGTGTTATTGGTAGTGTTTACTGAGAAATCCATTGGGAGGGACTTCTTAGAAGGAGAGAAAAGGAGGAGTTTAGTCTTTTTGGCATTTAGGAGAAGGCATCTATCTGTGAACCATTTCTCAACTGTATTAAATACTTGTTGGGTAAGATAGAGAAGTTCTGGAGAAGAGGGAGCTGAGCATATCAGTGTAGAGTCGTCCGCATATTGTATGCATGTAGCTTGGGGGATGGCAAGGTAAAGGTCATTGATGAATATTGAAAAAAGTAGAGGTCCAAGGATGGAGCCTTGAGGGACACCCAGGTTGATGGGCAGGTGGGTAGAGAAAGATTTGTGCCAAAGTATGGCCTGTTGTCTTTTATCAAGGTAGGACTGGAACCATTTTATGGAGGATGTATCAAGTGACAGGGATTTTAGTATTTTGATGAGAATTTGGTGATTTACCAGGTCAAAAGCTTTAGACAGGTCAATAAATAGGGCTGAAGAGAGTTTGTTTAGGTTGCGGTTTTTGTTGATACAATCTGTGAAGGAAAGAAGGGCAGTAGTAGTGCTATGTGAAGGTCTAAAACCATGCTGACAGTTGGCTAGTAAGTTATTTTGTGTTAGATGGTCAAGTAACTGTCTGTGAATGCATTTTTCCATGATTTTTGCTAGAGGTGAGAGAAGGGCAATGGGGCGGTAATTGGAGAGTTCAGTGGATAGACCTCCTTTGTGGAAGGGGATAATATGGGAAATTTTCCATAGACTTGGGATATAACTTTCAGTAATAGTTCTATTGATTAGGATAGAAATAGGATAGGCAATGGCTTTGGCGGATAGTTGTAGGAATTCGGCAGGTAGTTGGTCTGCTGAGGGGGAGCATGGTTTCAGTTTCTGTAGAAGAGTTTGAATATAGGATGTTGGTATGGGTTGAAAGTGAAAAGTAGGGGGTGAGGTTGATTCATTGGAAGGTAGAGTGAAGTTATTAGGTGATAGTTGACTAGCTAGTGTTTGTATAGCATCAGTAAAAAAGGTATTAAAAGCATTTGCTACATTCATTGGTGTTTTGTCTTCAGTGTTTTGAGGGTTTGGAGTAGTGGATTGCCCAGGATGGAGTAGTTGGTTGATGCTAGACCAAAATTTCTGCGGCTTGTTAGGTAGGACTAAGTATCTTACAACCATTGATCTTAACAAGGATTACTGGCAGGTGCCCTTGACTCCCAGTGCTCTCTCTCTCTCTCTCTCTCTCTATATATATATATATATATATATATATATATATATATGTATACATATGGGTCAACTTTTATTAGTCAGAGTTACATTACTTCGACTAAGAAAAGTACGACCCGACTTCCGCGATAGTGCACTGAAGCAAAAGTGCACTTTCGTGAAAGCCACACAATGGGGACAACGAAATATATCATTTTCCCCACTGTAGTGCGATCTTGGAGTTGGTATATTTAAGTAGCGGGGGTGTGGGGGGATGGTGGGGTACAGTGGGGCTTGAACATTGTTTTGCAGATATATTTCCTTATCCCCACTGTATCGTGCTTCAGTGAATCGGCTTTTGCGAAAGTGCACTTTTGCTGAAGTGCACTTTCGCAGAAGTGGGGCCATACTTTTATTGTTCGAAATAATGTAATTTTCAACAAAAAAAGTAGACCGGTATACATATATGGATAAACAGAAATTGTGTTACTGTGCATAGTGGTCTCACACCAACAATGATTCTGCTGTGTAAATACAGGGGCAAAAGTAAAAAAAAAAAAAAAAACAGTCTGAACAAATAAACAAAACTCTTCTAATTATACATCTATGGATCAAAGCCACAAAGAAGCAGCCAAAAAAGAAAAAAACTGCATTCTAAAATTATAAAACACAAATTTGATGAGAATGATCCCTTGAAACTATATATATAAGAGAATGAAACAACCTAAGTGAAAAAAATCATACTGATATAACAAAAATAAATAAATAAATAAATAAACAAATAAATAAATAAATAAAAATAAAAAAAAATAATAAAAAAACATAAAACGTGTTACAGAGCTAAACATGTCTGTCTGAGCAGTGACAATCACTGCAAAGAGCTCTTGTCAGGGGACATAAACATTGAATGGTTGTACAAAGAAAGACCTCTTTGTCCAGCTGACATCTCTGTGATAGAAACATTATCCAGCTGATTGAACCTACCAGCTTACTGTGGACTCCCGGATCACAGAAATCCTGAGGGTCCAAACTATGAGCTATTATCCATTTCTACATAAACACTGTCTCTCTGCATAGAAAGCAGGACTTTATTTCATTCTCACTGTTCAGATACATGTCAATTTAGCAGTGTGTATAGTGATCAGTAAAATTCTTAAGAGTATCTTTGGGTGTACTGAAGCCTTCATCTCATTTAGGGTAATGTGAATGGACGTCTGTGAGAACAGCCAGCCAGAAGACTAAGTGAACTGCCAATGTATAACCTGAGCAGTCTATGGTCTGGAACACTACTGAGATTTGAAGGGGGAAGGACAAGCTTACAAAAAAGTTAAGAAGAGCCCATCACAACAGGTGCTCATAATCTCTATTATAAAGGGAATACATTTATGTCTTTTTTCTTTTCTTTTTTTTGCACTTTTATCTGATAACCATCTAACCCCTGTTGTGATAATTCATTCTTCTTCATCACCACAGAGTAGTTATCATTATCATTTCATCTAAGACGCCATGAGAGTTTATTTCTCCCATTCTTATAGTCCTAACCATGAGCCACAATGGGCCCATCCTTGCACATGACTCACTAAGGCAACAGTGTGCCCATCCTTCGACATGACTCACTAAGGCAGCAGTGTGCCCATCTTATACATGACTCACCAAGGCAGCAGTGTGCCCATCCTTCTCCATGACTCACTAAGGCAGCAGTGTGCCCATCCTTGTACATGACTCACTAAGGCAGCAGTGTGCCCATCCTTCTACATGACTCACTAAGGCAGCAGCATGCCCATCCTTCTCCATGACTCACTAAGGCAGCAGTGTGCCATCCTTCTACATGACTCACTAAGGCAGCTGTGTGCCCATCTGTGTACATGACTCACTAAGGCAGCAGTGCACCCATCCCTCTCCATGACTCATTAATGCAGCAGTGTTCCAGTCCTTTTACATGACTCACTAAGCAGCAGTGTGCCCATCCTTCTACATGACTCAATAAGGCAGCAGTGTGCCCATCCTTCTGCATGACTCATTAAGGCAGCTGTGTGCCCATCTGTGTGCATGACTCACTAAGGCAGCAGCATGCCCATCCTTCTACATGACTCATTAAGGCAACTGTGTGCACATCTGTGTACATGACTCACTAAGGCAGCAGTGTGCCCAGCCTTGTATATGACTCCCTAAGACAGCAGTGTGCCCATCCGTGTACATCACTCACTAAGGCAGCAGACTGACAATCCTTGAATATGATTCTGTAAGGCAGCAGTGTGCCCATCCTTGTACATGACTCACTAAGGCAGCAGTGTGCCCATCCTTGTACATGATTCACTAAAGCAGCAGTGTGCCCATCCTTCTCCATGACTCATTAAGGCAGCTATGTGCCCATCTGTGTACATGACTCACTAAGACAGCAGTGTGCCCATCCTTGTACATGAATCACTAAGGCAGCAGTGTTCCCATCCTTGTACATAAATCACTAAGGCAGCAGTGTGCCAATCCATGTATATGAATCACTAAGGCAGCAGTGTGCCAGTCCTTGTACATGACTCACCAAGGCAGCAGTGTGCCCATCTTTGTATATGAATCCCTAAGGCAGCAGTGTGCCCATCCGTGTACATGACTCAATAAGGCAGCAGTGTGTCCATCCTAGTACATGACTCACTATGACAGCAGTGTGCCCTTCCTTCTACATGACTCACTAAGGCAGCAGTGTGCCCATCCTTGTACATTACTCACTAAGGCAGCAGTGTGCCCATCCTTGCACATGACACACTAAGGCAGCAGTGTGCCCATCCTTCTACATGACTCACTAAGGCAGCAGTGTGCCCATCCTTCTACATGACTCACTAAGGCAGCAGTGTGCCCATCATTTTCCATGACTCATTAAGGCAGCTGTGTACCCACCTGTGTGCAGGACTCATGAAGGCAGCAGTGTGCCCATCCTTGTATATGACTCTCTAAGACAGCAGTGTGCCTGTCCTTCTCCATAACTTTTTAAGGCAGCTGTGTGCCCATCTATGTGAATGACTCAGTGAGGCAGCAGTATGCCCATCCTTGTACATGACTCAATAAGGCAGCAGTGTGCCCATCCTAGTACATGACTCACTATGACAGTAGTGTGCCCATCCTTCTACATGACTCACTACAACAGCAGTGTGCCCTTCCTTCTACATGACACACTAAGGCAGCAGTGTGCCCATCCTTGTACATTACTCACTAAGGCAGCAGTGTGCCCATCCATCTACATGACTCAGTAAGGCAGCCATGTGCCCGTTCTTGTACATGAATCATTAAGGCAGCAGTGTGCCCATCTGACTGCATGACTCACTAAAGCAGCTGTGTGCCCATCTGTGTACATGACTCACTAAGGCAGCAGTGTGCCAATCCTTCTACATGACTCAATAAGGCAGAAGTCTGTTCATCCTTCTACATGACTCACTACGACAGCAGTGTGCCCATCCTTCTACAAGACTCACTAAGACAGAAGTGTGCCCATCCTTCTCCATGACTCACTAAGGCAGCTATGTGCCCATCTGTGTACATGACTCACTAAGGCAGCAGTGTGCCAATCCTTGTACATGAATCACTAAGGCAGCAGTGTGCCCATCCTTGTACATAAATCACTAAGGCAGCAGTGTGCCAATCCATGTATATGAATCACTAAGGCAGCAGTGTGCCCATCCATGTACATGACTCACTAAGGCAGCAGTGTGCCCATCCTTGTATATGACTCAGTAAGACAGCAGTGTGTCCATCCTAGTACATGACTCACTGTGACAGCAGTGTGCCCATCCTTCTACATGACTCACTACGACAGCAGTGTGCCCATCCTTCTACATGACTCACTAAGGCAGCAGTGTGCCCATCCTTGTACATGACTCACTAAGGCAGCAGTGTGCCCATCCTTGTACATGACTCACTAAGGCAGCAGTGTGCCCATCCTTCTACATGACTCACTAAGGCAGCAGTGTGCCCATCCTTCTACATGACTCACTAAGGCAGCAGTGTGCCCATCCTTCTACATGACTCACTAAGGCAGCAGTGTGCCCATCCTTCTCCATGACTCATTAAGGCAGCTGTGTGCCCATCTGTGTGCATGACTCACTAAGGCAGCAGTGTGCCCATCCTTGTATATGACTCCCTAAGACAGCAGTGTGCCCGTCCTTCTCCATGACTCATTAAGGCAGCTGTGTGCCCATCTGTGTGCATGACTCACTAAGGCAGCAGTGTGTCCATCCTAGTACATGACTCACTACAATAGTAGTGTTCCCATCCTTCTACATGACACACTATGACAGCAGTGTGCCCTTCCTTCTACATGACACACTAAAGCAGCAGTATGCCCATCCTTGTACATTACTCACTAAGGCAACAGTGTGCCCATCCATCTACAAGACTCACTAAGGCAGCCGTGTGCCCGTTCTTGTACATGAATCATTAAGGCAGCAGTGTGCCCATCCTTCTACATGACTCACTAAGGCAGCAGTGTGCCCATCCTTCTCCATGACTCATTAAGGCAGCTGTGTGCCCATCTGTGTGCATGACTCCCTAAAGCAGCTGTGTGCTCATCTGTGTACATGACTCACTAAGGCAGCAGGGTGCCCGTCCTTCTCCATGACTCATTAAGGCAGCTGTGTACCCACCTGAGTGCATGACTCATGAAGGCAGCAGTGTGCCCATCCTTGTATATGACTCCCTAAGACAGCAGTGTGCCCGTCCTTCTCCATAACTCTTTAAGGCAGCTGTGTGCCCATCCTTGTACATGACTCAATAAGGCAGCAGTGTGTCCATCCTAGTACATGACTCACTACAATAGTAGTGTGCCCATCCTTCTACATGACACACTATGACAGCAGTGTGCCCTTCCTTCTACATGACACACTAAAGCAGCAGTATGCCCATCCTTGTACATTACTCACTAAGGCAACAGTGTGCCCATCCATCTACAAGACTCACTAAGGCAGCCGTGTGCCCGTTCTTGTACATGAATCATTAAGGCAGCAGTGTGCCCATCCTTCTACATGACTCACTAAGGCAGCAGTGTGCCCATCCTTCTCCATGACTCATTAAGGCAGCTGTGTGCCCATCTGTGTGCATGACTCACTAAGGCAGCAGTGTGCCCATCTGTGTACATGACTCACTAAGGCAGCAGTGTGCCCAGCCTTGTATATGACTCCCTAAGACAGCAGTGTGCCCATCCATGTACATGACTCACTAAGGCAGCAGTGTGCCCATCCTTGTACATGACTCTGTAAGGCAGCAGTGTGCACATCCTTGTACATGACTCACTAAGGCAGCAGTGTGCCCATCCTTCTCCATGACTCACTAAGGCAGCTGTGTGCCCATCTGTGTGCATGACTCACTAAGGCAGCTGTGTGCCCATTTGTGTACATGACTCACTAAGGCAGCAGTGTGCCCATCCTTCTACATGACTCACTAAGGCAGCAGTGTGCCCATCCTTGTACATGACTCTGTAAGGCAGCAGTGTGCCTATCCTTGTACATGATTCACTAAAGCAGCAGTGTGCCCATCATTCTCCATGACTCACTAAGGCAGCAGTGTGCTCATCCTTGTACATGACTCACGAAGGCAGCAGTGTGCCCATCCTTCTACATGACTCACTATGACAGCAGTGTGCCCATCCTTCTACTTGACTCACTAAGGCAGAAGTGTGCACACTGTTTTCCATGACTCATTAAGGCAGCTGTGTGCCCATCTGTGTACCTGGGTCACTAAAGCAGCAGTGTGCCTGTTCTTGTACATGAATAAGGCAGTGGTGAGCCCATCTTTGTACATGACTCACTAAGGCAGCAGTTTTCCCAGCCTTGTATATGACTCCCTAAGACAGCAGTATGCCCATCAGTGTACATGACTCACTAAGGCAGCAGTGTGCCCATCCTTGTACATGACTCTGTAAGGCAGCAGTGTGCACATCCTTGTACATGTCTCACTAAGGCAGCAGTGTGCCCATCCTTGTACATGATTCACTAAAGCAGCAGTGTGCCCATCCTTCTCCATGACTCACTAAGGCAGCAGTGTGCCCATCCTTCTCCATGACTCATTAAGGCAGCTGTGTGCCCATCTGTGTACATGACTCACTAAGGCAGCAGTGTGCCCATCCTTGTACATGAATCACTAAGGCAGCAGTGTGCCCATCCTTGTACATAAATCACTAAGGCAGCAGTGTGCCCATCCGTGTATATGAATCACTAAGGCACAGTATGCCCATCCTTGTACATGACTCACCAAGGCAGCAGTGTGCCCATCCTTGTATATAAATACCTAATGCACCAGTGTGGCCATCCATGTAAATGACTCACTAAGGCAGCAGTGTGCCCATCCATGTACATGACTCACTAAGGCAGCAGTGTGCCCATCCTTGTACATGACTCACTACGGCAGCAGTGTGGCCATCCTTGTAGATGAATCACTAATTCAGATGAGTTTCCATCATTGTACATGACTCACTAAGGCAGCAGTGTGCCTGCCCTTGTATCTTTTGCGGTACTGAAGCCTTCATCTCTTTTAGGGTAATGTGAATAGATGTCTGTGAGAACCGACAGCCTGAAGACTCTAAGTGAACTGCCAATGTATAACCTGAGCAGTCTATGATCTGGAACACTACTGAGATTAGAAGGGGGAAGGTGAAGCTTACAGAAAAGTTAAGAAGAGCCCATCACAAAATGTGTTCATAATCTCTGTTATAAAGGAAATGCATTTATGTCTTTTTTTCTTTTTTTTTGCACTTTTATCTGATAACCATCCAATCCCTGCTGTGACTACTCATTCTTTTTCATCACCACAGAGTAGTTATCATTATCATTTCATCCAAGAAGCCATGATAGTTTATTTCCCCCATTCTTACAGTCCTAACCTTGTGCCACCATGTGTCCATCCTTATACATGACTCACTAAGGCAGCAGTGTGCCTATCCTTGCACATGACTCACTAAGGAAGCAGTGTGCCCATCCTTCTAAATGACTCACTATGACAGCAGTGTGCCCATCCATCGACATGACTCACTAAGGCAGCAATGTGCCCATCCTTGTACATGACTCACTAAGGTAGCAGTGTGCCCATCCTTGTACATGACTCACTAAGGCAGCAGTGTGCCCATCCTTCTCCATGACTCACTAAGGCAGCAGTGTGCCCATCCTTCTACATGACTCACTAAGGATGCAGTGTGCCCATAGTTCTCCATGACTCACTAAGGCAGCTGTGTGCCCATCTGTGTACATGACTCACTAAGGCAGCAGTGTGCCCATCCTTCTACATGACTCACTAAGGCAGCAGTGTGCCCATCCTTCTACATGACTCATTAAGGCAGCTGTGTGGCAATCTGTGTGCACGACTCACTAAGGCAACTGTGTGCCCATTTGTGTACATGACTCATTAAGACAGCAGTCTGACCGTCCTTCTACATGACTCAATAAGGCAGCAGTATGCCCATCCTTCTCCATGACTCACTAAGGCAGCAGTGTGCCCATCCTTCTCCATGACTCACTAAGGCAGCTGTGTGCCCATCTGTGTACATGACTCACTAAGGCAGCAGTGTGCCCACCCTTCTCTATGACTCATTAAGGCAGCAGTGTGCCCATCCTTCTACATAACTCATTAAGGCAGCTGTGTGCCCATCTGTGTGCATGACTCACTAAGGCTACTGTGTGCACATCTGTGTACATGACTCACTAAGGCAGCAGTGTGGCCATCCTTCTACATGACTCACTAAGGCAGCAGTGTGCCCATCCTTCTACATGACTCACTAAGGCAGCAGTGTGCCCATCCTTCTACATGACTCACTAAGGCAGCAGTGTGCCCATCCTTCTACATGACTCACTATGACAGCAGTGTGCCCATCCTTCTACATGACTCATTAAGGCAGCTGTGTGTCCATTTTGTACATGACTAACTAAGGCAGCAGTGTGCCCAGCCTTGTATATGACTCCCTAAGACAGCAGTGTGCCCATCCGTGTACATGACTCACTAAGGCAGCAGTGTGCCCATCCTTCTCCATGACTCACTAAGGCAGCTGTGTGCCCATCTGTGTACATGATGCCCTAACACAGCAGTGTGCCCATCCTTGTACATGAATCACTAAGGCAGCAGTGTGCCCATCCTTGTACATAAATCACTAAGGCAACAGTGTGCCCATCCGTGTATATGATTCACTCATGTAGCAGAGTGCCCGTCCTTGTACATGACTCACTAAGGCAGCAGTGTGCCTATCATTGTAAATGAATCCCTAAGGCAGCAGTGTGCCCATCCATGTACATGACTCACTAAGGCAGCAGTGTGCCCATCCATTTACATGACTCATTAAGGCAGCAGTGTTCCCATCCTTGTACATAAAACACTAAGACAGCAGTGTTCCCATCCTTTTACAAGACCCACAAAGGCAGCAGCATCCCAACCCTTCTACATGACTCCTTAAGGCAGCTGTGTGCCCATCTGTGTGCATGACTCACTAAGGCAGCAGTGTGTTCATCCTTCTCCATGGCTCATTAAGGCAGCTTTGTGCCCAACTCTGTACATCAAGAAAATAGTGCGCGAAAACAACTAAGCACAAACCAAAAGTGAGAAACGGTGTTTAACAGCAAGACACGGACTGTTTAATAAACGTTAGTGCTTTTGGAAGAGTTATTACTCAACCTTCTTCAGACGAACAGTCAAAAACACACAGCTTTCTATTTAAATACACAACATTAATGATCACAATCATTATTAGTGAATTATTCAATTGTGCAATTATCCCACAAATTTAGAATTAAAGTAAACGCATATAAAAAACTCTAATATATATATATATATATATATATATATATATATATATATATATATATATATGTTGGCAAAAGAAACTCAGAAATCCTCAAACTATAAAATTCCCACAATCACTAAATTAAATATATATGTAATATATCTTATTATTACATGCTAATGCCCAAAATTACACATTAAATATCTATACAATATTAAAACTCATTACTAACTTTAATAAATACTAAGCTACAAAAATACTGACATAACTACTCAGAATAAAAAACAATAAGCAATCCCCATAGGCAGATAAATGTAAAGGAAATTATAGAAATATATGTACATATATACAATAGCCTTTTAAAAAAATTTGTAAACACCTTTTCAGAAAAAATGCTATACAGCCACTCAAAAAGGAAAAAATTAAAAATTTGATTACAGTGTATTCAATGTAATATTTTACCTACGTAATGCTTTTAGTTTTAGAATACATTTGATAGAGGCAAATTCATTCAACCCTGGGGGGAGATAAGAAGATGTTCTAATTTGCCAGAACACTTCTTGTTCTTCAAGGAGCAACTGCCGTGGGCCACCCCTTACATCAATCTGTACTTGGTGTAGCACCACAAATAAGAATGCATGATCCGGATACTCTACAATATGTTTTGCAAGAGCATTACTTAAATCGCTCCTACCCATGGCATACAGATGTTCGTAAATTCTTTTTCTTAACATCCTTTCGGTTTTTCCTATATAGAAGGAAGGACAATTCTCACACAAGGCAGCATACACCACCCCTTTTGTTTCACAATTATATTTACTATTCAAGTGATATGCTTTCTCCTTAATTTTTACTTTATTACATGGCATAACATATTTACATTGAGGACACCTGCCAGATTTAGTCATACCAACAACTTTAGCCTTGGTTTTACCCATTTCGACTAAATTCTTGAGATTAAGCCCTTTTCTATAAGTAAATTTAAGTTGCAAACCAAATGTTTTACACAACGTATGATCTTTCAGAATTAAACTCCAATTCTTAACAATAATATTTTTAATAACTTCATGATCCATGCAATATGTAAAGAGAAAACTCAACCTAGAAGACTTGTTGTTACCCGTGTTCAAGGTGTTCATGTCAGCTTCTCCTATCCTTTGCATAGTACCTCCACCAAGAAGTGGTTTAAAGTGCCCAGATTCCCTCTTAACCTTGACTTCATTCATTATCTCAATGATAAATTTATCCGGGTATCCTCCATTGGAAAACATTGTTTTTATGTTATCACATTCACAAACAAAATCCTGTAGCTCAGAAATCATCCCGGCAGCTCTAACAAACTGCCCCTTCACCACCCCTCTTTTCTGATGGAAGGGGTGGCAGCTAGAGAAATGGAGGTAACTATTCAAATGCGTAGGTTTCCTGTAAATCATTGATTTTATCTGTTGTTGTCTTTATCTTTACTAATCTTAACATCAAGAAAATGTATTTCATCTATTCCGATAGTATATGTAAACTCAAGGAATTCCGTCATCCTGGAAACATTACTTATAAAAGCAGGTATCTGTTCCATGTGTCCTTTCCATATAAAACACATATCATCTTGGTACCTAGTGTACCAAGCGATGTGTTCTTGGAACATGTAGTTCTTGAAAAGCATATTATGTTCCCAAAATGCCATTACACTGTTAGCGAAACTACTCCCACAAGGGGACCCCATCGCTATTCCGGTTCTTTGGAGAAAAAACTGACCTTTGAAGACCAAATAATTATTAGATAGAATTAGGTCTTACAAGGTCTCAACAAGATATATATGTGCATTATCTGCTTTCTTAGAGAACATAAAATTCCTGGTCCATTCTATACCCAATTGTTGGGGAATGACAGTATATAGATCTTTAACGTCTATAACCAGAAATATAAAGTCTTCATTATAAGTTACCTGGTTGATGTTCTCCAGAAAACTCCAGGAATCCTTACATATTTGTGGTTCATCCTGTATATGGGATTTAAGTATGCTATCCACATATTTTGCACATGCATAAGTGATGGACCCTCGTCCATTCACAATAGGTCTGAACAGAGGGTCAGTCATAGATTTATGCAGTTTTGGAGAGCCAAAAATCATTGGAATCCTTGGAGCTGGCATAGGAATTGAAAAGTATCAATATCTATGCTACCTTCTAAAAACAAGTTATCAAGAACATCTCTGATCTTCTTATATGCCAAATGGACTTAATTTAAACTAGCAACCATATATGCTTCAGATTGTAGATAATTGACCATCATATTTTCATATTGGTATTCGTCCATAAACATTAGACTCCCACCCTTATCAGGCTTCATGACTCTAATTTTGCATTGATTCAAAAGAGAAATGAAGTCTAACTCACTTTTGGAAATATTACAATTCTCAGTTCTAACCTGCTTATGGGAGTCTAACCTTGCCCTTAAATCTATTTCACATAACTTCTCAAATGTGTTAAGAACGCAATATAATGGGGGATTAAAAATACTGGACACCCTCTGTGTGTTAAGAAGTGTGGGGGTGTTCCACATATTAAAAGCTAAGTTCAACTTGCGTACAAAAAGTTTAAGGTCAACAACAATTTTAACCAAGTCAGCCCTCTTACTGGGTACAAAGGACAGTCCTTTAGAAAAAAATTCAATCAATGGTTGGTCAATTGTTAACACAGTATAGTTATATATTTTGAAATCCCCTTGTTGGCAAATTAGGACACTTGGTCCTTCAGATACTGGTGCTATCACCTCCTCCGTTGATTCTTTTGATTTCTCCGTTGCACCTGATTCCTGTTGTTGGATTGGGTATTGTTGTTGTTCTGCCTGTTCACAACCCTCTGAAAACCCTGCTCATCTTCAGGGTAAATAGGGGGCTCCCCCTGTTGTTGGTTGTTTCAATGTATATTATTATTAACATTATTTCTAATCCATTCACTCCTTCTAACAGGAACAGATTCTTGGTTGTTTGTTTCATCAGTGTCATTATAAATCACACCCCTACTGGTGTCTTGTTGGACATCTGATATGATGTAGGGAACCAAAGGGGGAGGGGGGTAGGCTTTATTATTCAAATAATCATTAACATCTCTATCCATTTTCAGTTTTTTATTTGCTACTAATTTCCTTATGGAAGCCTCAATGCTGTAAATATTCTTATATAATCATATTTGTATCTTATAAAGTCCCCATCCCCCTGTAAACCACTTTCGAGTTGTTCTAAATCCTCTTTTAAACCAACAATTTCAATGTTATAATAGTTAATTAGGGAGAGCAGAAACTCAAAACCTTGCCTATCGAACAAGGCAAGTAATTCCTGATGGTATGTGGAATTATCAATCAATCCAGCAGGGTAATGTTATTGGCGCAACCCTTTCGGTATTACTTTCTTTGTAACACATTCTTGGAGGTAAGCCACCTCCAGTTGCAGTTTTCTACAACAAAAGAGCTTACGGTCAAACAAATTCAGTTTATCTGCAAAAGTACTCACCGAACCTTCAACATACATATCCTCACCATCCTGGTGTGTATTAATGTCAAAGAAATCCTTTTTGTTAAGAAAATTTGCCATAGAGGGTAAAACAACTGTGTTTAAGTCAGGCAGTTGTTGAGGATTAACATTAGTACGCGACCCAGCTCCTTCTCTACTCCCAGTAGTTGGTGTCAATAGCCTACGAGCGCCATTAACTTCCTGCACCGGTTGCTGTGCTCCAAAAGCACCGGTGGAAGTTGTAGAACTAATAGTAATACCTCCTGAAGCAGATGGTGAAGTCTGTACGTTCTGCCCTACGTTAGATTCAACCTTCTGAGATAAATCTTCCACACGAGTAAGCAGGAGGTTAACTAGCATTGTGAGATTACCCAAAGCATTCGCCTCAGTGGGATTCTGAGTAGTATTCAAGTCTCGATTAGAGTCCTGAGAAAATAAAGGCTGTGAACCAGTCCCATTATACCCATTTTGCTGTGCCGACAATCTGTTTCCACTAGACATGACAAACCAAGAAAATAGTACGTGAAAACAACTAAGCACAAACCAAAAGTGAGAAATGGTGTTTAACAGCAAGACACGGACTGTTTAATAAATGTTAGCACTTTCGGAAGAGTTATTACTCAACCTTCTTCAGAGGAACAGTCAAAAACACACAGCTTTCTATTTAAATACACAACATTAATGATCACAATCATTATTAGTGAATTATTCAATTGTGCAATTATCCCACAAATTTAGAATTAAAGTAAACGCATATAAAAAAACTCTAAAAAAAAAAAAAAAAAAAAATATATATATATATATATATATATATATATATATATATATTGGCAAAAGAAACTCAGAAATCCTCAAACTATAAAATTCCCACAATCACTAAATTAAATATATATGTAATATATCTTATTATAAGCTAATGCCTAAAATTACACATTAAATATATATACAATATTAAAACTCATCTCTGTACATGACTCACTAAGGTAGCAGTGCACAAGTGCTTGTACATGAATCACTAACGCAGCAGAGTGCCCTTCCTTGTACATGACTCACTAAAGCAGCAGTGTGCCCATCCCTTCTACATGCCTCACTAATTAGCCATGTTCCAGTCCTTCTACATAACTCACTAAGGCAGCAGTGCACATACCCTTCTCCATGACTCATTAAGGCAGCAGTGTGCCCTTCCTTCTACATGACTTATTAAGGCAGCAGTGTGCCCATCCTTCTACATGATTCACTAAGGCAGCAGTTTACCCATCCCTCTACATGACTCACTAAGGCAGCAGTGTGCCTATCCTTCTCCATGACTCACTAAGGCAGCTATGTGCCCATCTTTGTACATGACTCACTAAGGCAGCAGTGTGCCCACTCTTCTCCATGACTCATTAAGACAGCAGTGTGCCCATCCTTCTACATGACTCTTTAAGGCAGCTGTGTGCCCATCTGTGTGCATGACTCACTAAGGCAACTGTGCCCATCTGTATACACTAAGGTAGCAGTATGGCCATCCATCAACATGACTCACTAAGGCAGCAGTGTGCCCATCCTTCAACATGACTCACACAGACAGCAGTGTGCCCATCCTTCTACATGACTCACTAAAGCAGCAGTGTGCCTATCCTTCTACATGACTCACTATGGCAGCAGTGTGCCCATCCTTCTACATGACTCATTAAGGCAGCCGTGTGCCCATCTGTGTACATGACTCACTAAGGCAGCAGTGTGCCCATTCTTGTACATGAATCACTAAGGCAGCGGTGTGCCCATTTTTGTACATGACTCACTAAGGCAGCAGTGTGCCCAGCCTTGTATATGACTCCCTAAGACAGCAGTGTGCCCATCCCTGTACATGACTCATGAAGACAGCAGTGTGGCCATCCTTCTACATTCCTCATTAAGGTAGCTGTGAGCCCATCCTTCTACATGACTCACTAAGGCAGCAGTGTGCCCATCCTTCTCCATGATTCACTAAGGCAGCTATGTTCCCATCTTTGTACATGACTCACTAAGGCAGCAGTGTGCCCACTCTTCTCCATGACTCATTAAGGCAGCAGTGTGCCCATCCTTCTCCATGACTCATTAAGGCAGCTGTGTGCCCATCTGTGTGCATGACTCACTAAGGCAGCAGTGTGCCCATCCTTCTACATGACTCACTAAGACAGCAGTGTGCCCATCCTTCTACATGACTCACTAAGGCAGCAGTGTCCCCACCCTTCTACATGACTCACTATGACAGCAGTGTGCCCATCCTTCTATATGACTCAATAAGGCAGCAGTGTGCCCATCCTTCTGCATGACTCATTAAGGCAGCTGTGTGCCTATCCTTCTACATGACTCACTAAGGCAGAAGTGTGTCCATCCTTCTCCATGACTCATTAAGGCAGCTGTGTGCCCATCTGTGTACATGACTCACTAAGGCAGCAGTGTGCCCATTCTTGTACATGAATCACTAAGGCAGCGGTGTGCCCATTTTTGTACATGACTAACTAAGGCAGCAGTGTGCCCAGCCTTGTATATGACTCCCTAAGACAGCAGCAGTGTGCCCATCCGTGTACATGACTCATGAAGGCAGCAGTGTGGCCATCCTTCTACATTCCTCACTAAGGTAGCTGTGATCCCATCCTTCTACATGACTCACTAAGGCAGCAGTGTGCCCATCCTTCTCCATGACTCACTAAGGCAGCTGTGTGCCCATCTGTGTACATGACTCACTAAGGCAGCAGTGTGCCCATCCTTGTACATGAATCACTAAGGCAGCAGTGTGCCCATCCTTGTACATAAATCACTAAGGCAACAGTGTGCCCATCCGTGTATATGACTCATTAAGGCAGCAGTGTGCCCATGTTTGTACATGACTCCCCAAGGCAACAGTGTGCCCATCCTTATGTGTGAATCCCTAAGGCAGCAGTGTGCCCATCCATGTACATGACTCACTAAGGCAGCAGTGTGCCCATCCTTGTACATACACTAAGGCAGCAGTGTTCCCATCCTTCTACAAGACACACAAAGGCAGCAATGTTAAAACCCTTCTACATGACTCCTTAAGGCAGCTGTGTGCCCATCTGTGTGCATGACTCAATAAGGTAGCAGTGTACCCATCCTTCTGCATGACTCCTTAAGTCAGCTGTGTGCCCATGTGTGTGCAGGACTCACTAAGGCAGCCATGTGCCCATCCTTGTATATGACACCCTAACAGAGCAGTGTGCCTGTCCTTCTCCATGACTCATTAAGGCAGCTGTGTGCCCATCTGTGTGCATGACTCACTAAGGCAGCAGTGTGCCCATCCTTCTACATGACTCACTAAGGCAGCAGTGTGTCCATCCTTCTCCATGACTCATTAAGGCAGCTGTGTGCCCATCTGTGTACATGACTCACTAAGGCAGCAGTGCACCCATTTTTGTACATGAATCACTAACGCAGCAGTGTGTCCTTCCTTGTACATGACTCACTAAGGCAGCAGTGTGTTCATCCTTGTACATGACTCACGAAGGCAGCAGTGTGCCCATCCATGTACATGCCTCACTAAGGCAGCAGTGTGTCCATCCTTGTACATGACTCACGAAGGCAGCAGTGTGCCCATCCTTCTACATGCCTCACTAAGGCAGCAGTGTTCCAATCCTTCTACATGACTCACTAAGGCAGCAGTGTTCCAATCCTTCTACATGACTCACTAAGGCAGCAGTGTGCCCTCCTTCTACATGGCTCACTAAGGCAGCAGTGTGCCCATCCTTCTCCATGATTCATTAAGGCAGCTTTGTGCCCATTTGTATGCATGACTCTCTAAGGCAGCAGTGTGCCCATCCTTGTACATGACTCAATAAGGCAGCAGTGGGCCCATCCTTGTATATGACTCCCTAGGACAGCAGTGTTCCCATCCTTGTACATGACTCTGTAAGGCAGCAGTGTGCCCATCCTTCTTCATGCCTCACTAAGGCAGCAGTGTTCCAATCTTTCTACATGACTCACTAAGGCAGCAGTGTGCCCATACTTCTCCATGACTCATTAAGGCAACAGTGTGCCCATCCTTCTACATGACTCACTAAGGCAGCAGTGTGCCCATCCTTCAACATGACTCACTAAGGCAGCAGTGTGCCTATCCTTGTACATGATTCACAAAAGTAGCAGTGTGCCCATCATTCTCCATGATTCACTAAGGCAGCAAGCAGTGTGCCCATCCTTCTACTTGACTCACGAAGGCAGCAGTGTGCCCATCCTTCTACATGCCTCATGAAGGCAGCAGTGTGCCCATCCTTCTACATGACTCACTAAGGCAGCAGTGTGCACATCCTTCTACTTGACTCACTAAGGCAGCAGTGTGCCCATCCTTGTATATGACTCACTAAGACAGCAGTGTGCCCATCCTTGTACATGACTCACTAAGGCAGCAGTGTGCCCATCCTTGTACATGACTCACTAAGGCAGCAGTGTGTCCATCCTTTTCCATGACTCATTAAGGCAGCTGTGTGCCCATCTGTGTACATGGGTCACTACAGCAGCAGTGTGATTGTTGTTGTACATGAATAAGGAAGTGGTGAGCCCATCTTTGTACATGGCTCACTAAGGCAGCAGTGTGTCCATCCTTGTACATGACTCACTAAGGCAGCAGTGTGCCCATCCTTGTACATGACTCACTAAGGCAGCAGTGTGCCCATCCTTGTACATGACTCACTAAGGCAGCAGTGTGCCCATCCTTCTACATGACTCACTAAGGCAGCAGTGTTTCAATCCTTCTACATGACTCACTAAGGCAGCAGTGTGCCCTCCTTCTACATGACTCACTAAGGCAGCAGTGTGCCCATCCTTCTCCATGACTCATTAAGGCAGCTGTGTGCCCATCTGTGTACATGACTCACTAAGGCAGCAGTGTGCCCATCCTTGTACATGACTCACTAAGGCAGCAGTGTGCCCATCCTTGTATATGACTCCCTAAGACAGCAGTGTGCCCATCCTTGTACATAACTCTGTAAGGCAGCAGTGTGCACATCCTTGTATATGACTCACTAAGGCAGCAGTGTGCCTATCCTTGTACATGATTCCCTAAAGCAGCCATGTGCCCATCATTCTCCATGACTCACTAAGGCAGCAGTGTGCCCATCCTTCTACATGCCTCACTAAGGCAGCAGTGTTCCAATCTTTCTACATGACTCACTAAGGCAGCAGTGTGCCCATCCTTCTCCATGACTCATTAAGGCAACAGTGTGCCCTTCCTTCTACATAACTCACTAAGGCAGCTGTATGGCCATTTTTGTACATGACTCACTAAGGCAGCAGTGTGCCCATTCTTGTACATGACTCACTAAGGCAGCAGTGTGCCCATCCTTCTACATGACTCACTAAGGCAGCAGTGTGCCCATCCTTGTACATGATTCACAAAGATAGCAGTGTGCCCATCATTCTCCATGATTCAGTAAGGCAGCAAGCAGTGTGCCCATCCTTCTACTTGACTCACGAAGGCAGCAGTGTGCCCATCCTTCTACATGCCTCATGAAGGCAGCAGTGTGCCCATCCTTCTACATGACTCACTAAGGCAGCAGTGTGCCCATCCTTCTACATGACTCACTAAGGCAGCAGTGTGCCCATCCTTGTATATGACTCACTAAGACAACAGTGTGCCCATCTTTGTACATGACTCACTAAGGCAGCAGTGTGCCCATCCTTCTACATGACTCACTAAGGCAGCAGTGTGCCCTCCTTCCACATGACTCACTAAGGCATCAGTGTGCCCTCCTTCTACATGGCTCACTAAGGCAGCAGTGTGCCCATCCTTTTCCATGACTCATTAAGGCAGCTGTGTGCCCATCTGTGTACATGGGTCACTACAGCAGCAGTGTGATTGTTGTTGTACATGAATAAGGAAGTGGTGAGCCCATCTTTGTACATGGCTCACTAAGGCAGCAGTGTGCCCATCCTTGTACATGACTCTGTAAGGCAGCATTGTGCACATCCTTGTACATGTCTCACTAAGGCAGCAGTGTGTCCATCATTCTCCATGACTTACTAAGGCAGCAGTGTGCGCATCCTTCTACATGATTCACTAAAGCAGCAGTGTTCCTATCCTTGTACATGATTCACTAAGGCAGCTGTGTGCCCATCCTTGTACATGACTCACTAAGGCAGCAGTGTGTCCATCCTTCTCCATGACTTACTAAGGCAGCAGTGTTTCCATCCTTCTACATGACTCACTAAGGCAGCAGTTTGCCCATTCTTCTACATGCTTCACTAAGGCAGCAGTGTACCCATCCTTCTACATGACTCACTATGGCAGCAGTGTGCCCATCCTTCTCCATGACTCACTAAGGCAGCTGTGTGCCCATCTGTGTACATCACTCACTAAGGCAGCAGTGTGCCCATCCTTCTACATGACTCATTAAGGCAGCTGTGTGCCCATCTGTGTGCATGACTCACTAAGGCAGCTGTGTGCCCATCTGTGTGCATGACTCACTAAAGCAACTGTGTGCCCATCTGTGTGCATGACTCACTAAGGCAACTGTGTGCCCATCTGTGTACATGACTCACTAAGGCAGCAGTGTGGCCATCCTTCTACATGACTCACTAAGGCAGCAGTTTTCCCATCCTTCTACATGACTCACTATGGCAGCTGTGTGCCTAGCCTTCTACATGACTCGCTAAGGCAGCAGTGTGCCCATCCTTCTCCATGACTCATTACGGCAGCTGTGTGCCCATCTGTGTGCATGACTCACTAAGGCAGCAGTGTGCCCATCCTTGTATATGACTCCCCATGACAGCAGTGTACCCATCCTTGTACATGACTCATTAAAGCAGCAGCATGCCCATTCTTCTACATGACTCATTAAGGCAGCTGTGTTCCCATCTGTGTACATGACTCATTAACTAAATAACAATGGTGTCACTGTTCAGTAATGCCCAACAACAACTCTGTAACACACCAAACACTTTATTGCAAAGCTTTCGGGTCTACACCCTTCATCAGTACAAATTAACTACATTCATTCAATATTTAAATAGGAGATACAATTAGGTCACATGCTTCAGCCCACCTATCACTCTAACCAACAATCAAGTCTTAATCAAACCATCAGAGTAAAAATATATAATAAATATATTTACTAATATATAAAAAACAAGAGTATTACAAATACATAAAACCATATGAATATATTCTTCACTTTTCTAAAACAGAATATTTGTTTAAAATACACATATATACACACATATATATATATATATATATACACACACACACACACACACACA
>NC_056744.1:1097152988-1097187988 GCF_019279795.1 Protopterus annectens
GCGAGCCCCTTTTGATTTGAAGTCACCAGCCTCCACTGGTTTTGGCCTCGAGCTGTTAGTGACCTCGAGCTTTGCAATTTGGCCGATTTGGAGCCAAGGATCGGCTCCAAACCCATCAGTAAGAATGAAGGTGAGAAGAACAACTCACATAGAATGTTATGGTAAGTACATAACTTTTTTTTTTTTGAAGGAGGCATCACAGTAGTAGATAAAATAACTACAACAGTAAGAATTTACATTCTCAGATGTCAAGATTCTGCTGGCTAATTCACTCCTGTTCACCAGCTAGAGAAGGACCTCTGCTATGTGCTAAAATACAAGGCATCATTACTAAGATTTATCGGGAGATTCTGTAGGCAGAAGCATGCAGAGAAACACACACACCGACAAACATATGTGCATGTACATGTAATTTATGATAAAGTTAAGACTAGGCAAGTCTTATAAACCTACATTGGCCTTTAAAATCACTTGCTTGTCTGATGATTTCTCCTTTCGTAACGGCTGTTCTTACCTGAGATATTTTAACTCAGATTCTTGCTATTTAATATGCCTCTGCAGAAGGGCCCTATGCTGACTTTCAGTTCCAGCTCCTTCAATTTTCCCACACTTCTCTGCACTCTTCATCTTACATCTTGCACCTTTTTTCTTATTTCATCTTGTTTTCTTTTCAGATTCTTGTTGTACCCTTCTAAGAAAATTAGAACTTTACAGGATTTCTGAAGATCCTTCTTTAGCTCTTCATTGGCTCTTATTGTCCCTTCAGTCTGTCCATCAGTGGCTCTATAAATTACGCTGATCCCCTTCAGCATACTTTTCAAACATCTGCTGTTTGGAGAACTCTTCTTCTAAGTTATCAATCTTTGAGTAACCTCAAAGTTAGGTGAAGAAAAATGATTTAGGGACATGCTCATTTTTTAGTATTTAAGTACATGATGCAGCTATCATTTAAGTTCAGTTAAGAAGTAATGTCATACATTTCTTAGAACATGTAGCAAAACTAACTTTAGGACCATGTTTTTTATGTAATTCAGTCCTTATCACTGTCTTATGCCACCTGTCTTTTCATTATCCATTCGTCTATTTGCTCAACTAGTTGTACTCATGGAGGTTGCGTGGTTATAGCAAACTAAGGGTATTCCAGATTTCAGTAGCACCAACAAAATTCTACAACACTCTTGTGGTCTTTCAAATAATTCCTCAGTTTTTGATTTGTTAATTTGAACAGGCAGTGATGTCACTTATTGTATTTAAGAACTTGTTATTTGACTGCATTATTGATGTCTGATGAAGCGTTGATTCCAACGTGAAAGCGCTTACCTACTGCAGTTCACCTGTTCGTTTGTTTGGTTTTAACGTATTAAATCTTGGATTTCTACAGACTTGGACAGTGTTTTAATTTAGCAGCTCATGGTGCACTCCTCTGTTACTTATTTTTTACATTTGTGGTTTTTCATACCGAGGGTGCTCTACCTGGCAAATATTGGTTGTGTTCCCTTTGTATAATTGCTCACTCATTCTCCAGCTTCCCTACTTAATGAGGAGGGAGAGTCTGTTCTCGGTTGCCCTCATGACATCTGACACAAAAATGCCAAACAATACTGGCCTCAGGTCCAGCCTGTATGGAATCCCACTAACCATGTTTCTTCCTCTGGCAGAGATCCCCCACTCCCTGCAATCCAACCACTCTTCTACCCATTTAATCAACTTTTCTCTTACTCTGTTTCCCTTCACTGTGCCTCCTGTGGGCTTCACTGAAGTGAAAGACATGCTTGTGTCTCCCTGAAGCCAAGGGTAGCACTGATTGGATTTTTTTCTGTCAAATTCCAGCACAACCCAGTTATAGAAAGGAATTACATTTAATTGAACTAATTTTCCACAAAATTATATTAGAATTCATCCTGCAACGTGTTTCTCCAGGAATCCAATTAATTTTTCCTTCAGCATCTTTTGCATTACTTTTTCTACTGATAAGGTCAAGGCTCGTGGGTGCCATGACCATGGTCTCCCTCCAGTCATTTTGGACCTCTGTAATGCTAAATGACTGATTCAAGACTTTTGCCAGGGGACCTACAAGTACACATGCCAGGTTTTTTAGGGCCTTGGATCTTATGCTATTAGGACCCTGCACCTTGCTTACTCTTAACCCCTTGAATTTTCTTTCTACAACATCTGTTGGCATAGAACTGTCAGATGCCTTCTGCTTCCCCTCTCAAGGTGGGACTTTGCCTTCATTCTGTTTTGTGACGAGGTAAGCAAGGGATTCATTGAAAATTTCTGTATAAGTATTGATATGGGTTTGTGCCCTTTTTCAAGTTTTGACCAGTCTTAACAGCTATATGTTCAGTGTATTTTTTCCTCTATTACTACATATTTGTTTGCATAGTATTTATTTGTTGTTTGTTAACCAAGCTACTGGACTGATCCAAAGTAGATCCATGCCAGCTGCAGCTCATGAGTTACAGTAGACACAAGACAAGAGCTTTGAGTTCCCAGATTGTCTGGTTAGCTGAACTACCTCGATTTCCAGGTCACTGCCATATCACACCTACAGCAAGTGACCCATCTCAGACCGTCATTTGCCTTGCAATCCATTTTTATTCCTTTCCTTTTCTGTTTTGTTAATCATCCGCATGTAGTCTGAATATACTGATTTCTTGATACCTTTCATTTCTTAAATAATTGCTTATTTTTTCTCTTGTTTGCTTTGCACCCTTGGTACTCTTCTATATGTCATGCCCTTTCATTCTATCCTCTTACTGGATTATATTATGACACAGTGCCCAACAAGTCATACACAGACTTTTCCCTACCTATACCAGGTTGTCTTTTGTTTCCCTTTCTGGGCATTTGTCAGTAATCTGTAGCTTCTGGCTCATGTAAGCAACCAACTAGATGTAAAAGTGAGTCTGATAGTTGAAGATATACTGCCAGGTTGAAGGAAGTGTAGACTTTCAGTCACTAGCTATCTAACACCATGGCTTTCAGAATGTGACTTTCATTCATGACTATCCTTTTTATCAGCAAGAGTATGGAACTGATAAAGAAACAAGCTTATGAAAATCATTATTATTTCAAGGTCTCAAAAATGATAGTGTGGGCAATGAGCAAATGGAATGTAGGTGAAGCGTATCTTGAAAAGTGGCTGCTAGATAAAGCATCTTGTGTCAAGGAAAGTCTCTTTCAACTAAGACAGGTTTAACAAAGGGTTTTCTAAGAATAGACATTATATTTAAAGACCAAAAGAAGACAGATTATTCAGCTCACAGAACAGTTACCTGGTTTGCCATCCTTTCCATTTCCTTTTCAAAGCAGCTAGACTCTATCTTCCTGGAGAGACTGTTAGAAATAAGAAAAGCTCATGTTTATGAAAGGTTTGGGCAAATGCAACAATATTTCAGTCATAGGGTGATTAGGGAATATACACTGCATTTGAAATTAAATTGAAAAAAAAAAGTTCTGTGTCTTATAAAAATAGTTACCTTTCGAGTTTTTGTTCCCATTTGGAGGCAGCTCATGGGAGTGATGTGTTTGTGGAAAGATAAAATAAACAGCCTGCTTTCTTACTATCAATTCCGAATTGACAATACCTAAAGACGGAAATGTACACAAAGATTTAAAAAAGCAAACAAACTTTACACTTAAAAGAAAATTGCCTTTTAATTGGATTCTTTAGGTAATTAGTGCTGGAACCTACATCAGGTCTACATCATTTGAAGGTATTTCCTTCTGCTCCCTTACTACTCGTATTTTCCTTTGCTCTTTCTTTACTAACAGTTCTTATTACTTTGTTGAGTTTAAACGAACCATACAGACTTGTATTCACTAAGGGAACTTAAGTATAGTGTAATACTGCTGAAAACAACTAATATATTCTAATGTAAAAATGAGCTGTTTGGATAACAGAAACAAGAAAATGGATCTATGGTGATAAAACTTTTCTCCTGTTACATTACAACACCCAAAAGAGAGTAACAATTTAGTGAAGTCTTAAATAAAATGGTTACTGAGCATAAAATGACATATAAAATACATCCTCAAGCAATCCAAGTCACTGAGGACATTAAGTTATTATTTTTTAATTCTACAAATATCCTAACCAGAATAATGAGAAAGGAGACAAAGGATAGCTCACACATGGCCACAGTGCCTTTTAACAGAGAAGCATTGGAAAACAAAACACATAGCAATGTACTTGAAAATGGTTTATTCAGTCACTGCAAGCCCCTCTACTTTCCAGAGCAAAGAACATGATTGCTACATCTTGCCTTGAACTCATGCAGAGTTTGTACAGGTGAAACCTCAAATCATGGTGCATGTTGGGAATATGAGGGAGTTTTCCTTGGAATATTCTTCCCCTTCATAAAGAAAAAAAGAAGAAAAAAAAAAAAAAACAATTAAAATCTTCAGGCATGAATGGAGGATGGATAAGTCTGTCAGTCAAGAAATTCATGTTCCAAAGAAGAGAAGGGTTCTTCAAAGTTAGGTGGAAGAACACTCATTAAAATAAAACTTCTTGACTTGTTACTGGGCCAGTTATTCCTACTACAAGGTCATAATGTGCATAAATGTCACAGATATGCCCTGATTGAGGAATAACTGAAACATAACTCATAGGTGTCTGATATGCGTGAACCAAAAATAACAAAAGCTCCACTGAGTTTCCCAAAGAATAAAATATTTAAGTGCTTTCGGCAATTTAGAGTATAACCTGCACCAGAATAACATCACAAATATTCAAATAACTTGTATACATATATAGAAATAATCACATAGTCCACCCACCAGTAACATTCAACAAATTCCATGTTTACTTTTTAAAATGCTGGTAATGGAAACAGATTAATTGATGCTGGGTAGTTTATTAGCAAGCTCATGAAAGCAACTGCCTATGTAATTCTTAGTTCGATAAATAATTAAACCTGTCCCCATCCCTGTCACTCCTAAGAACTTTTTCTAATATAAAAAAAATCTTATTAAAATTCTGACATGCATCAACATGTTTAGCAAGTGCATTAGATACATTTCTTTTCTTAATGCAATAATTGGTGCACACTGGTGTCATTTATGTGGCAATGTGTTTGTCTTGCCTGGATTTGTATATGAGCAAGACAAAAAATAAGCTAGAGGATAGAATATACATAATTATAATTGTTTGTAACCCAATGAATGTATTTAACATTTCTTGTGTGTGTGTGGAATCTGAAAACAATCTTGAGGCCATAAAAAAATATTCATCCTGACTGAAATTACCTTAGTAGTTAGCAAAGACTTTGCTTTAAGTATTAACTCCATTATCTTGACAATGAAACAAATGATCACAGTTGTCTTATATGGGTGCATAGTTCACTGGTAGAAAAACATTACAACTATCATGAAAAGCTTAGAGAAAAATGGTTGTAAGATTAGACCTACTCTGTCCTTAGAAGTAGCATGTTTTACTTAAAAACTAGACATGAAATACAAACTTGCTTGAACTGCATGTGCTGAGATATCCTTTCAATTTCTGAAAATACAGAGATATCCGACAATGACAAGCTCCGGAAATAAGGAATCACTCCAACAGAGCATTGTTTCAGAATCAAAGATGTGGTTTTGCAGGGCAAGTTCATTCTAGAGATTTTGCAGAGAAAGGCTTTAAATTAAAAATTCTAAGGAATTAGAGACAAGAAAGCAGGAAAATAGAATGAAGTTGTGTTCTCTTACTTAGAGATTGGAAGATAAGCATTTTCAGGAAAGCTTTGTCTTTTTCGGATAGTTTTGAAGAGATTACGTTCTGTTCATGTTTGAAAGTTTCAAAGGAACTCAAGAAGTACAGAGCTTCTGGCATGTTTTTAGAACCTGCAAGACCAAAGAGGCAAAGGTTAGGGGCTGGTAAGGGAACCACAGTTTTGCTGCTAAATAAATCAGCAATGGTGCAGGTAACACAAGTGTAGATGTCAACAAAACCATGCAGCACAAAGCCAGAATGCCAGAATAACTCTGTACTTTGTAATGCTAGGAAAGGTATTGCACTATTGCATGGCGTGTAGACACTGGGTGCACACAAAATGCTCCTAAAGAAAAGACGGAATCACCCTCCAGACAATTTGCTCATAATTCTCTGGCAAAATGGAGTATTCTAGGAATGGAATCTGAATGAAGCAGCATGTGATACTGCCAACAGAATATGGCTGTTAAGAGCTGATCAGTGGCAGTGGTGCATTCTAGAATAATCTTAAAGTTAGAAAGCAAGTCCAGGACTATGGGCACCAATGCAGTCATCAGATACCAGCTGCAGAATGACTAACATCCACTGCCAACAAAAATTTGAATAAGGGATAAATATGAATGTCTATGCGAAGTAAGCACTGTGTAGACATCAACAAAAGTATATGTACTTTTGATATTACATCTTCCATGCCATATATTGCATAGATTCCTATGTAGTAACATGCTGCATTTGTTCGACTAACTCAAATGAACATTATTGAAGAAAGACTTATTAATACTAGCATCTTAGAGAATATAGTAGCACATGCTCAAGAAAGATATTCTATCACTCGTGTTAGTCTATTAGTCATAGCTACAAAACTGCGCAATAGACAACATTCGACCTTACCTTTATGTCCAACAAGATAATCCATACAGCAACTGTTTATTCAGTTTCAGTTCATATAATAAAAGTACATGAGCAGAAAGGTCTTTTTATCCGAGAACCCATACTATTGTGAGGTTGGTTATCCTAACAGGAAGATAGTTACTGCCAAAATGTTTTCCATGGAAATAGTTTATGACCATAAATATATAAATGTCACACTAACTAACTGACTAACATTACCCAGAACTGCTTTAAGATTATTTTGTAGGAACAGATCTCTGTGGTTCATCTCTAGGCTATTGGAACTTCCATTAATTCACAACTTTGCTGAACAAATGTGTAAAGTTGTTTGTCAGGTATATATTATGACTATAGCTACACCTCCCTGTAGACACTAGGGCTTCCTTTCTACTAAAGACAATGATCTACATGCTTATCAATGATTACCAATGCCTCCTGCTCAAAAGTCTCCATTTACAGAGGAATCTATCCTATTCAATAAGAAATTCAGAACCAGACTTCCAAACAAGATTATCTTATACCCTAGCTATAGCCATAAGAACATTCATCAAACTAGCACCCAAATATTGGAACAAAATCCCACTGGTCATTTGGATCGATTCTAATACTATAGATTTGAGGAAGGCACTGAGCAAGCACACAAAAGACTCCTTTCTCTGTCACTGTTTTGGCAGTCATGGTTAATATATCACACAACTGTCCATTCTGCTGCATTTCAACTACTCTGTTCAACTTCATCTACTATATCCACTCCATCATACCTTTTACACTTTATATTTATTCCTCCTCACAGTAACAGACCTCCAATTAGCACAGCTGAGTTGATCATATAATTATCTACTCTTTTCATCTAATTTCTCTGCCCTCCCTCCCTCCTTTCTTCCCATTCTTATCTTTGTCTCTGTGTTTATATTGCTGTTCTGTAAATTTGCTTCTGTACCCTACCTATTCTCTTTTTATATAATTGAGTTTGTCTTAGAGTCTTTCTTATCTATTAATGTGTAATTTGACTTTTGGAATGAAATTTCTACTTAAGAAATGTGCTTTGTGATTCAACCACTATTGTAAATACTATTATTATGGTTAATACCTTCACAACATCATTTTTAAAATTCTATTTTCTACTACCAGCTGGCCTGAATTGTGCCTGAAAACGATTTTTGGACCAATGCACATACCCAGTTAGCAAATGTTTAAATAAATAAATAAGTACAATAAATGGTGTCTGCCCATCATGTTCTTGCACCTTGTACTCTCGTACTATTGACAAGTCATTCTCTACACTTTCCCTATCTGTGTTCCCATCTGTCCACCTCTCCTCAAGAAACTGTCTTCTCATTTTAGTGCTCTGCTCACCTTCCTTATCACACATTCTTCCTTCCTACCTCAATCAACTTTCTTCTTGTTTATCTTCAGTCTTCCTTAATCTCATGACAGTTTCCCTATCCATTCCTGCCTTGGACGTTAAGATTACCCTGCATACCTCTTCAGATTTTAACAGAATGTCCAGATTTTTGCCTCATATTTTGGTCTGTTTCTCATAATATTTGAGGTTTTCCAGCAAATCAAGGATTGAAGTCACTAAATAATGTCAGTTTTAGACTTCATACCCTTCCTATTGTGCAAAAACCTGTTTGCTATTCTATCAACTTAGTAAGTTAATAAGAGTATTTAAAAACTGCCCCTATTTTGGGGTCTTTGCCCCTGCCACCCAATTACTGTTGGCTTTCTCTTAGATTTCTTGTGTTAAGAAGTTGAGCTGTATGGCCCTGATTACCCACTTTTTTGGCCTCCTCATATGTGTTATTCCTTGACACCTTTTCCTTAGCATTCATTGTTATCCTTACCTCTAATTCTGGCTTTAGGTATCATGCCTAACTCCTCCTTCATTACCTCCTATTCTTGTTTAATTCTTGCAGATCATTTCTCCTTCAGTTCTGTTATCACTTCTTTATTCACTTCCTCAGACTTTGCAGTATGCTCTGTATTCTTCCTGCTGCAATTTTATACCCTGGTCTGACTTTTTATGTCTGTTGCCCCTGTCCCAAGAATAAATCATACTACCCGCGGTGGTGGTGCTGCGGTAGCATTGTCGCCTCACAGTAAGATGCTGTCTGGTTCGATTCTCAGCTAGAGTGTCTTCTGCGTGGAGACATGCGTAAATGGGCGTACCTTCATTGAAGGTTGTGTGTCAGGCCTGGCAAGCCGATACATAAAAATCAACTGCCAATCATTAGCGGGCTGGAGTTCCGCTGTGGCGACCCCTAACCAGGAAAAGCCGAAAGACACAAACATAGTTAGATTACTGTTTACTGGAGAAGCTTCTAAATATATTACTTATGCCTGATCAGCCTTGCACAGCAACCTGTCTAGTAATTGCCCCTTTTTGGCACCCCCTCCTGCCATTGCACAAAGCCTTCCTGCTCTATTACGTCTGTAGTGTCATTTCCTTATCCCACCCTTGATGTAAGATACTCCAGACATGCTTTATGTAGATAACATTCTTCCACTCACTCCTCACCTTTTTCCTGCCGCTCGACATTTTTATTAGTTTAATTTGCTTCCATAACTTACATGCGTTTGATGGCTGTATACTGTGTCTGTCCAATACTATTTCTCTTTTCTTCCATCTTCTATTGCAGCTGCCTGAAATTATCTGCCTGCTCCCTCTTCATTTCATCTCCAAGCTATCCAGTTGAAGGTGCTGAACATTGCTTAATATGCTGAAGGCATTTTTTTGTTCAAGCATTGATGACTGCTGTTACACCACTCACAAGTGCTGCTGGTGTGTTGCCTAGTTTCAACAACAAGGTGAGAGATCACACCCTCATGCTATTTCCTTGAGTACAAACTAATGTCTGTGTTATTCTAGGTACATGCCATTCCACCTTGTATTTTCTCTTTCTCTGTCAGTCAGTCAGTCAGAAGTCATGAGAAAGTTTAGACCTGAACTGTAATGCTTTAGATAAATGCTGTTTAAACTTCTGATGCAGTCCTCTGTGTAAGCGCTGAATCAACAAACACAAAGTTAATCACAGGCGAAACAGAAGCACTTACCTGTATTAGCTCGAGAGTTACAGAGAGGTCCACTGGTATGCTTGAAAGGGAAGTTAAGTTGTGTACATTTGGTATTATATTAGCACATTAGATGAATGAATAAGCGCTTGTTACCAAGAATGCATTTTGGAAAGGCTTTAGAAAGTAGGAAAAAATGTGTGTGTGTGTGTGTGTGTGTGTGTGTGTGTGTGTGTGTGTGTGTGTGTGTGTGTGTGTGTGTGTGTGTGTGTGTGTGTGTGTGCGCGTGTGTGTGTGTATGTATATGTATTTATATAAAACCACAAAATCCAGAATGGCACTCCAAGCAACCCTCTGTGGAACCAGAATGGCTAAATCGATGCTGTAGAAAATAAATCCAACACAAAAAATGCAGAAAAATGCTTCTTTACTGAAGTTCTTTGCTGCAGTTCAGTGCAATAAGGTAAATGACACACAGCAGCTAACAGGTCACAGCTCACAGCTCAAGGTTATAGGAGCATACCAATTTTACCCTCTGGGGTCAGTGCAGTATTGCATCCTATTTTCCAAAAGGACTTAGATAATGGTTTAAAGTGACAATAATCACACCACACCACACTACATATACATGTATGCATAACATAGAATGTAAACATTAACGATATGTAAAAAAGCACAATATAACAAAAAATGTTCGTGATAAATATATGACCATCAGTCAATAGCTACAACGTGTAGAAAAATATGCATACATATGCACATAAAAATACACATATACATTCTACATTTTATTACATGTGATATTCTTTGTTATATTGGGCTTTTTTACATATTGTTAATGTTTAATTTCTATGTTACGCATTGATGTGTATGTAGTGGGGTGTGATTACTGTCATTATTCAAGTCCTTTTGGAAAATAGGATGCAATACTGCACTGATGACCCCAGAGGGTGAAATCGATATGCTGCTATAGCCTTGAGCTGTGAGCTGTGAGCTGTTAGCTGTTCTGTGCTGTTTACTTTATTGCACTGAACTGAAGCAAAGAACTCAAGTAAAGAAGCATTTTTCGAGACTGATTTATTTTCTATAGCATCTATTTAGCCATTCTGGTTCCACAGAGGGTTGCTTGGAGTGATGTTCTGGATTTTGTGGTTCTTTAGAGTTTGCTTGGAATGTAGCACCCTGTTCATATATGTATATCTGTATATCAAAACATTTAAGGTTTTCAGGTCAAATAAAAAAAAAGGTGCTGGCTATTTTAATAAAAGTGTTATAATTTTACTTGGTTTACTTGGTTCCTTAAGGGCTCTTCAAAGTTCCCCAGTGTACAACTAACCTTCGGTACAATTGTTTCCACTTATGCCTTGCCCAGGAGAATGTTACAGCAGGGGTTAAAAATTAATATAGAGCTTTCCAGGAATAAAACATAGTGCTAGATATTGAACTTCTGATTTATTTACGAGGAAATGACAGCCCAAACTCTGGCAGATGAGAAAGTGCGACTTTACTCCTATATGAATATATAAGGTATCTTTCAGCCATAGATTCTGCTTCCTAACACTTACTATACAAAGTTAACAGCACTTTCCTGAGCGTATAAGGACCAAAATAAAGCACAACAACAATACAAGAAATGAGTTCCTGAAACAAATGAATGAATGAAATCATGTAAACATTATACTGGCTCTACAGAGAAATTATCCTGAACTATTAAAATGTATCACAAGTTCTATTTAAAGTGTGTGTATGTGTGTGTGTGTGTGTGTGTGTGTGTGTGTGTGTGTGTGTGTGTGTGTGTGTGTGTGTGTGTGTGTGTGTGTGTATCTTCATGTGTATTTTAAATTAACTACCAATATTTCAGACTGGACATTCTGTGCACTAAGCATTGGTAACCGCTTAACTTATCATGATGTGACCCTTTATGTGGTGCCAAGGATTTTTGTAACTTGCTGTTTATAAATATAAGTAAAGAATACAATACGTAGTTGCCATATCAGTTGATCCGTGGAGTGCTCCATAGTCTGTTTATGATTTAAATAGTGTTCTCTGCTGCCTTCATTGTGGCTATTTTCCTCTGAAGTTCTCAGGCCTGGGAACGTGACATTCCTGTCTCTATCTGCCATAATGTGTGTGCTACAAAAGGAGCAGCCAACAGTTCCTCCATCATCTGAGTGAGCACAGTGAGCAAAATAAGAAAAACAGTTTGTACAAAGATATGTTAAATCTTAGCTGCTGACATTACAGAGAACTCTATCAGTAGCATATGAATGTAGGGAACCCTGCATAGGTAAGAACATTCCTTTTCATATATACTGAAGTACATCTTTATTCCAGTATAATTTGTAAGATTGTGGTAGAAGCCAGTATTTTCAACTCTCCCCAGCCTATGCTGCTTTTATCATCCGCCCTAACTAATCTTATTATTGAATTTGCCCTTTTCTGCTCTACCCCCCACCAGAGGACAGTGAGTATTATGAAATAGTGCCATAGTGAAAGGTAGCATCTTTCTCTCAAGGGCGAGCCTCAATGGCTTTTCACATGCATGTGACCCTTTAAGAAGGGTGTGAGTTGAAAGGCAAACCCATATAATGCAGCTTGGAGCAGGAATTTTTTTGGATAAGCAAGAGAAAGAAAGTCCTAACTGTGGCAGAGCAAGCATGATGTTTCAGGCATGCCAGTTCACTCATGCCTTCCCTAGTTACTGAGTGATCAGTAGCCAGCTTGCAGATGAGGAAATATTTCTCAGTATTAATTAAGGAGAGGCCTGATTGTGAACAGCACCCTATACTTCCCCTCAGGATGGGTTATCAGAGAAAGATGCTTAGTTCTCCTCTTCCTCACCTAGTTCCTCAGTGTCCGAGTCGTTAATCAAACTCAGGTCATCTGTGTAGTAGAACAAGTTCAATCCTTCTACATCACAGAGCTGGGCAGCTGTTGCAAACTTACTATCTTAATTCTAACATGCCACACAACAGATGCATCAATAGGTAACAAAAATGGAAGGCATGAAGAAGTAACAGAAGGGAAGATTATTTGCAGACTGTCTTAATGTAAGTCTTATCTAGCGTATCCTGTTAAAATTATTCACAGTGTACTATTAAGGGTGTAAAACAACTATTCCATAGTAATTCAAACCATACACTTAAAATGATATTGTAAGGATATACTGCTCAATACTACTTTCCTACAAGGAGAAGATGAATGGTGGTGTATGTACCTATCACCATTCTTGCATGCTGGCCTGAATTTGCAGCATTCAAGTCGCTACCAACATTTAGTAGATATGAGAAAAACATAATGACACCATTTTCCAAAAAGTAAAGTTAATGCAAATTTCAGTCTTCTAACTGTCACAGTGTCACATGCAACAAAGGTTTCGGATGCATCAGAGTCCTACTTCATTAATATCAAAGGGAATAACTACACATATCATCACTAAAAAACAAGGTAAAATGGTGACCCCACCTAAAGAAGGACATAACATAAGGCTATATAGTGGGAGGCAACATAAATAGTGCCTGAACTGTATCCCACTCTGCAAGGCAGAAGTTTCAAACACATAGGCTGTACAGCTAATGTCTTCAGAGCCAGATGTAACAGAAATCAAGTACAAATGCTGCACAATTAATGATTTCAGAATGAGACATACCATAAACCTCTTCCTGTAGGCTACTGGTCCTTGGCCTCTTACTTGGTAAATTACAAACATTTTATCACGTGAAAATATTTAAAATGTACTCCAGTCTGCATCTGACACTCAAGCATTTTTTATTAAACAAATGAAATTTTCCAGAGCTGCTTCAAATTATTACTTAAGATTTATACCAAGACAGATGGCACATTATTATCGTATGCACCTTAATAAGAAATATTAATGTGGCCCTTGTATTATTTAGAAATAGGGAAGAGACTCCCTACCCACCAAAAACAACTATTATATATGTATGACCTCAGAAGAGAAAGTAAAGAATAAAACTGAAACATTTAGATATATAGTTTATATCAAGAAGGTACAGGTATAAAGGTTTTTCTGCATTAAAATTATTTAGACGCTTCCTCTGTCCATTAGTAGTGAGGGGGTAGTTTTCCCATCCACAGATCTAAGTTGTGCTTGAATATGGACAGGGATGAACTTTGGTTTATGTGGAGGGGGGAGTCTGTTCCACAGCAGCTAGTATCCTTTGCGAGATATACTTGTCCCTCCAAACAGTTCTATTGATGTTGCAGAAGAGGTTTAGATCCCTAGACTGAGTATTTTTTATGTCATTTGACTTGCTGATGTGCAGTAAATCCATCTGTAATAGGTTGGTGGCTGTCTTGTATGCCAGACACAGGTCACCTCTTTAGCTATCTGTAGGATAGCAAGTATAGTGAAAGGGCTTTGAGTCGGTCCATGTAGGGCATGTTGTTTAGGCCTTGTAACCTTTTAGTAAGGTATCTCTGTGGGCATTCCATTTGTTGCATGTGCCTGGACAGATATATGCCAAAGGGGACATAATATTCAATGATTGGCCTAAAGAGGGACAAGTAAATGGAGACAATGACATTCCTAGATATAGACACAATACCTTTGTTTATAAGTTATGCAATACAGAAGGACTTTCTTACAACAATAGACACATGTTGGTCAAGTTAGGTCATTGTCCATATAAGTTCCCAAATCCCAAACAAGTAGATCAACTCTTAGAGGTATATTGTCAGTGTGGTAGTTCCCTGGGGTAGATGACTTCCCAAAGGATACAGTAATGCATTTTTTGGCATGTAGTTTCAGTCCATGATTTTGGCACCATTTTTTTATTTGAGACAAAATATCCTGGGGAATCATTGACTGCTCCTAGCTTGCAGTCATCTGCAAACGTAGTCAGCCAGGGCTCTTTGGTATTAGCTTTTACTTCAGAAAAGTATATTCCAAACAAGAGTTAGCTATTTTGATAATCTGCATCCTATCTGTGAACCAGTTAGCAATCCAATGGGTGACATAGGGGTTTATTCCCAGTTTATTTTGCTTTTCTAGTATGCCTGAATGAGAAATTGGGTCAAAAGTTTTGGCCAAGTCGAGGTATGCTTTGTGCACTGTTTTGTCTTCATACATTGCTTTGGAGAACTTTTAAAAAAATCTGTCATGTGGAGTAAGCATGACCTGCCCCTGATGAATCCAAAGTGAGATGGGTCCATTGCTTAGGGCTTCCCTATGTTGTGATTGATTAATTCCATGATATGCCTTTCTATGGCTTTGCATATGAGGCTGGCCAGACTTATGGGTCTGTAATTGCCTGGGTCTGTTGAATATCCTCCCTTATGCAGGGGAATGACTGTAGCTGTTTTTCATTTGCTTGGTAAAAAAAACTTGTATGGGGATGAAACTGAACAGTGCTGTTAGGGGTGTAGCTAAATCATACTTCATGCTATTTAAGATGCATTAAGGTATATTGTCAGGACCCAGCAATGCAATATTTTTATCTTTTGATAGTACTTTTAAGACTCTGTCTTGTGTGATAGCTAGAGGCAAGCCAGTTTTAGGTATATCTTGAATGGCAGACAGAGGGGAGAGAGGAGTAAAGTTAGAGCTAAATGTATGAGCCAGTAGGTTCATTTTATCTTCAGTTTTGGTGTAGGTAACATTGTTTACAGTCAGTTCAGCACATTGCAGCATTGTGCCTTTGAGATTACGGACATAACTAAAACGTACCTGTTCATTATAATTAGATTTATGCAGTTTCTTTAACTTATTAAACCTAAAAATATGTGGACCAATAATGGTTGAACTTGAATAATAAAGCCATTGTTAAAGAGAACAAACTGTTTTATTCTAGAAACTGGTGATATTTTTTCTAATCTAAGTGAATTTGACTTGGAGCAGGATGGCTTTTTCATGACCTTTGAGAAAGATGCCTTCTATAGCAGTGCTGATCATTAGGGGGGTCTCAAATGAATGAAGTGGGTACCGGATACATTTTATATATATCAATTTCTTTTAATTAGTTACTTGTGATTTTCAAAGGGCAATACTTTTGCTTTTTGTGGCAACTGTTATTTGCACTTTGGAGGGCATGACCAGCCTGTGGCCCCTAGTTATGTTTGCTCATACCTGACTTTCAAAGAACATGTGTCTTCATTTAATTCAGATGATTTTAAGATGTTTATTTTTTGGATATTATTTGGATGGTGTACTTTTAATAATAAGAGGCAATGTGTTTAAAGTAGGGCAGTTGATCACATTAGTGGAAAAATGTACATACACTTAAAATTTGATTTTACTCTCAGTAAGCATGAAATTAATTTTCTGGATATATATTTAAGTAGAAATTCTTATAAAAATAATTTGACCAATTAAATGTGTAAGAAATCTACTAGTAAAAAAGCATTCTTATAGTGTAAAATAGCCACCCTCATTTTATTAAGAGAAGTCAGTAAAACAGAACTTATGTGGGTAAAGCGATATTAGGGAACATTCACATGTTTATTGGACTTTACAACCCACTGAGTAAACAGAGGGAAAAAAGGATTAAAATAATTAGTGTGTTTTATTAAATAATAGAGATTTTAGCTATAACATATGTTCAGGGCCAGCATTTACTTACAGAAAGGATAGTAATTTAAGCAAAACAAAACAAAACAAAAAAAGAATAGAACGACTGGGCAATTTTAGATGGTGATGGATGTAGCATAGAAGCCATTGCTCAGAATGGGAATGATTTTGTACATCTAAGCAGAGAGATTTGATTTTATGTTAAAGGCTTTTCTTCCTCTGAAATCTCAGGAGTAGTTTATATAGCCAAATATGTTTGTGGATGTTATTGTGTTGGTGAAACTGAACGGCAACTATGTATTCAAATAAAGATCATTTGGCTGAGAAAAGAAGGATATCTCAAAATAGTGCTTTGTTTCAGCATCAGAGAAGCAAATCATATTGTTTGAAATTCCAGGTGCAGCAAGTATTTTTTTCCAAATGTAAGAGAAGAAATTTTAAAAATGAATCTTTTATGTTAGAATCTAGATGGCATTTATGTCTGAATATTTTGGATGGTAAAAGACGAAATGGATATATAACTATTAAACCTTACTTAAATACAAAAAGTTGTGAAATTTTAATTAAAGCATTTGTCTCTATTCTGTTAATTATTAACTGTACCATGTCTGTAACATGTACAAAGTCATGACAATCTTAATTCAAGCAACATTGCTTCCACTGCTGTGTTTTTTAATGTTAAGGAACTTTTGACATTGATTAGTTAATCCCATGTGTAATTGATTACTCTTGATGTCCAATGAAGTACTTTAATTAGGTGTTTGTCAGAAGGCTAGCAGTTGTATATTTAGAGTCATAGCTGGCTCATTTAGTCCCCAGTGCCTTTCTCCCATCTAGTGCCTCTCAAGTACAAGATGGGGAGGAAAAGAAAAACAGGCCTGGAATAGAGCCGGAAGATCCTGTTTGTGTGTCCTGTGCCTCAATTCAGCTCTAAGGAGCAAAAGAAAAGAAAAAAAAAGGACTTCTACTGCTTTAAAACTGTATCAAGTGGCTTGCTACAACGTACACCACACACAAAGTACTCAGTACTGCAGAACTTCTACAGCTTTTAAAACTGTATCAAGTGGCTTGCTACAACGTACACCACACACAAAGTACTCAGTACTGCAGAACTTCTACAGCTTTTAAAACTGTATCAGGTGGCTTGCTACAACGTACACCACACACAAAGTACTCAGTACTGCAGAACTTCTACAGCTTTTAAAATTGTATCAAGTGGCTTGCTACTATGTACACCTCACACAAAGTACTCAGTACTGCAGAGCTTCTACAGCTTTTAAAACTGTATCAAGTGGCTTGCTACAGCATACACCACACACAAAGCACTCAGTACTGCAGAACTTCTACAGCTTTTAAAATTGTATCAAGTGGCTTGCTACAACGTACACCACACACAAAGTTCTCAGTACTGCAGAACTTCTACAGCTTTTAAAACTGTATCAGGTGGCTTGCTACAACGTACACCACACACAAACTACTCAGTACTGCAGAACTTCTACAGCTTTTAAAATTGTATCAAGTGGCTTGCTACTATGTACACCTCACACAAAGTACTCAGTACTGCAGAGCTTCTACAGCTTTTAAAACTGTATCAAGTGGCTTGCTACAGCGTACACCACACACAAAGCACTCAGTACTGCAGAACTTCTACAGCTTTTAAAATTGTATCAAGTGGCTTGCTACAACGTACACCACACACAAAGTTCTCAGTACTGCAGAACTTCTACAGCTTTTAAAACTGTATCAAGTGGCTTGCTACAACATAAACCACACACAAAGTACTCAGTACTGCAGAAGACAAGTATCAAAATTCATTTGGAATGCTGGTACAGAAGTGAATACCGTAGTGAGTACCGGTACTGAACTAATGATCAGTTAGCATTTGCTGATTGCGCCCCTTAACATCTTCCTCCCAGGGCGAACATCCCCTTTGCATGACGCTAGCTAGGCTACTGTATAGTTACAATTTAAGTTTTTATAGCTTGTTTCTAAGTGCATTTGTTAAATGTGAACAGTTTAATCCATTACACAGAGTCTGTATGCCATTCCTGCAGTTAGCTGGAATTTTATGATGAATTACAAAGACTGATAACTGCATTTGGTTCTTTTCTTCAGACTTAAGAGTTTCTTCTCCAAGGTATTGCCATTTTTGTGCCTTATAATTGCCTTAAGATCACATTTACTTTTTTGGGAAGTTATACAGACCTATATTCAGATGTGTAAACTTGTTGTTTTGCTTTTGTTTTCAGGATGAAGATGGAAATGGACTATCAGATAAAGACATCTGTGCTGAGGTTGATACTTTCATGTTTGAAGGACATGACACTACAGCGAGTGGCATTTCCTGGATTATGTACTGCATGGCCATTTACCCAGAGCACCAGACAAAGTGCAGGGAAGAGATCCTGCATATTCTTAATGGGAGAAACACAGTAGAATGGTAATTATTTGTATTCCTTACATTATGCAGTAAGTTAGTGATTTTTTTAAGAATACATGCTATTCTCAGATGAACAGTGACCATTAAATTATATTCCTGAACCGGTATGGTGAAGATGCAGAAAGAGTAGTGTTGGATTTCATGATATTCAGTTGTAATGTTCTGTTTGAAATACTACAGCTGCACCAACATGGCCTTACAGTAGATGACAGGAGTGGATGGTGCTTAGGTATGTCAGTGCAGGAAGTGGTTTAATGTGGCTTTAGCAGATGGGAATAAAAATTATGGCAGAACTAAATGGTTTGTCAGAAAAGAAGGCAAAGTTGTGCAGACAAGATGAGCATAGCAGAATTTTCTGGAAGTCACAAAGCAGTGGGTATGTGGCAATGAGTCTGAGGAGGGAGAACAGACCAGCAATTATCTGATGCAGTCACTCCGGTGGTATACAGGGATAAAGGTCTGACTATGACTCAGAAGACCTAGTTTCAATTAGTGGCTCTGGAGACTGATGGAGTGGCTGGTAGGGATGGACATTACTCTCCTGGGGTGGATGGGTGAACCTATGGACTCCTACCATGTCCATCCTTAGAGGAGGCTGGGGATGGGCAAAACACATTGGTTTAAAGAGGGTATAGGGTGGATACTTGGCTGAGCAGCTGTAGAGGCAGGGAGATGTGCCACATATCTCCACTGTATGTCCACCCCAAGGCTTAATCATTAGGTTCACAAGGGAAGTGGAAAAAATGGATAGGAAATTAAAAAGAAAAAAAAAAAACTCCCCTTGGACAGATGTACAAACATACCGAGTCCCAAGATGCATAGTTCCATGACTGGTCCCAGCAACACCAGATTAAGTCCAGAGAGGGGAGTGAAGCAGCTGATAGACCTAGCATGGACAAGTACCAGGGTGCTGGGCCAATACAATGAAGGGCAGTGATGGTAGGGAGGAAAAAAAATGTCATGCAGGTTACAGCTAACTGAGTACTTCAAATTGCAATGGGAATGATGGAGGGAATTTTTTGTCTTTTCCTGTATTAGTAATGAAGGGGTTGCGGGAGCACCAAGCAAAATAAATAAATGAATAACAATCCAAATGGTGCGGAGCCTGTCCCAGAAGTCAAGGTAGGCAGAACTTAAGGAATTTAATTATTTACTATTCATTTACCATTTTTTAACTGGGTAAGTGAACTGGTCCAAGGACCATTTTCAGCCATGACTTGGACCATTAGGCATAGGAATAAATGATGCAGCAGTACATAAATCATGCAGTAGTAGTAACATAATAAATTACAGCATATATTTCTTTAGGAAAAACAAAATGATAGCATGATATATACAAAAATCAGTACAGCAACAGTAATAACAAAAGACAGTAAATACTTCATAGATTTACATTTGATTATGAGGAAATAGCAGACCATGCATGCTCATTTCATGCTTCAGGATAATAAGAATGCATCAGTACTATGTTAAAATAAGTAATCTCATATTAAAGCAAGTTGTCTCCTCCTCTGCATCTAGAGATGAAGAGGAGAAAATGAATGAGGTTTGAAAATATTGAATAAAGTACTGAATGTTTGTTTGTCTTACACAAAGGAATTCTTATGTACAAAGGAGCAGAAAACAAATGCTGCAAGTCTGAGTTGAGATTTATTTGTAACAGTCATTGTTCTTCCTTAGATCACTGTTGCAGTATTCCTGTACTGATGGGTTATATTGCCAAGGCAACCTGATGTTTGGCCAGCTACCAAGACCAAAAATCTTCCATGCTGTCATACATCCGACATATGATCTAAGCCCGCGGGTGTAAGGATATATAAGCCGATGTATGAGAGTAAGATCCTTAGGCTATCTTGCGACCAGTTTAAATGCAAGTCTCACACCCGTCTTTCTGTTTTTCATATGGTAGTTGGTGATACCTCTGCTTCTGCTTATTCATATAAGCGCCCCATTGGGGAACTTTCCTTTTTCTTGTAGCGTTGTGTTAAGATTTTTTAAATGTCAGCTAAGAGAGGGAAGTGTGATTGTGGTAGGCAGATTCCTTATAAGAACCTCCAGCCCTGGCACTTGTTTTGTCTTGGGGATGAGCACAACTATAAGAATTACCAGATTTGTAACTTGTTTGTTCCAAAAACCCTGTGTATGTGTCTTTCTTCACTGAACACTTATTTAGAGACCCAGCACTTGAAGCACCTCACCCAACAAAGAAATTCAAAAGGCCTAAGATGAGCTGTTGTCTGCCCAAGACGTACCCATTGAGGTGCTGCAAGGTGTTGCAAGTATCCACGGTATGCCAGATTACTTTTCAGGCTTCCTCTACAGCGATCCCTCCAGAGGATGGTATGGCACCTGACTCACGCATGTCCAGTGAGACTGTTCATACCAATACAGTTGAGAAGAAGGACCCAAGGGTTGTTATTTCAGAGGAAATGGATGGTATACTTCAAATCCTAGTTAAGGAAGAGGTGCCTGGATCCTTATTTGAGGTTTGCAAGGGTTATGAACTGCCTCGCTTTGTGAAAGTAGACGTCACATCTAAAAAGGAAGGGAAAAAAAGGCAGAGAATGTTTCTCCTTCTCAGATGTCTCAAGAAAAAGAATGGATTGAATTTCCACAGAGCTTGAACAAGGGCATTTTGTCTCTCAAGCCTCTTTCTTTTCTTCTACCTCTCTTCCTGTCCCTTCTCAGAAGAGACAGCATGAATCTTGTTCTGTGGAGGAGGAAGACTCTGATTTATATGAGCACTCTTTGGCTTATTTATCTCAAATTCATTTTCCAGGCCAGATGTCTTCTGATAATGAGGACATACTATCCACTGTTTCCCCTGCTGATGAAATTTTCTTTGGGGGAAACCATTACAAAAATGATGCAGCATTCTGAATGGGAGTTTAGAGAAGTTTCTAATGTGCAGAAGAGGTACTATGCAAGTAATAATGCCCAACAAGTTGTGTGTTACTACAGGCAGTGGCCTCTACACCCATGGAAGGGCATAATTTACATAGCAACACACACCCTGGAGGTATTGCACTTAGAGAATGGGCTGTTTGTAAAATCGTTGTTTTACTTATTTATTTAATTTTAGTATATTATTATTTTTTTTCTGATGTAAAATAGTTCCTATATCTAATGTTTCAGACTTGCTATAATATGTGCAAATGGTGTTGGAGAAAGTGTTTTACATCCAAAATATAACATTTTCAAAAAATATGCAAACAAAAAATAACACACCAGCAGCAACCCAGTGGTGTAAAGCAATAAGAGTGAACAATAATAACATCCAATACCACAATGTGAGGAGACGAGAAACTTTCATAAAATAAAAAACGTTAAAAACAGATGTGGTAAGCGCTTTTGCAACACAATGTTGCCTTCTTCAGACCATTCAAAAAATACAGCCAGACACAATGATTGTATAATAGAAATGACCAGATAATCGTCCAATCAAAAACAGCAAGCAATTAAATTATAGACCTTGACTTTGCATAACTAATGATCATAGCTAACCTCCCTAACAAATCAAAAAACAAATGCAACATTATAACCAATCAAAATAAATGTTGAAATAGAACTGCTTATCACAGCACTCTAAGATAGACAGTATAACAGGCAATAGCTTAGATGGTCAAATAACATTCATTGCTGAATAGTGTACCTAATAAAAATACATAGCATGGCTTCTCTAAAAGACATATAGTGCTAACTACACATGCCTAACATGTTCCCTTGAAAATTAATTAAAATTCTTAAATTAATAATAAAATCGTATTTCTAACAGCATAGGATCATATTATAGATGTCATCTCTAGATAATGTGGCCAATAAGCAATAGCTACTATGAACACCTACCAATGGGGGCAATCATAATGACTGTCTCCCATTGGTAATGCCACACTTAGCATCCTATCAAAATATAGCACACTCCACTATTAAAAGTAGAAGCTGCTCACAGACACCCTAACAAATTTGGGTGCATGCTAGCCATGTATAAATATAAATGATCCCCACATAAACAACCCAATCTCATCTCTTTGAAAAGTGTGTTTGATTCCCCTCACAAATGTCTATATATGAATGCAGGGACAACTCTCATCCTCTGATGCAAACAAAACTGCCAAACAATGGCAAAGTCTTGGTTGTTCTTAAATAATTTAGAGGATACAGCCCACGGGTCTTCCAAAAGAATAAACTTCGCCAAATCAACTTAAGGTGATGCCTGCATAAGTGATATCAGAAACCTGTCAGCCATCAAATACTGAGACAAGGTGAAGCATTCATCTACTAATACAGCACCAAAACCACAACTCCAAAAACAGCTCACACCTTCCTAATATTCAAGAAGAGCAAACACAAGAGACAACTAATACACAAACTGTAAACCTATGATCAGGGCACAAACAACATTCACACTGAGCATCGAATTAGGATGTCCAGTAAGGAATGGAAAAAGCAAACAGCCAATCAAGGGCAACCGTCTCACCTGTTTTTTATTATTGGTTAAAAGCTCCAACCCTGCCACCTACCCGGCTTCAACAAAAACAGGCCAGTGAGAATCCAGGATATCAAACTTCACCCAACCGGCTTAAGGCCATCCCATGCTCATTGTGTGTGTAAGCAGTGTCCAAAAAACATATACCATATATCTAAGTAAACCAAAGAAGGCACACTCATCATTTTATATAACAATGAAAAAAACATACATGATTACATATAATAGCAGCAAGAAACAACAATTTCATTATAGTCTTTAAAATCAAAGTAAAAACACAATCAGGCCATTTAATGATGACCATTTCACTTTGTAGTGTTGGATTTTATTATTATTTTCAAAAAATATCCATATATTTACTTCATTTTTTTTGGTCCCTTACTCCTAAAATGTGTGGTTTGTTGCTAGTCTTTGGGGATTGAAGTCACTTAATAATGTCATACATTTGAGTTTCAGACTTTAATACCTTCAGAAAATTCATACTAACACAAATCCTGTTATTCAAGCAACTTAGTAATTTTATAAGAGCAACATTTAAAGTCTGTATTTTTAAGCCTTTTTCCCCTTTATTTTAGGCTTTATCCAAATGTCTTGAGCTAAGAGGTCTACAGGTATACAAATCTCTTGACTGCTGCTGCATGTGGTCGATCAGTCTCACACATGTACAAATATACAGACACATACACGAGCGCACGCGCGCGCGCGCACACACACACACAGAAACACACTTGTACTTCAGAAAATGCATGATAACACAAATCCTGTATTCAAGCAACTTTGTAGTTTTATAAGAACAAAATCTGTTCCCATTTTTAAGCTTTGAACCCCCCTTTATTTAAGGCTTTGTTGTGATTTCTTGAGCTAAGAGGTCGAGAGGTATGCAAACTTCTTAATTGCTGCTGCCAGTGGTCGATCAGTCTCACACATATACAGGCACACACACACACACACACACACACACACACACACACACACACACACACACACACACACACACACACACAAACACACGTGTGCTTCAGAAAATGCATGCTAACACAAATCCTGTATTCAAGCAACTTTGTAGTTTTATAAGAACAAAATCTGTTCCCATTTTTAAGCTTTGATCCCCCTTTATTTAAGGCTTTATTGAGATTTCTTAAGCTAAGAGGTCTAGAGGTATGCAAACCTCTTAACTTCTGCTGCTGTCACTGCTTGATTGCTCTCACTCTTCATGCACACACATGCACAATTCTATTTTCATGCACGCAAAGGATGCATACACTCACACACACAGATGGAAACATAGACTCATATACACACAGGCATGCCCACACACACACACACACTTTTCTTTGTTTTATATACTTCTTGTACTTTTACACTCGCTAAACAGCAAAAGCAAATGTAAAGTAATGGCTCTGTTGATTTCATTCTCACACTTTTGTGCACCCATACACTCAAACACAGGCATAAGCACACACTTTTTTGTATTTTTTTTTTTTACACTCACTAGCAAAAGCACTGCCTAGTGAGCATAAAATAATGGAGGCCGTTAGCTTTCTTTCAGTCCGTGCTCCATGGCAGCTTAATTTGTTGCCATGAAATGGCAGACTCGTTTTTCTTTGGGCATTACATGTAGATAAAAACACTGCTGGAGGACATTCGTTCTTCAATCAGGGTGCTGATGTGCAGGTTGCCTATTCTCTAAAACTTATTAGAGGTAGGAACCCCTATGCCAGCTCCTATTCCTCCAGTTTTGGAGGCCTTTCTAGATGCATTTGCATCCAGTTTATTCCCAGCCCCCAATCTCCAAGAGGCATGATAGGTTTTATAAAGTACCAGGTGATCTAAAATTTGTCTCTAAAAATCTTTTGTCCAATCTGTTTTTTCTGTGCCCACTGACAAGCTTTCAAAATGTTTGCATGCTGCTAATGTTTTACCCTCAGACAGAGATAATAGAGGCATGGCAGATACAGAAAGAAGGTTTACACTTTAGCTAATGTGGCTTGCAGGAACTTGAATTATCCGATTCAAATGACTAAATATTTGTTGTCCATCCTTGATGAATTGAGTGAGACTTTGACTAACCTTGAGTTTTCTGAAACTAAGCAGCTGGCTGTTCCTATGGTGGGTCTGGCTGTTAAAGTGACCAAACATTCCATTAAATGCAGTTATGATGCAGTGAAAACTTCTTCCAGGACAGCTGTTATTGGATCTATCATCAGGGGATTTGCTTAGCTTCATTCTTATTGTCTTCCTGAGAATATTAAAGCTAAGCTTTTAGACTCCCCTCTTTACAGAGATTTTTTTGTGTGGATCAGATGCAGCAGATCTATTCAAATCTTTGCAAGAAAAAGGTAAAATCTTGCAAGTTTTAAGCAAATATTTCTCGCTTCAGTCCCCAGGTATAAAAAAAAAAGAATTAACTGGCTAAGACCACTTTATTTTCCAGTAGTGACCAAAACCTATTCAGAAAAGTGGGAAGATGCACAGAAAAAGATTTCAGGACAAGTCTGCAAGAGATTCCAAGTCTGGAAAACCTCCCTTTCCAGACACGTCAGCCTGATTATTTTCTTCCCCTTCCTTGCTTCCTCATTTCACCCCTCCCCATGTCAGAAAGACTAACTTCCTCCTTTCCAGGTTGCTGTACATCACTTCAGACAAGTGGGTCCTATCCATCATTCATCAGGTCTAGAAGATGACTTGGAAGGAAGCAGCAGCCTTCAGAGACATTTCTCCCCCTCCCTCTCAACCAGGTACATCCTTTTGCTCCACTTATGCAGGATCTTCCTGACCAAGGTACCATAGAATCTGTACTCTCTCAAAAGTTAAGAAAAGGCTTTCATTTCAGGCTTTTCCTGGTACCCAGAAAGAAGGAGCTTGGAGACCCATTCTAGACTTGTCTCATCTCAATATGATTCTGAATGTGCTTTCTTTTAAAATGCTTTCCTTTCAAACTACTCTACCGTTCATCTTACCTACAAGCTTTTCTGCTGTCCTTGGATCTGAAGGATGCTTGCCTTCCCTTTCCCATTCACTCATCTTACAGGAAATTCTTCAGGTTTTCTGCTTGTTCATTACACTTTCAGTTCTCTGTTTCACCCTTTGGGTGGTCCGAAGTTCCATGGGTTTTCACAAAGTGCCTGGCTTCAGCTGTTGCCCTTTACATGACTCATGGAATACAAATATTCCCATATTAGGCAACCTTCTTTCCAGGCAACTTCTTAGGAAGACCTGTTAAAACATCTCAACTACACTGCCTTCCGTCTACAGAGACTGAACTTTGCCATCAGCCTAAAAAGTCTACTTTGAATCCTACCCAGAATCCAGTCTTTCTGGGTTTCAGTCTGGACATCCATCTAATGGTAGCTTTTCTTCCACAAGAGAAAGTTCAGACTCTTTCCATTTATTTTCAGTCCCTCATTCTTCTTCAGTCTTGTCCTACAACAGAAATTCTAAGGGCTCTGGGGTTCATGGCGGCTTCCAGCCCCATGGTTCCCTATGCCAAACTTTACATGCAAAAGATCCAATGGTACCTAAAATCTCTCTGGTCTCACCATTGTCACCCACTGGATACACATATTCCACTTCTTCCTTTTCTGAAAACAGAGTTACAGTGGTGGATCTCTCATGTCCAGCTGAATCCAGGACTACTATTCAAACTGATGGTTCTCAAACACGGATGCATCAGATCTAGCTTGGGGTGCATGGACAGGCTCCTTAGCAGTTCAGGGTAAGTGGACTCTCAAACAAAGGAAGGAGCACATCAGTGTTAAAGAGATAGGGACACTGATTTGGGCTCTACAGGTCTTTTCTCACATGTGGAATTCAGGACTGCTGAGGATTTTCACAGACAGCATAACAGACATATGGTATATATGGGTCAGAATGGAGAGATGCTAAACTCAGCTAAAGGAGAGAAGTATTGCTGGAATTGAATTCATCCTCAAGTCTTGGTGAGTACCTTCATGAGGTGGACCAAGTTTTTCACAAAATCTCACCAAGACAACACTGATATATAGACTGTATTTTATGTAGCATATATCATGGACAGAAGTAGGTTAAAAAATAAAAAAGATAGCTGCATGCACAAGTCCCAGGATAAAAATGTGCCCAGTGCTGGTAGATGCACTGATACCAGGACTGGAAAAAATGACAGTGCAGAATCCTCAAGACATGGAAATATTCCTACAATAGGGCTAGGCCAGGCCCAGGGGGAGGATGGCCCCCTTGTTGTAGAAGGAATTAGCAGTCCACAAAAGTCACAAAAACTGATAGGCCAAAAAAGAGCCATACAGATGATAAAGTGGACTTTTGAGGACAGGAAAGATGTTATGTATTGTTACTATTATGCAAGAAGCCCAGAATTTCCAGGCAAAAGATATATAAAAAGATTAAGAGAGAAATTAGAGGAAAGAAAAATACTTCCACAAGAAAAACTGTCAGACGTTTCAAATAAAAATTTGTGTTCCTTAATACAACAGATCCATGGGGTGGCCACAGTGGTGCAGCGGTTAGCGTTGTCACCTCACAGCAAGAGGTTCTTCAGCTCGATCCTCGGCTGGGGTGTCTTCTGTGTGGAGTCTGCATGTCCTCCCTGTGGTTGCATGGGTTTCCTCCCACATCCCAAAGACATGGTGTAGGTGGATTGGACACTCTAAATTGACCCTAGGCATGAGTGCGTGTGTGTGCCTTCCGTGGAAGGTTGGGCGCCGGGCTGGCAACTCAACACTGTAAAACTCTACTGCTAATCATGAGCGGACAGGTGATCTGCTGTGGCGACCCCTAACCGGGAAAAGCCAGAAGAAGAAGTTCCAATACAACCGATCCATGAAAAACACAATGTAGACCAAGAAACCTTGTGCCATTTGGAAAAAGAAGCGACTGAGGAAGTATAAACATTTTAAGAAGAAAAGTTAGAGACATTTGAGGGGTATAAAAAATAAATATGGACATGGGAAAGAAAGAGATCTGATATGGTGCAATATTTATGTAAAGGAGAAAGCCAAATTAATCAACACAAAAAGGCAGCCCCAAAGATATTTGAAGAGAAATATAAGCAAAGGCATCCAGATATGGAAAATTTCATAATAAAAAAATAAGATCACAAAGAGGGAATGTAGAATAGAAGATTAGTTAAGTAGAAATTAAAAAAAAATAGAAGCTGAAGTTATGAAATATTTGCAAAATGAGAGATTCGGTGTAGAAAGTCAGGTCATATAACAGTGCAATGGAATAACTAGTTCCCAAAGTAAGAAGATACAAGAGGAGCAGGAGACCACAGGAGACATCTGAAGAAGAAATGTGGACATAGGAAAGAAAAAGAGATTTAATATAGTGCAATGTTTATGCAAATAAAAAACTAATCAGTGGGGAAAGAGAAGCACAAAAGATATTTGAAGAGAAATACAGGCAAAGAAACCCAGATATGGAAAATTTTACAATACAAAAAATAAGAAAACAAAGAGGAAAAGTAGAAAAGAGGATTAGTAATGGGAGAAGTTAAAGAAATAGAAACTGAGGTTATGGATTACCTGCAAAGTGAAGGATTTAGTGAGAAAATTTAACTCAGATAACACAACAGGATAGAGCAATGGACATCCAAATTAAGGAGAAATCAGTGGAGCATGAAGCATCTAATCAGTTGACCTATGAAGATAATTTGCTGCCTCCCATAGAAAACCAGTAAAAAGGTTCAGTTGGAGGTATACAGCAAGGGAAAAACAAGAAACTGTTGCAACTCTGACACAGTCAATGTCGAGGAGTGATAGGCCACTGAGTTTCCATATGAAAGAGTAATGGATGACACAGGGTGAAACTGAAGAGAACATGGCACGAGAAGAAGCTCTGGAACTTTCTGTAGAATGCCCACAGGAAATGGTGAACAAAGAATGTGCCCTCAGTTTAGAAGAAAATGATCTAAGAGAAGAGTTGCTTGATTTAATAGAGATGGATAGACATGTTAAGATCAATGAAAGAAATATACTACAGAAGGTCAGTAAAACCCCAAAAGTTAGACGTTTGACAAAACAAATGAACACAGAAATTAGGACTGCCCATAGAGATTTAAGCACTATAATAGAAGTGAATAGGATACATTACTGTGCAGCCAAATTAATAACAGATAATGTTCTACCACAAGAATATGGGATAGTAAAAGAAAGGATAGGGAAAAATTGAATGCCATCATGGAAGTATTGAATAGAGAAAACTATAAAGCAATTGAGACAAGAAATGTCACTGTTAGAAGAGTATAGAAGAGGTAACAGATCAACAGAAATACTCAGAAAGATGGACGTGATAAAAGCAATGCATACTCAGAAAGATAGACGTGATAAAAGCAATGCACAGCATTATAACAGATCAGGATTTATCATGCACTATTGCAAATAATAGACTAAAAATATCTGCACAGGCAGAAAAACTTAGAAGATACACAGATAAATATAAAGGACAAGTACAAAATAAGCAATTTACTGATGACCCAAAAAAAGTTTTATAGAGAACTGGGAAACAAGGTAAGAGGAATTGAATGACCACAAAAAAGAGGAAATAGATACATTTTGGAGAAATATTTGTGAAGATCCTGTGGAAAATAATAAAGATGCTAAATGAATAGGAGATGTAAAAGAAAGAATCTTCTTCTTTTGGCTTTTTCCCGGTTAGGGGTCGCCACAGTGGATCACCTGTCTGCTCATGATTAAGAAGTTCAAATGTACAGGATATGAAATGGGCTGAAGTAACAGCCAGAGAGATTGAAACAAAGTTAAGAATAGCCTCTAATTGGAAATCCCGAGGCCCAGATGCAGTACCTAACTTCTGGCTAAAAGTATTAAAATCTTTGCATGAAAATTTAGCCGTGAGTAAGAACTATTTATATGCGTACCCCGAACAGACACCATAGGTTAATAGGCTGGTACTAGGCTATTGGCCCTAGGGCCTATACAAGCCTAGCCATAAAAATTCCCTGGCTATTTCTTCCCGCAATATTTACTTCCCTGGACCCCTGTCTAGCAGGGCGACTGACGTGATCCCCGGAGTAAATTTCCTATCTCCCATCCAGTCGTCAAGGTTCCTTTTGAAGAGGGCCAAGGAGGCACTCTGCTTGACATGTATGGGCAGTCTGTTCCAGAGTATGGGGAGTCTCTGGGTCAGGAACCTATCCCTCCAGCATGTTTTGTTCATTGTGATGACAAGGTTTAGGTCCCTGGAGCGTGTGGCTGTGATGGATTGGGATTTATTTAAGTGTAGCATGTTCAACAGCTGTGAGTTTGACATAGCCTTGTATGTTAAGCAGAGATTGCCTCTGAGAAGATGATATGCGACAGAGTATAGCTGGAGTTTTTTAGTTGGTCAGCATAGGGCATCTGCTTTAGGCCTGTGATTCTTTTAATGAGGTGTTTCTGCGACCTTTCCAGTTGTTGCAGTTGTCTTGTGAGGTACATACCAAATGGGGCATTGTACTCTATGATGGGTCCAATGAGGGATGAGTACAGTGGAACAATGACCTCCTTTTTTTCTTGATGAAAAGCCCTTAGTGATGAGGTGTGCCACATAGAAGGATTTCCTGACTGTTGTGGCAATGTGGTTATTGAAGGTGAGACCACTGTCCACCTGTGTTCCTAAGTCTCTTATTACACTTTCGGTGTTTAGTGTACTGCCACCTATGTGGTAATTCATGGGTACATGTTTTTCCCATGTGCACATCTTGGCATTGAGCTTGAGCCCATGGTGCTGGCACCAAGCATCTGTTTCTGTAAGGCCCTTTTGTAGAATATCCATATCATTTGGGGATTCAGTAATTGCTCCCAGTTTGCAGTCATCTGCGAACTTTGTTAACCAGAGTCCCTTAGTGTTGGCTTGTACTTCAGAGAAGTAGATGCCAAACAAGAGCGGTCCCAGGACTGAACCCTGAGGTACTCCACTTGTCACTTGTCTGGAGCTGGATTTGGAGTCAGCTACTTTTATAGTGTGAGTTCTGTCAGTAAGCCAGTTTGGCAACCCAACAAGTGACATAGGGATTTATGCCCAGCTTAGTAAGTTTATCTATGATTCCAGAGTGGGGGATGGTGTTGAAGGCCTTGGTGAGGTCCAGATAGGCTGTGTGGACTGCCTTACCCTCATCCTCGGCTCTAGAGACAGATTCAAAGAAGTCAATCAGGTTCAGGAGACACAATTGGTCCTTCATAAACCCAAACTGGGTGGGGTCCAGTGTTTGAAGGTTGTCAATGTCTTTGTTTATAAGTTCCATGATAATACATTCCATGGCCTTGCAGATCAGGCTAGTCAGACTGATGGGACGGTAGTTCCCAGGATCCAAGGTGGATCCCCCTTGTGGAGTGGGATAACTGTAGCTGTGTGCCACTCAGTGGGCACGAAGCCTGAGGTGATACTATGATTAAACATGACACTTAGGTTAGGTGCCAGTTCATTTTGTAGTTCATGTAATACACAGCCCGGGATGTTGTCTGGTCTCATAGATGCTGTATTCCTAGCTTTGGCTAACAACAGGAAAAACAATGCTACAAAAGAGTGAAACTGCAAGGTACCCTAAAGACTATAGAAAAATAACTTGCCTTCCAATGATGTATAAACTATACACTGGAAGTTATACGATAGAGTTCATAGTCATTTAGAAGAAAACTCAGTTATGGCAATATAGTATTGAAGTAGCTGAAAAACACTGGAAACATGAGCCACAAAGCATCACAGAAAATGATGAAGTGTACATCACATGGGATCAGCCATTACCAACAGTTCAAAGGATAGATGCAAGAAAACCAGATATAATGGTCCATGAAAAGAAGACAATAGTAGCATCGATCATTGAAATCGCTGTACCCAGTGAATACAGTGTCTTGCGTGCAGAGACACAGTCATAAAATATCAGGACTTGCAGGCAGAAACTAGAGCAATGTGGAAGAAAGATAACCCAGACAGATCCCATAGTAATAGGAGCAATGGGCCTTATAAAAAAAGAGTCTACTATTGTATTTAGATATGTTGCTGATACTTGTTCATAGGTTCATAGGTAGGTACTAGGCTATTGGCCCTAGGGCCTATATAAGCCTAGCCAAACAGTACCCTGGCTTTTGCCACCCAAGAAAATTATTTTCCTGTGCCCCTGTCAAGCAGAGCCACTGAAGTGATCCCCAGGGTGAATTTCCTATCTCCCATCCAATCATCAAGATTTTTCTTGAAGAGTGCTAATGAGGAGCTTTGTTTGATATAGATAGGTAGTTTGTTCCCGAGTATGGGAAGTCTCTGAGACAGAAATCTATCCCTCCAGCATGTTTTGTTTATTGTGGTGACAAGGCTTAGGTCCCTAGAGCGTGTAGCTCGGAGGGATTGGGATTTCTTTACGTGGAGCATGTCCAACAGCTCTGGGTTTGACATAGCTTTGTATGTTAGGCAGAGATTGCCTCTGAGTAGGCGATATGCGACAGAGTAAAGCTGGAGTTTTTTGAGACGGTCTGCGTAGGGTATCTGTTTGAGGCCAGTAATCCTCTTTGTAAGGTATTTCTGTGGCCTTTCCAGTTGTTGTAGATGTCTTGTGAGGTACATACCAAAAGGGGCGTTGTACTCTATAATGGGTCTAATGAGTGATGAGTAGAGGGGAACAATAACTTCTTTTTTTTCTGGATGAGAAACCTTTTGTGATGAGGTGTGCCACGTAGAAGTATTTCCTGACTACTGTGGCAATGTGATTATCAAAGGAGAGACTACTGTCCACCTGTGTCCCAAGGTCTCTTATCACACTTTTGGTGTTAAGTAGACTACAGCCTATGTGGTAGTTCATGGGTACAGAGTTTTTACCAAAAGAGATGACAATGCACTTTTTGGCATTGAGCTTGAGGCCATGGCTTTGACACCAGGCATCTGTCTCAGTGAGGCCCTTTTGTAGGATGTCCACATCGTTAGGAGATTTGATTATGACTCCTAGTTTGCAGTCATCTGCGAACTTTGTTAGCCAAAGACCTTCTGTGTTAGCCTGTACTTCAGAGAAGTAGATACCAAACAGGAGAGGACCTAGGACTGAACCCTGTGGTACTCCACTTGTCACTGGTCTGAAGTTTGATTTAGAGTCTGCTTCACAGTGTGTGTTTGGTCAGTGAGCCAGTTCGCAACCCATCTTGTGACATAGGGATCTATACCTAGTTTAGTGAGTTTATAATTCCAGAGTGAGGGATGGTGTCGAAAGCCTTGGCGAGATCTAGATAGGCTGTGTGTACCACCTTACCCTCATCTACAGCTTTGTTGACCGCTTCAAAGAAGTCTATCAGGTTTAGGAGACATGATCTGCCTTTTACAAACCCGAACTGGGTCGGGTCCAGAGTTTGGAGATTACCAATGTCATTGTTTATAAGTTCCATGATGATACGCTCCATAGCCTTGCAGACCAGGCTCGTCAGGCTAATGGGGCGGTAGTTCCCGGGGTCTGTGGTGGCTCCCCCTTTGTGGAGTGGGATAACCGTTGCTGTGCGCCATTCAGTGGGCACAAAGCCTGAGGTGAGGCTATGATTGAACATGGTACTTAGGTGAGGTGCCAGTTCGTTCTGTAGTTCATGTAGAACGCAGCCTGGGATGTTGTCAGGACCCATGGATGCTGTGTTCTTGGCTTTGGAGAGTGTGTTTTTACCTGTGCAGCTGTGATTACAGGTACTTTGCATTTTTCTGGTATAGAGATGGGTCCTTTAGGAGATGAGAGAGGGGTAAAGTTAGCACTGACCCTATCTGACAGGATGTTGGCAATATCAATTGGTTCTGTATATTTAGTGCCATTGTGCTGTAACTCAGAGCAGATCTGAGTGTTGCCATTGAGATTCTTGACATAGCTATAGAATGCTTTGTGGTTGTCTTTAGAATCAGTGGCAATTTTGTTTTCGTAACTAGCTTTAGAGGATTTTATGAGGGATCGCAGCTTCTTACTGAGGTTGACCACGGAGTTCCTCCAATCATGGGATTTTACTCTTTTTTTGCAGCAGTTTCTTTCTTCTGTTGTAGAGTTTGTTTATAGCAGGGTACCACCAGATTGGCTTCCTTTTTTTGGAGGATAGCATCTTGGTTCTGTTAGGGATTGCATGATCCATGCACTTGTGTAAGTGCTTATAAAGTCCAATTGTATAGGATTCAGCAGTCATATCTCTATTGCCCGTCAGCATGGGTTGTCGTGAAGTTTGCCACTTCTGTCTTAAGAAGCATGAAGTTGGCTTTGGAGAATTTTTTTACGGGGGTTTCCCTAATGGGGGGTGGGGCTGGAATGGGGATGTCTAGGGTGATTTGCTTGTGGTCGGATCTGACCAATGAGGAATTGACCTCTGGTGTGGAACACCGGTTGCTCATGTTAGTAATGACCAGGTCTAGGATATTGCTGCCCCTGGTGGGGGTGTGGATAAGTTGATCCAAGGCATTGGAATGTATGAATTCCAGAAAACGTTGAGCACAAGAGTTGGTACATGAGTAGTTTTCCCATTTAATGGTGGGGTAGTTGAAATCGCCCTATATTAGGGTGTTAGGTTGTACCCTAATATTTTCCAGTGTATCAAGAAATGAGGAGTGGGAATACTGGGGCAAAGTGGGGGATCTGTAGCAAGCTACAATTTGCATTGCAGTCTTGCCCAGAGTTAGTCGCACTTGGATAATCTCAGATGCATTATGCTGAGCAACTAGCCTGGAGGTGTGGATATCCTTAATGAATATGGACACTCCTCCGCCTTTAGTGTTTCGGTCCAAGTTTGGTGGCCGAAAGGTGTGGTATGAATTATAGCCTGGTAATGCAGGGGTGCTCTCTGGAGCCTTGAACCAAGTCTCTGTAACTGCACAGATGTCGATATTCTCCATTTTAAGGAGTGCCTTGAGTGGGTGCATTTTGAGGTTTAGACTTCTAGCATTGAGTAGCATTACCCTCAGATTTTGCTTGCTTGTACCTGTTACGGTGGTGAATTTG
>NC_056744.1:1097192988-1097235488 GCF_019279795.1 Protopterus annectens
GATTGGCAATGGTGGGCTCTGTAGGGAGACTCAGTGGCGAATGTTGCTATTTTGTTATAGCAGACAGTTTGTTTAGGTCACATGTGTTTAAATTGATAGAACTGGAGAGGCACAAAGTAGTGTGGAGAGTAGACAGGTTCTTGTGATGGTGGCTTTACTACTGGGGGTTAGGTAATTTCTGCATCTATAGAGGGTACCAAGCTTTTTTGTAAAAGTTTGTGATGGTTTGAGCTACATGTTTGTGACATTTCAGTTTGTGATCTATGGTTACTCCTAGTAGTTTAGTTTGTGTGTCTGGTGTATTGTTGGATGAGGTTATTTTTAAATAGTGGAATATGATCAGCAGCCTTAGAGGGGTGGAACAGCATTAACTGGGTTTTTTGGGGGGTTGAGTATCAGTTCTTTATTAGATAGCCAGTTTCCAATAGCTGTAAAAGATTCTTGGGTGGTTTGTTGTAGTAGTTGCAGTGAGGGGGCAGAGCAGATTAGGGTCGAATCATCAGCATATTGGACCAGTTTAGCATGGAGGTTCGCTTTGTGGAGGTTATTGGTGAATATGGTGAAGATAAGGGGTCCTAGGATGGATCCCTGTGGAACACCTACGTTTATAGGGAGAAGGGGGGATAGGGAGTTTCCCATTTTATGGCTTCTTGACTGTTAGAGAGAGAATCTTTGAGCCATGATGTTGTGGAGTTGTGTAGTGTGAGTTCAGAGAGTATGGTTAGTAGTCTAGGATGATAGATTGTGTTGAAAGCTTTAGAGTGATCCAAAATGATGGGAGAGATGAGATTACCCTTATTTTGCTGTTGATTTATGATGTTAATGAAGCTGATAAGTGCAGTGGTGGTACTGTGGTTGGGGCGGAATCCATGTTGTGTTTCAGCCAAGAGATTATTATTTACCAAATAGTTTAGTATTTGGGAATGTACATATCCTTCAAGAATTTTTGACAGGGGTGATAATATGGCAACTGAATGATAGTTTGATAGTTCTGATGAACTGCCGCCTTTGTGTATTGGTATAATATGAGAGATTTTTCAGAGGGTTGGAATGTATTGTTCAGAGATTGACTTGTTTATTAATATGGAGACAGGATATAAGATGGCTTTGGCTGTGATTTTGAGGTATTCTGCAGGGAGTCTTTCGGCTGCAAGGGTAGTAGGTTTTAGCTTTGTCAGCTATTTATATAGTATGTTTGTTGGGACAGGTTGAAGGGAGAAGTAGTTTTGGTCAGATGTTGAGGTTTGGAGGTTTTGATACATTGGGGGAGAGCTGTTGTCAATCAGTTTTTGAATGGAGTTGGTAAAGTATTCATTAAATTGTGCTGCAATGTTGCTAGTGGAGGTGTCAATGTTAGGAGGTGGGCTACTGGTTTTCCCAGGTTGGAGTATTTTATTGATGGCTGCCCAAAGTTTTTGGGGGTATGATTTGTGTTTTGCTTGGATATCAGAGTAGTGGGTTTTCTTGTCTGTTCTTTGTTTTTTGGACTTGTTTCTTTGCTTGAGATACTTTTGCCTGTTTTGGTTTGTTTTGTTTTGATGCCAAGCTTCCAAATGCCATATCTCTCTGTTTAAGGAGTACCTGGGTATTTTTGGTAAGCCAGGGCATAGTTGGACTTTGTTCTTATTGTTCTAGTTGGGGCAAACTGGTCAAGTATGTTTAGGAAAGTAGTGTTGAACTAATGAACTGCTTTGTGAATAGGGAGGTGTGAAAGCGGTGTCCAGTTACAATGATGCTGAGCAGTTATAAAGTCCTAGGATTTTAAGTTCTTAGTATAGTGTATTTGTTTTAGGGAGGAGGTTTTATGGGTTTTATTTGGCGCCTTATGATGAATGTAGGTAGATGGTCACTAAGACTGTCAGGTAGTGTTCCAGAGCTATAGGATAAGAAAGGGCAGTTGGTAAGGATCCAGTCTAAGATGTACTCCTTCTTGAAGGATTTGTCTATTCTGGTTGGGGTATGGATTAGTTGAGTGAAGCCATGAAAGGTCAACTTCTGTTCATCGAAATTACAATTTATCAAAGAACAGAAGTATGAACCCAATTCTGTGAAAGTGCATTTAAGCGAAAATGCATTTTCAAAATCACACATCACTGATGCACGGTACAGTGGGGATAAGGGAATATTCAGTTTTCCCTACTGTATTGCGATCTCAGAGTTAGTATATTTAAGTAGCGGAGGTGTGGCAGGTGCAGTCCCCACATGGGGGTGCAGGGAGGCTTGGCCCTCTGCAAAAATGTGTTTGTAGTGTGTTATACCTGGTGTTTGATGCATCGGTGAAGTGTGAATTGCAAATGTGTATTTTCGCTTAAATGCACTTTCGCGGAATTTAGTTCATACTTCTGTTCTTTGGTAAACTGTAATTTCGATGAACAGAAGTAGACCCATGTATATACATATATAGTGTTGCAGGAAGTTGGGGACAGCTCCCTGTGAGGGGGTGCAGGGGAGTATGCTTGTAATTTGATGTTTCAGGAGTCAGTGAATTGTGTTTGGTCTTTGATGAAGTCTCAGAAACTCACACATTGGCTCCATGTCACAAATGAGAGTAAAAAAACTGTGGGTCTCAGAGCTCAGTAACAGCAATCTCCAAAACTCACTTCTATACCATTTAGGCATTTATTGCACCCCTTGATATAGGAGAGTTGATTTCCACACCCCTTTTCCTTATATATACTAACTCTTGAGACTTGCTGTACCACAGAGTAGAGGACTCCAAGGTGTTGTAAACTTGGATGTAGTATATATCCATGTTAGTCAAATTTATTTTCTTGCTATTTCAAGGATCACAGTTATGGTCCTCAGAATATCAACGGGCACCCTTTCCCCCCTTTGTCTTGTATTTTAAACTATGCTTCATTTGAAAATAGCTGTTTTAAGTATATTAAGCTGTTTTATGATTTTTTATGGTTTTGCTCATCATTTAGGGGTTCTCCTTTCAGAGAGATGTTAATGAACAATGTGGTCACACACCAACACATGTAGTGTCATGGGCGCCAGAACCATGGAGCGAGGGGGGAGGGGAGCCCCCCACTTTTGCAGATCAATCCAACCTCCCAACTGTCTCATATTGAACTGAAACGGACGGTTTCTGCTTATCTTCTGCTGGGAGGAGAAACGGACAGTTTCTGCTGCTTATCTGATGGTATTTCTGGGTTTCTTTAGATGTCAGGAGTTAAGATGGAGTCTGGAAACAGACAGTTGTATATAGCTGCAGAATCTGGATGCTTTTCAGAGTGAGTAAGCTGGCATCTGAATGAAACACTGTGGACACTTTTCAGAGTGAGTAAGGGGTCTGAATGAAGTGGCGTGTGTGTGTGTGTGCCTGTGTGTAAATGCCCCCAACAGGATACAGCTGGTGGCGAGAGGTACTCAGGCTCAAACCCTGTACCTTGGGTACAGGTAAAAAGAGCCTAAAGTCCCTAGCCACCATCACTTGTGAATTTATGCCTCACATTTATGTTCTGTTCCTCTGGTTTTCAGGAGTGGTAAAACAAAACCTTTTATTCTAGCAATGTTCTAAGGTTATAAAATCAGTATTTGAAATGTGTCCATATTTTGGGGCTGTATTCCCCCATTATTGGCTTTGTTCTGTATTTTTGTGCTAAGAGGTTGAGAGCTATGCTGAGAAGTGAGAACTGAATTCACTAAATTATATGATAGCCATTTAGGTTTGTCTTCCTGTATTTCAAAACACTGCTGGTTTAGCTTAGTGGTATGTTGCTCTGACTGTAGTGCACAGAGTTCTGGGTTCAAGACTTGGTAGTGCAATGCATGGTGATAACACATTTTATGCAAGCAACTTTCCAAAATTATACAAGCATTGTTTAAAATGTGTCCCTGGTCCCCCCCAATTGAAAATAAATTCAAGAAGCTGTGCAACATGCCTATGGCTTACACTACTGTGATTCTGTATTTATATATTGTGTGTAGAAATAGACTGTCATCATGGAAATGTTCTTAATAGGGCAGTTTTGTCATTACTGGTGCATGCATTTTGCTGCATTGCCTACTGGAAAAATGTTCAAACAATAAATTTAAAATGCAGTTGTGTGTGGAAGTAGACTGTTATCATGGAAATGTTCTGAATAGGGCCATTTTGTCATTATTAGTGCATGCATTTTGCTTCATTGCCTTCCTGGAAAAATGTTCAAACAATAAATTTAAAATGCAGTTGTGTGTGGAAGTAGACTGTTATCATGGAAATGTTCTGAGTATGGCAGTTTTGTCATTATTGGTGCATGCATTTTGCTTCACTGCCTACTGGAAAAATGTTCAAACAAGAATTTAAAATGCAGTTAAAATGCAGTTGTGTGTGGAAGTAGACCTTTATGATAGAAATGTTCTGAATAGGGCAGTTTTGTCATTATTGGTTAATGCATTTTTGTTTCATTGCCTACTGGAAAAATGTTTAAACAATAAATTTAAAATGTGCTCTAACTTAAGTCTAACAAGTGTGCTGTATTATACAAGGAATATAATTTAATACAATCAGGAAGGTGAATCAAGGGATGCATACATGTATGCATGGCCCTAAAAATGTGTTTGAAATCAGCCCAGAGGAAAGTGTGAAAGGCTCAAAATCATGGGCAAATTTTAAGCTTTACCAAAGCAATGGATGAAGGTAAAACAGTTCACACCACATTACCTTGACCTGGCCAAGCCTTTTGACACAATCCCCTACTCAGGTGTAGTACAAAAGATGAATAATGTAGGAGGAAACACTTAGATCTCCAGCTGCATTGCCAACCTGGCTCACAGGATGCAGGAGATCAAAATAGGGGAAGAGACCAGTCACCAATGGAGTCCCCCTGGGTTTGGTGCTGAGACTTTTTCTATTTAGCATATACATCTCAAAAGTAAAAGGAAATACCAAAGACCTTTGGCCAGCTAAGTTTGAGATGACTGCAAGCTAGGAGAAGTTATTGAATCCCCAAATGACTTAACCATCATGCAGGAAGGTTTGTCCCAAATAATAACTGGTGTCAAAATCATGACAATGCCCTCTGAGAACTGATCCAATTGTTTGGCATTTGGGGACTTGTGTGTACAGTGACCTACTTTTGACCAACATGTGCCCAGCGTCATAAGAAAGCCTTTCTATATTGCACAGCTTATAAACAAATTGATTGTGACTAGATCTAGAGATGTTGTTGTCCCCCTTTACAAAGATCTCACTATGTCAATCATTTTGTATAATGCCCACTTTGGCATGTATCTGTCCAGCCCCATGCAACAATTGGAATATCTTCAGAGATACCTTACTAAAAAGATACAAGTCCTAAACAATAGGTCTTGCATGGACCACTTCAAAGATTTATTATTATACTCAGTATCCTACAGAGTGCTTAGAGGTGACATGTCTGGCATACAAAGCATCCTCCAACATAATACAGATGGACCTAGTGAACATCAGCAAGTCAATTGGCATCAGAAATACTCAGTCCAGGTATCTAAACTGAATGGTGTGGAGAGATGGATATATATCACAGAGGCTACTACTGTTCCGGAACAGACTATCCATAAAAATAAAGCAAAGCTCATTCATCCATATTCAGCTGCAACTTGGATCTAAGGATGGGTATTAGAAAATGTACTCCAGGATTATCCCTCATGCCACTAATGGATCGAGGCAGTTCCTAAATGCTGTATCCCTTACATGGCCCCCTGAAATTATCAATGGTATGATCACAGTTGTTCTCACTAGTGCTAATATACAATTATTAGCCATGGACATAGATAAGACCAATCAGAAAATGTTAATTCAAGCACCAAAAGGGAATTGGCTAAGCTTAAAATTTCCCCCAAGTGAACCTATGTTGTGGTAGCAAATAGTTATAAAAAAATTACCCTTTTTAGTTCACTGAGTGCCCCTGTCACCCTCCGCCCCCCAGTCTTTACCAGCTTCTGACACCTATGTGTAGTGTATTAGCTAAACAGCGTCCATTGTTATCTCAATGCCTACTCCAGGTCTGCAGATATGTGTGGAGAGGAAAAAAAATAAAAGTGATGGAAATTTATATATGTTGGAGTCAAAAGCAATAAAAAATCAAATCTAATGCCAATATTTTTTTAAATCTGTGTAGTACATGGTGCATGCTGACTTCACTCCAGTACTGAAAAAAGACAGCCCTGCTATGCAAGTGTCTGACATCAAAGAGCTGCATAACAAGTTTTATTATGAGTTCAGAGCTGTTGTAATATAGTTTTGTGCTAGAGCTTATACAACATACAACACAAAATGTCACTGGGAAATAGTATCGGCCTTAAACACTGTAAAGCATTTTCTCTCTCTCTCTCTCTTACACACACACACACACACACACACACACACACACACACACACACACACACACACACAGGACAGAGTGAATTGTTTAGCAACTTTTAACATGTTTAGACCACCAGAGGTACACATAGCTGCTCTCTGCTGAGTGTGAGGCAATACTAAGTGTTTTATGGCTTTCAGATCTGTAAAATATTTTGTCTTGCTGTGACATCCATGCACTGGCCCAGTAATCAAGGAGCCTCAAGCCTCACCACTAGCACCAGTGAGGGAGGTGCACATTGGGGGGATAACAAGTACACACACAGTAAAGTACAATTTCCCTTAAGAGCACACAAAGATCACAGTTAGTCTAGGGCTGGTCTCTCACTTTCTCTCCAGATCCCCAATAAAACTCACCAATGGCACAGCTATATGGTCCAGATCTCAGCCTAGTGGTCAAGCTAAAACCTCCAGCACCCTCTCTGTCCAACCAGTGCTTCGTGTCCCTGCCCAAGTAGCTGACACACACACACACACACACACACACACACACACACACACACACACACACACACACACACACACACACACACACACACACACATACACATACACACACACACACACACACACACACACACACACACACTTTAAGATTTGATTTATATACAGACACACAGACATTCCTGGGGAAGGCTGGCACAGGTTCTCCAACTGTGCCCCCTTTCTGGCCAGACTATAAGGTAGAAATCACTGCCACCATCCACTATTATTAGCTACTATAAGGCCCTTCCCAAAGGGTGACTAGTTTCACTTTGTAATATTACTGTTATCCAAATAGTAACTGTGCCGAACAGCAAGACTATTGTAGTAGCTTAGACAGTATCACCAAATACATGCAATGTACTCTAAGATCTTAAATTATCTCTACACAAAACAGCCACAGTTGAAAGGTATACAAATATTTAATAATAAATAATAAAAGCACAAAACAAATCTCATTAATTCAACACAGTGCTAATCAAGAGTTCAGAGATCACAAGAAACATTTAAAACAATATCGTAGGATAGTCTGACATAAAGATAGAAAACAGTTAGGCTAATCTGGCTATATTTCTATCTAACTCTAAGAGAAATACTAAAGTCTAAGATCCTACTTACAGAGCAAGCAAGTGCTGGTGAGATGTTGTTACCTTCAGACAAAATCCAAAATGCTCTATCTTTCTCTGAGATAGTCTTAAATTGATATACACATTACTGCTGAGTCATTTCACATTGCATCATTTTTAACACCCCTGCTGAAGTTTCCCAGGCTCACAGAAATCAGAATTTAACATTTGTTTGTAATCTTGCACCTGCCAGGAAACCACAGCAATAAAGGACACTTTGAGATCAAACCATCACAAAATGCTTCACTTATCAGCTTTCTTCCAGCAGGGTGGACTGTGGTAACATTGTTGAAGCTCAGAACATATAATACAGTTTTCTTACATTTAGTTTTCTTTAGATTTGTAAAACAAGCCTATGGATTATATTAATATTTACAATGACATAGAATTATCTACAAAATTCTATCTAGCTAGGCTGGCAGCCTTCACACTTGCTATACTTTTTTTTTCTCTCTCAGTGGTAGTACATCATAGTGGCTGAAGGTCCATGTCATTCAAAGAATTATAGTGGTGTTTCTCAAGTCATAATTACTAGTTATGTGTTCTCATCATAGATGTTAAAGTGAATTTCTTGACATCTATGTCTTGAATACATAACATGTTGGTTACAATTGAATATCCAGTTATAATTGTGTATGCTGTTATCTGTTGTCTAATGTAATGGGTGACACTATGCAATATATAGACTCATAGGAGGTTAATAGGCAAAAGGCCTTAGAGCCCTTACAAGCCTAGCCATATGTACCCCTAGTTCCTCCAGTTGTCAGTAGTTAGGTGAGTGAAGTTCACAGAGGTAAGGGTCTATGGTAGTTAATACAAACTTCCTCTGTCCAGCAGGTACATGGGTGCCACCCTAGGAGTGAATTTGCGGTCACTCATCCATTAATCTATGTTGTGTTTAAAGTGGGGCATGGAGGGGCTCTTTTTCTTGTGAATTGGAAGCTTATTCCAGAGAAGTGACATTCTTTAGGAGATGTATCTATCTCACCAGCATGACCTGTTCATGTCAGAGGCTAGGTTAAGATTCCTGGAGTGAGTGACCCTCTTGCAGTTTGATTTACGAATGTGTAGCATTTCCATCACAGCTGGGTCAGAGAATGTCTTGTAAGCTAGGCACAAGTCACCCCTTAGCAACCTGTAGGAGACAGAATACAGTGACAGGGCTTTTAGGCTTTTCATATAAGACTTATTTTGTGTACCCTGTAATTTCTTAGTGAGAAACATCTGTGGTCTCTCCAGTTGTTACAGGTGTCTGGTGAGGTACATGCAAAACGGAGCATTGTACTCAATTATTGGTCTGATGAGGGCTTAGTATAATGAAATTACAACATCCTTAGATCTAGATGTGATGCCTTTACTTATAAAGTGTGCCATATAGAAGGATTTCCTTACTACTGTGGATATGTGGTAGTCAAAGTTCAGATTGCTATGACCTTGAGTACCTAGATCACGTCCCACTGGGTCTACACTTAGGGGTCTGCTGTCTGTAATGTAATTCGCAGGGATGCCAGCTTTCCCAAAGGGAATAATAATGCAGTTTTTGCATTTAGCTTTAATCCATGCCTTTGGCACTAATCAATTTTCTGTGTTAACCCTGTCTGCAGTATATTAACATTGTTGGGGGACTCAATTATTGCTCTCAGTTTGCAGTCATCAGTGAACTTGGTCAACCACAGGCCATCCAAATTTAACTGGGCTACTGAGAAATAAATTCCAAACAGTAAGGGGCCCAGCACAGAACCCTGTGGTATGCCACTGGTGACTGGTCTTTTCCTAGAGGTGAAGTCACCCACTTTGACAGTCAGTTGGCTACACATCTGGTAATGTAGGGATTAATTTCCAATTGGGAGACTTTATCTGTAATACCTGCTTGAAGGATTGTGTCAAGTGCTTTGGCTAGGTCAAGCTAGGTGATATATACCATCTTTCTCTCATCCAGGGCCTTAGTGACTTTCTCGAAGACATAAACCATATTTAACAGGCATGATCTACCTTTAGTGAATCCAAACTGGGTTGGGTCCAGAATTTGGAGATTACAAATGTCCTTGTTAATAAGGTCCTTAATGATTCTTTCCATGGCCTTGCAGATGAGGCTGGTCAAGCTTATGGGCCTTTAATTCCCAAGGCAGTTGATGGACCCCCTTCCAGGGGGATTACTGTTGCTCTCCTCCATTCAGTCAGAAAATAGCCAGTTCACAGGCTGTGGTTAAACAGGGGTCTAAGGGGGTCTGTTAGGTCATGTTTTTAGTTTTTTAAAAGACAACCTGGGATGTTGGTTGGTCCCATTGATGCCATGTTTTTGGCCTTGGAGAGTGCCGAGATGACCTACTCTTTTGAGATAATAGGCTGAGGAATGACTGGAGTGGACTGGGAGGGGGTGAAGTTTTCTCCAAATCTGTCAGCTAGCAGGTTGGCTGTTACCTCTGGATGAGTATGGGTCGTGCCATCCACAACCAATTTATCACATATCTGGGCATTCCCTTTTAGATTTTGGATGTAGTTAAATAATGGCTTGTGATTAATCTTAGCTAGGAAGGCTATTTTTGCTTTGTAATTACCTTTGGAGGACTAGACAAGATATTGTAAGTTCCTTCCTACCTCCTATGCTGAGCCAGTTCTCTCTTGTTCTTAGACATTAATTTCTTTCTCTTGTTGTATAGCCTTTTTATACTAGGGGTCCACCAGTGTGCCTTGCGTTTTCAGCAAGACCTGGTTTTAATTTGGTCAGGTACAGCCAATTCTATTCAACTGTTTAAGTGGTTATACAGAGCATTGGTGTATTCTGTATTGGATAGGAGGTACTTTATCTTTGAAAAATTCTTAAGCATTTTCGGGCTTGATGGGTTATCTGATCTTATAATTACATTGAACGAGACTGATTTATGATCCAAACTTACTAAGGAGGAGATCACAAGGGGGAGCAATGCTCTCCCATGTTAGTGAGTACTATGTCCAGAACATTTGAGCCTCTTGTGGGTGTGCTGACTAGCTGTTTCAGAGCATGTGCACTGACAAATTCCAAGAAACTCTTAGCCAGCTTGTTTGCGGTTATGCATGTTTCCCAGTCTTTGGTAGGATGATTAAAATCACCCATGAGTAAGGTGTTGGGCTGTATGCCAAGTGACTCCAGTAAGTCCAGGTATGCAGTATGCTTTTCCTGTTACAAGACGGGGGACCTATAGCTAGCTATGATGTGGTAGGGGGCTTTGCCTATAGTTAATTGGACATGGAGTAGCTCAAGAGAATCATACTGTTTGACCAGTCTCCTTAATGAAGATGGATTCACCTCTTCTTTGGTTCTTTCACCTCCGTTTATGGTCTGAACATATAGAAGACACTGTAGCCCAGCATGGATGCCGTGCTTTCCATGTCTTTGAACCATGTCTCAGTGACTGCACAGAGAGTGCAGTTACTTGTTTAGACTCCTAGCATTAAGCAGCAGTACCTTAAATTTATCTAGAGAAGATTTTGTCACATTGGGAGATTGGTTATTTTGACACTGCCAAAAAAGGCAAAATAGGGGTGGCTAATGCCTTTGCCAGTATCCGAAAGCCTAGTGGAGATAGGTGCAGACCATCTCTGGCAAAGCAGCGTGGCCTGTCAACCATGTCTTCCCAGGCTGATAGATATTGGAGCCCATTGAACTGACACTAGAAGCCAAGCCAATTGTTAAACTTAGTCATTTTTCTGTTTGTATCATTGCATCATCCTTGGAGAAGGTAGAATGCTGCTTAAGGCTAGGCTTATACCTGCCTGTGACACATAATCTTAGAGATCAGTCATGTCTCTCTTCATATAGTCCAGTGAGGTATGTCTCAAGTCATTCGCTTCCATATGGACTATGATGGAGTCATACCAATACTTGTGGTTGAGTAACTTGAATGACATGAGTGTTCGAGTGACTTGATGGATCCTGGCACCTGACATACAGCTAACTGTAACCCACCCCTTATCCAGCCTGGTGAGGGGAACATCCATATGTCTCGCAATGGAGTCATCTATGATAAGTATATTAAATTTTATAGTGTTATGCCTTATGGGCTTATTTGTTGAGACACTGGTGTGTGTGTGTGTGTACGTGTGTGTGTGTGTGTGTGTGTGTGTGTGTGTGTGTGTGTGTGTGTGTGTGTGTGTGTGTGTGTGTGTATGTGTGTGTGTGTAAGTGGTTTCCATTTGGGAGGCCTCTGATCTTTGGGTGAGTTACTAGTGTGTACCTCCACATTTGAGGGTTTATGTGCCATGTCCTTATTTGGTGTGGAAAGTGTGTGTATGTTAACAACCTGTATGGTATTTGATTTGTCCTTATGTGAGAGTCTTGCCTCCAATTTCATAGTGTAACTACACCTGTTACATAAAATATTTGTTTCAGGAGTAAGTAGTTGTCAGTATACGTGAGACAATTGTTAAATTGCCTCAGGATGCCTATGTCTATCAGGCTAGCCAGAGAGATGATGGGAAACTGCCCGTCCATGATAGCAGGTTTTTACTGTATGTTTTCTTAAGGAATGGAATGGGTTAATTTGACAGGACTGTGCTGGTTGTGCCGAGACTACAAGAGGGACCTATACTTTCTGTAGGCTAAGGTTGATCAATAAGGCAATGTTGCTCATTGCACAACTGAGTTGCTCCTAGAGCAGCAGAAAAGTTTGGAAGGGTTTGACTGGCAGCAGTTTAGGGAAAGACTGAGCTTCTAGGCTTCTGAGTCTATGCAGGGCACTGCTAACCACTGCCATGTGAAGAGCAACTTCATGCAAATGTGAGGCTTAAATATGAGCTAAAAGAAACAAGTTTTAAGCTAACTACCAATCAGGAAAGCACACAATAAGCCTTCCACCAGCAAGCCACAACTGAGACAGGGTAGATCAGCACATTTCTGCCACAAGGGTGCAGAGAAACACCTTCTTAATGTGGAATAGCTGGTTTGGAGCTCAAGTGTAACAAGACCACACAAACTACCTACAACTAGCAGACACAATATAATACAGTACAATTAACTACTTAAAGCAGCAGTAGACAGTACATTTTTTGTTGTAAAGTACAAAACTAATAGCACGTAGCTTAAGAAACTGCTAAAGTATAGTCACAGTATGTAAGAGAAGTGCCAAAATACTTATTTTTGTCTTTTCAGTAGTGGATTGCTCCAAGTTAAAGCAGATTCTCAGCAATCAGTAGCAAAGTCACCAAATGATAAGCAGGTCTGAGTATCTATGCCAAAGCCTGTGCCAATGTGAGGCTTAAATATGAGTACAGAGAAACAAGTTTTACGCTAACTACCAATCAGGAAAGCACACAATAAGCCTTCTACCAACAATCTCCAACTCAGACAGGTTAGAGCTGCACACGTCTGCCACAAGGATACAGAAAAACATCTTCTTAATGTAGATAAGCTGGTTTGAAGCCCAAGTGTAACAAGACCAGAAAACCTACCTAGAACTGCTCTACAACTAACAGATGCAATGTAATACATTGCAATTAACTTCTTAAAGTAGCAGCAGCAGACAGTATAGTTTTTTTAAAAACTGCTTAAGTGCAGTCACAGTATAAAAGAGAAGTTCAAAAAATACTTAGAGCCTCTTTGCATGCTTCCCAGCTCAGACAGACCAGGTAAACACCTACTTTCACTAGATGAATAATTCCAGTCCTCCTAATGCAAAAAATAAGTATTAGGAGTATCTGGAGTGAAATGCTGCCAAAAACAAATTTAAAAGATACAAAGTACTACCACAAACAAACATAAAGATACAGATACAGCAGTGTACTTTAAACAGCTTATAAAGGTGTGCTTATTCAATAAAAGTACTTTGCTTTGTAGAAATTAGCCAAGAGCTACTCAGTTGTACATAATTTATAAAGGCACTAAAAACAAGATAAGCTGAATAATAATCCCTGCAGCCAATAAGACTACATGCAGAAATCTCAAGAGTTTCCCCAACCCAAACAGACCAGGCTACCTCTCAGTGCACTAGATGAAAAATCCTCTGACCTCTTGATGTAAAAAAACAAGGGGGTGCTAGAGTGTAAAATATACTACTTTCTCCAACAGCTAGCTAGATAATGAATTCAGTAAGTAATTTAGTAGAACAGACAGTGAGAGGCAAAATGTACTTTTTCAATATAAGTAAAAGAAAGGCAAATAAATAATTCAAGATATCAACAGCGGTATAGAAAGAGAGGAGCTTATTAAGCTCAATTTACAGTAGGAGTGGGCAGCTTAAAATCACCAGGTTTAAAAAGTAGATCAACAAACTTGAGGGTGGGTGGGAAAAACTAGCAGGGAATCACCAGCAGTGCTTTTAGTTTATGTGGCTTGAAATCTTTTCAGAAAAAGACAATGACCCAGAAATTCACTTTATATTTAAGTATCACTCAGTAAACAATTTACCCAATGAAAAAACATATGAAATGTGCAGCCTAGATAATTTAAGTGTCTATCTCTCACATAGAACAAAAACACCTGACCAAGCAGATTTCTTAAAACAGAAAACAAAATGGAGCACAGAAAGCATCTCTATTACTCACAGACAAAAAAATGTAGGGTTACTTTCTTCATGCAGCAGGGAATCACCAGCAGTGCTTTAGATTATGCAGGCTTGTAGTCTTTTCAGAAAAAGACAAAGACCCAGAAATTCATTGAGTATTTAAGTATCACTGAAGAAACAATTTAACCAATGAGAAAAACATGTGAAATGTACAGCCTAGATAATTTAAGTGTCCATCTGTTACATAGAACAAAAACACCAGGCTAACTGGATTTCTTAAAACAGAAAACAAATTTTTAAATTTTATTGTAGCAGCTAGATAGTTTCAGAATTGTTTAAGTTAGCTAGAACTGGGGAAGCGTATAGTAAGGTGGAGAGTAAATGGGTACGAGAGATAGTGATTCCTGTGTGAGGAAGCTCTTGCAACGGTAGAGTGAACCTAGTTTTTTATGAACTTTGGCAATTACTAGTGCTATATGTTTGTCAGATATTTAGGTTTTGGTCTATAGTTACACCTAGTAGCTTGTCTTGGGTTACTGGTGTGATAAGGGTACTGTTGGAGGATGTTATTGAGAATGGCGAGGTAGGGGTGAAAATTTTGAATGGGTGGAAGATCATGAGTTGGGTTTTAGATGGGTTTAGTATGAGTTGGGAGGAATTTATCCATTTTTCTATAGAAGTGAAGGCTTCCTGCGTTCTATCTTGGAGTAATTGTAGAGAGGGGGCCGAGCAAATAAGGGTGGTGTCATCAGCATACTGTACTATATTAGTTTGTTGGGTAACTGAGGGGACGTTATTGGTAAAGATGGAAAATAGTAAGGGACCAAGAATGGATCCTTGCGGAACACCTTACCCCACTGGGAGGAGAGGGGAGAGAGAGTTATACCATTTAACAGCTTGTTGCCTGAGGGACAAATAATTTTTAAACCACAGTAGAGAGGAGTTATCCAAATTGAGCTCAGAGAGAGTTGATAGTAATTTGCAGTGGGACACCATGTCAAATGCCTTTAACAGGTCTAGGAAGACAACAGATACTAAGTTACCGAGATTTCTTTGTTGGTTGATGGGGTCAGTAAATGGTATAAGGGCAGAGGTGGTACTATGGTTTGGCTGAAATCCATGTTGGGAATTTGCTAGTAGGTTATATTGAAGAAGAAGATTTAGTAGTTGGGTGTGTCCACATTTTTCTAAGATTTTTGATTGGGGAGATAGTATATCTATGTGGCGATAATTACTAAGTTCTGTCAGGGATCCACCTTTGTGTAGGGGGACAATGTAAGAAATTTTCCAGAGAGAGGTAACAGTTTGTTCAGCTATGGATCTATTGATGAGTATGGAAATAGGGTAGGCGATAGCAGAGGCGGCAATCCTGAGGTAATCAGCAGAGAGTTTATCAGCAGCAAGAGTGGTGGGTTTCAATTTGACAAGGTGTTTACGAATTAGTTCAGTTGGAACTGGTTTGAGAGAGAATTGGGTGTTGGTCTTATGGTGACAGTTTTGTATTTTGGGGGTATTTCTAGCAGTGGTAGTGGGGAAATTGTTGAATAACTTTTGGATGGAGGAGGTAAAATATATTAAACTGAAGGGCAATATCATTGTTATCACCCTCAATGATAGGGTTTGGGGAGGTGATTTTGCCTGGTTGGAGAATGTGGTTGATTGCGGACCAGAATTTTTGTGGATTGTTGTAGTGAGTTTTTGGATATAATAACTTTTTTGTCATTACATATTTCTTTTTTTGCTCTGCTTATGAGCTCTAGGAAGTATTGTTGATTTGTACTTGTTTTATTGTTTGAGTGGATTCCTGCATTGGGGTTGGTTATTTTCAAATTTTGTTTTTGTGGTACGCCAGGTTGCCCAAGCTATGTCTCGCTGTTTGAGTAGGGATCTTGTGTCCTTTGAGAGCCAGGGTCTGGGTTGGTTTTAGTACGAATTATATGTTGTGGGGCCATAAGATTAAGGATACCTAAGAAGGTAGTATTAAAGTACTCCACGGCTTCCTGTAATGGTAGAGTTTTAAGAGGTGACCAATTTATTTAGTAAAAATAAAAGAAATGAAGCTGTAAAGTAAGAAATTATGAGAAGAGCATATGACAATGAGTGACTTTTATTAAACGTGCCCTGTATGTTGGGCAGTATTTAAAGAAAAGTATAACAAAGTTTTAATGGTAGAAAACAAAATTAAAAATAAAAATGAACAGAAAGAAATAATGCAAGAAATTCAAGTAGCAACTGAAAAAAAAAGAAACAAAATAGCAGAGATAAAAAGTTGTATGATAAAAATGGAGAGAAATATAACAGCTATTATGTATTTTCTTAAAAGGTAAGAAAAAGATAAGAAAGAGGAGGTATCACCTTATTGAGAAAAATAAGAGGGAATAAACGAAGGGAAGGATGGATGTTTTGTTTGATTAAGAGGGTGGTATATAATGTAAACAAAAAGAAATAATAGAAGTCTTGGAAAGATTTGCAGGTAAATAGATGAAAAGGAAGAAAATGAGAAACAGGGATGGTGTGTTAAAAATATCTGAAGGTACTAAGGCAGAACTGGAAAAAGACATTACTATGGAAGAAATGCAGGAAGTAATAAAAGAAGGGAGAAAAGAGTCTGCACCAGGTTTAAACTGACTTAAGTTAGGAGTTTTACAAGCAAATGGAGATGGAAGAAAATGTTATTTTCTGTAATGCATTAAATGAAGGTTTATATGGAAAAAAAGATGAAAGGAATGTTGTAAGAAAATGAAGGTCTCTAACTTTAGGGAATACTAATTATAAAATATTTATTAGAATAATACAAAAAAAGTTGACTAACGTAACAGGGAATTATGTGTTTGGTGTAAAATAGAGAGAAGTAAAGGAAATGTTATTAATAGTAAAGGAAATAAGTATGATTTTTTTTAAACAAAAAAAACATCTTTATGAAATTATCACATATGACATAGGCAGTCTTACATTTGTATAAAAGAAAACAAGCCATATTGATACAACTTTAGTTGCAAACATTATGCATCACAGACCCCACTGAGACAACTTAATTGCAAGCATTATACATCATTTATAATCTATTCAGTCATTGTCAGTTAAGTATTACATAGCTCATTCAACTCCTGCATTCTATTAAACCTTATTCTTCCTCTGCATGTATTGTTCCCACAATTCACATTTTTCCTATGTAGTTTTTTCCTTCCCTTTTCTAAAGATCCCTATTCCAATTGTTTCGTCTCCGTTACTATATTCACTACTTCTAGTAAAGTTGGTTTATACTTTGATTTCCATTTTCTAGTAATTGCTTTTTTGGCAGCCACCATAATTTGAATCAACAAGGCCTTACTATGTCTAGGCAATTCTGATTCTGTATTGTAACTCAAACAGATCATTTCCTTAGTTATGCCAATCTGCTCACCCAATATTTCTGACAGAGCAGTCTGCAGGGAATCTTTAAAGTCTGCCTACTCATTACACTCCCAGAAAATATGTTCCCAGTTACCTCTTTCTTCCCCATCACATCTCCAACATTTGTTCTCTACCTGAGGAAAGGTTCTTTGGAGTGTACTTGGGGTATAAAATACCTATGTAATATTGCATATTTGGGAGACATACATATATTTTCCCATTGTCTCTGTGTGAATTGCTTAACCAATCTCTCTTCCCAATCCTTTCTAAGTTCCTCTGATTGATTCTTAGCATTTATATTATCCTATCATACGATTTAAATAGCGAACGCTATTTCATCGTACCTAAAATATCTAAACCACAAAATATCGAACATACAGAACAGTGAATTTTTTCCCAGGGAAAAATTTTGCTGTTCAGAAACACAAACACACAACACAAGCACACCAAAATAAATAAACCACACACATACACTTAACAAAACCATAATTCTAACCCTACACTACTACCTATCCACTCACCTTAACCCAACCCTAACCTTAAAGTCCCTAACTACCGCACACTCACCTTACCCGCTCCCTAACCATAAATTCCCTAACTACCACACACTCACCTTACCCGCTCCCTAACCCTAAAGTCCCTAACTACCACACACTCACCTTACCCACTCCCTAACCCTAAAGTACCTAACTATCGCACACTCACCTTACCTGCTCCCTAACCCTAATGTCCCTAACTATTGCACACTCACCTTACCCCAATCCGTTCCCACACTTGCCTTAACCCGGTCCATAACCTCCATTCGCATACTTACCTTACCCTGGTCTGTAACCTTCCCACCACAGTACAGTAAATAGCAAAGCCATGGAACGGACAACCAAAATCTTACCCTAGGTAAGATTTTGAATTTCTGTGTCTTCGCTATTTTGAGTTTTCGACAAAAAGGGGTTGATATTATAGCATTCGAAGTTTAAAAACTTTGATACTATAATATAGACCCGATTCTTATAGTTGCCATGCAATATTTTGTATGCTCAACTAATTATTCCCTTTTAACGGCAGCTTGTCTTCTACATTCCATTAAAAACTCTACCAGTGCTGGTCTTTTGTTTAGGACCCCCTATTTAATTTTCTTTGTCTGTACTCTATCAGTCCTTGATAAGTAAGGCAATCTGTAATGTACAGTGGAAATACATTCTTAGAGTTTACCCATTCTATTACCTGTCCCTTTCTACTCCCAATACCTTACATCCTTTGCCAGTTTTTGCAGTAATTTGTAGCACCCTCTTGCCTATTTTCAGTATCCCTAATTGCAGACATCCCTATTGGCAGAATCTGTTTTCTTCATTCCCATGCTGGATTAGTTGTTAAAATTCTGCTACTTTATTAGTATAATATTCTGTATGATTATTGTCATTCTCCTTAAGGGTCTGGATCCAAAATCCCAGTCTCTCCTTGTTTCTTGAGCTTCTCCCCTGTATCATCATCATCCCTTTCCATTTTGAATTATAGTTTTTTGCTTGTGTTATGTATAAGAGCCTTAACTGTGTTGCTCTAAAATACCCTTCAAATTGGGTAATCTTAGTCCGCCTTGCTCTGTTGGAAGAATCAGCTTATCCCACTTGACCCTTGCTGTCTTCCCCTCCCAGATAAAATCCTTTAGCTCTTTTTTTAATTGCTATCCACAACTTCTACTCTGGTTGATAAAAATATGCCTGACCTGTGTGTAAAACTAAATGGGCTGAAAACATTTTAACTGCTTTTATCTTAACTATCCATATCCATATAACAAAGCTTCCAATTTCTAAGTTTTTGTATTATCTTCTGTTTAGTCTGTTCCAACATATCCTTAGCTGCCACACTCCTAAATACTTCATTTTATCTTGTCCCCATAAATGTGGATATTAGTGGACCAATTTGTGTATGGGTACATAATTTACTGCTATTCCTTTGTTTTAGCTTTATTAATTTGGTATCCCAAGAAGATTTGAAACTGTCTTAAACTGTTCCACATCACTGTAATGAATCTTTCTGGTTTGGTTAGGTATAAAATAATATCATCTGTAAACAGAACAAGCTTTTCTTGACTACCATACCAATTATATCCTTGAATTTCTGAGTCCCTTATTTTCTTTGCCAATGGTTCTAAATATAATACTAACAACAAAGGAGAAAGAGGACATCCCTGCCTGGTTCCTCTACTCAAGCAAAAATTATCAGAGAGGACCCCACCCACTTTAATTTTCACCTCTGATCCCTCACATATACTCCTAATCAACCTTATAATTTTATCAGGGAAAGGAAATGCTTTCATTGTCCTGCTCATGAAGTCCCAGCTTACTCTGTCAAATGCTTTCTCTGCATCAAGACCCACCAATAAACATTCAGCTTCCCTCTGAATCATCTGTGTTATGTTAATGTTGTCAAATGTTGCCTCTTCTCCACAAAACCACATCGATCCATATCTATCAATTTTGGCATCACTTTTGCTATTCATTTAGCCATTATAGACATAAACACTTTACAGTCATGGTTTAGTATTGAAGTGGACCTGCATGAAGCTAGATCTGATCGATCTTTACCCTCTTTAGGTATTACAGCTACTGCTACTTTCTTCCAGAATGTTGGTACTTCTCCTCCTCTTAAAATACTGTTAAAAAACCTTCCAGATATTTAGCAGTTTCTTCTCTCCTAGCTTCCAAACTTCCACAGGAATACCATATATTCCTAGGGACTTTCTTGTAGATTGGTTATACATCACCATTTTTATCTCATCTCCTCCTATCGTAGCTATTAGTAACTGAGCCCACCTACCTCTAATCTTGGCATATTTAATTCTTCCATAAACATTTCCATTTGTACCTTTTTGATTTCCATATTTCTCTGCTTTCATGAAATTTCAAAAATATTTCTAATACTTCTACAGGATCTCTTGTTATCTTCCCGGTTATAGGCTCCGTAAGCCTGGTGATAGCCCGTTCTACTTTCTGTTGTCTGAGTCATTGTGATAAAAAGTTTTTGTGCTCTAGAGTTATTATTAATAAAACAATTGCTAGACAGTAATCTTTCTAAACTCATGCATATTATTGAGGTAGTCCCTTATTTTCTGTTTAGCATTATGCAGTTGCTCCTTCTCTTGTTCTGTGGGATTCCCCCTATTTTGCAATAATTTAACATTCATCAGTCCCTGTAAATAGTTTTACTTCTTAACCATATTTCCTTTTCCTTTATTTTCACCCTAGTTTTAAACTCCACTTTAATTTTTATCATACGCCCTAGTTTTATTTTCAGAAGAAATGCCTATCATCTCACTAACAGCTCCTGAATAATTTCCAAAACCTATTCCTTTTATTCCTCTCTTTTCAACAGATAGGTGGGGAACACACCAGTGTCTCATTTTTATTTCATTACCCTGTGTTTTTATTTTATTATTGGCGCATGATCTGAAATTATTGTTCGGTGCATTTCAAGACTTTCAATTAAATGCACATGTTCCTTTGAAATATAAATTCTGTCTAGCCTAGTCCAGTTTTTGTATCTTGGGGAATGATATGTAAATTCACTCTGAACTCCTAGTACTAAATTCATATCTTCCATGCCAAACATTTCCATGAATTTCTTCAAAAATCTAACCTCCTTTGTTATATTTTCCCTTCTGGGCCCCCTAGACACATCTTCACTGTTGCAAACCAAGCTCCAGTCCCCACCTGTAAGTAATATTCCATGCTGAAAGCTGATTATTTCTCCCAGAATTTTCTTAAACTCCATTATAGCAGTTTTAGGTGGAATATAAATACATGCCAGTGTAATCCTCCTCCCTTGCCAGTAGACCCTTAGTACTACATATTTCCCATTATTATCTTTTTTTTTTCTTCTGTCACTATTGGAGCTCCTCTTGTAATTAATATAAGTATTCCTCTTTTCCTTTGTCCCAGGTATTCCACTGAATAGTGATCCTGAAAATCTTTCTTTATCAAATTCACATGTTCAGTTCTTTCCAGTTATGTCTCCTGTAGCATAGCTATTTGCACTCTACATTTTTTAATATAGTTCACTACTCTTTCTTTTTGTATTTATCTGTGAAACCATTCAGATTTAAAGACATTACAGAAAGCATCATTTCTTATAATAAGAATAATAGTTATTGTTCTCACTTTTATGTATAACTTCTTTTTGTTAACTGTCTCGTTCCAACGTTTGTGTTACATGCATATATTCTTTCACACCTTGGTCTTTTATACATTTGTTTCTTGTCATATCCATTTGGGCCTAGGTCACATCTTACAAAAGTTTTTTGTTTTATTGAAAGCTCTCAAATAAAAAAACAAACACCCCCAATACCCCCCAAAACCTATTAACTTAATAATACCATGCAAAACTATGTACTTCCTCAAAATTTGAAGTTTCACCTTCCTAATAAAAACAAAAGTTCTAAACTGATAGCCACACAGAAGGACTAGAGTTAACATGAATAACCTTTCTTTTTGGTTAGGATGCATGGTACAGTTTGTGCTTTTAGTAAATGTCTGGTTTCATCTTATTTTTATAGTTCTTCCAGCTGAGAAACCACTTGAACGCTTTCGGTAAACACTTTCCCCAAGCCATTTCTCTTTATCAGTTTGTCTTCTTGGGACATGCAGACCAGACACAAAACTGCTAAGGATACATTGTTTACCAGAAAAAAAGCCTTAATCTCGCTCTCTCTTTCGGCTTTTCCCGGTTAGGGGTCGCCACAGCGGATCACCTTGTCCGCTCATGATTGGCAGTGGAGTTTTACAGTGTCGAGTTGCCAGCCCGGCACCCAACCTTCCAATATTCTTTTTCATTTACTTTCTATTAAAACCTGTTCCTGGATAAAACCAAGGGCCTTAACCCAGTTATTCCCGTATGCAAGCATGAGAAAAACACACTAAGTTTTCTTTTGTCATGCTCTCTTAACCAGAACTTTCCTTTTTCCTGTTTCCTTTTTTTTTATACATTGCAGTGCCTACATATCTTAAAACTGAATGAGGAAAAAGAGAGAAGGGAGAAACAGAAGAAACCAACAAAAGCACCTTTTTATATTAGTATCCCCCATTACATTTAAAAATAACTGAGAAAACTTTACTTCTTAGTTTTCAAGGAAAGTCATGCACCATTAAAATAATACCATTAAGAAAAAAATTTGTTTACTTACAGTTAACTTTCTTCCTCCTCTTCCCCTCTCCCAAGTATTTTAATGAAGATTAATGACATGTAGTAGGGCATATGCTTTAGAGTCCCCTACAGATTTAACACAGTCCACGAAAATCCAATATTTCCATATCCTCTTGTTCTACTATGTTTCACAAGTATAATTATTGCTTTGTAATCTCACATTTGTCAGTTTCCAAGTTCCTGCATTTATTCCCTGAACATTAATAACATGAAGTAGGGCACATGTTTTAAAGTCTCGTACAAGTTTAACAAAGTCCAAAGAAGTCCCATATTTTCAGATTATTTTGTTCTATCATGCTATACAAATATAATTATTGCTTTATCACCCCACATTTGTCAATTTCCAAGTTATTAGCTTTATTCCTGTTCATCTCCATCTCCTAAATCCTGGTTCTGTTTCATTTCCTTTGTATTCTCAATTCTTCTAATCACCTCTTATGTTTTCTTTCTTCTCTCATTTTCTGTTGAAACAGTGGAAGAGATTTCACTGGCTCAGTCCCTTTGTTGTCCATATCACCAGAAGGATATGAAGGAGAATCTCCTTCTGTTTCACAGCTCAACTTTTTTGGACAAACTTTTGTGTTTCCTCCTTAGTATGTACTTGTTCAAACAATGATTTTGTCCATCCAGAGAAAAATATTTTGAAGATGCTGGTTACAACAGTTTGAATCTCATGGCTGCTTCTTGACATTTCCTAAATAATGGAAAACCTGTTGTACAATGAGTAGTCATTCTCCACAAATACTCTTTTGTCTTCTAATTTTACTACTTTGCCCTTCTTCCACAGTTTTGTCAGGATCAGCTCCTTTTGCCAATAAGACTGCATCTTTACTGTTAAAGGTCTAGGTTGTTTTCTAGTAACCAGATTTAGAGCATACAGACGATATGCCCTTTCAATTAACAATTCCTGCTGTGAAATACCAGTCCAGCTGCTTATTTGTGCTTTCATAAAATTAATACAGTCTGTTCTTTCTAGCTTCTCTGGTACAGCAGAAACTCTCAGGTTTTCCCTACGTGCTTTGTCCTCCAATTCTATTATTTTTTGAAACATCCCTTCTTGTGCAGTCTCATATTTAACCAGCCTTTTCTTCATTTCAACCTCTGAGTTTTGCAGTTATTTCACCTTATCTGAATATCTGCTTTAAACTTCTTCCATTTTTCCAGCTTTTTATTGTTTGTGTTGATATACTCCATCAGTGTTTTGTTTATTTTAACCAGGTCTTTGTGCAACTGTTTTATACTTTCCTCTAGGTTACTGGAAGTCATGTCTGGAACTTGCACTGCTTCTTGCTGAACAGCTGCAGTACTTCTCCCAGTATGTATTTTTTCTTCACATTTTGTAGCTGATTTTCCTCCAGGTCCTTCATATTTCTTTTTTCCTGGCATCCAGGCAATGGACTTACTAGGCAGTTACTGAAATTTACCCAGAAATCTAGGTTCACTGGCTTTCTGTGCGAAGTTTCTGTTTCTAGACTGGGAGAGCCAGAATTAAGCTGTTAGTCAATGTGCAGTCATGTTGGAAGTCATAAGTATGATCTTGACAGAAACAATTAAGTAAGATTGGTTACTTGTGGTATAGAGAAGGCATTTGATAAGTCATGAGATAATGTGGGAAATTTCAGAAGCATATGGATTAAGTATAAAAAGTGGTTGAAAGTAATGGTAAGTTTATATGTAGGAAAATAGATCATGGTAAGAAGGGTATTTAAGCAGGGCTGTCCCTTAAGTATGCTTATTTTTGTTCTAATAATGAAAAAAAGAAATAGAGAATCATAGGAGGTTACTAGGCTAATGGCCTCAGGGCCCTTACAAGCCTAGCCAAGTTCAACCTTTTTTCCCAAGGGTGTCTAGTTCAAGGGCACACTAAAATGGAGAGACATGGGTGGAATGCCCCCGGGTGAATTTCCGGTTACCCATCCAATTATCCAAATTATGCTTAAATAGGGCCAATGAGGGGCTTTGTTTAACATAAATAGGAAGCTTGTTCCAAAGGTGGGGCAACCTCTATGAGACAAATCTGTCTCCAGCAAGTTCTGGTGCTGTCACATACCAGGTTAAGGCCCTTTGAGCGAGTGACCCATGTGCCATTTGACTTGTGAATGTGCAGCATTTCCATTAAACCTGGTCAGAGATTGCTCTATATGCAAGGCACAGGTCACCTCTGAACAGTCTGTATGACACAGAGTAAAGTGACAGTGATTTCAGTCTGTCCACATAAGACAGAGCTTGAAGACCCTGCATTTTCTTTGTAAGGAACCTTTGTGGTCTCTCTGATTGTTGCAGGTGTTTGGAAAGAAACATTCCAAAGGGATCATTGTACTCTATTATTGTCCCGATGAGGGAACAGTACGGGTGGGGGGGGGGGGTGCAACCTCTTTTTTTCTGGAACTAATGCCCTTACGTATGAAATGAGCTATACAAAATGCCCTTCTTACCACTGTGAAGACATTGTGATTGAAATTAGGGTTGCTGTTGAGCTGTGTGCCCAGATCTCTCAGCACTGTGTGCTTAGGGTATTGCTGTTGATGTGGTAGTTTACAGGAATATTCAAAAGGGATGATAATGCATTTTTTTGCATTAAGTTTAAGACTATGACTTTGGCACCTGTCATTAGTATGCTTAAGACCTTCTTGCAGGATGTTGACATTACTAGGGGTTTCAATGATTGCTCCCAGTTTGCAGTCATCAGCAAACTTTGTCAGCCACAGTCCTTTAGTTTTAGGCTGTACTTCAGAGAAGTAGATTCTGAACAGTAGGGGTCCCAGAACTAATCCTTGTGGAACACTACTGGTTATAGGTCTGCTGGAGGAGGTGGAGTCCCCTATTTTGACCATATGAATTCTATCAGTGAGCCAATTTGCAACCCACCTGACAGTATATGCGTTGATACACAGCTGGGTGAGTTTATCAAGGATGCCTGAGTGGGGGATTGTGTCATTGGCTTTGGCTAAGTCTAAGTAGGCCATATGCACAGATCTGCCCTAGTCTAGGGCTTTGGTGACTGTCTTGAAGAAGTCTACCAAGTTTAACAGGCATAATCTCCCACTGACAAAGCCAAACTGGGTGGGGTCAAGTGTTTGGAGATTTCCTGTATCTTTGTTACTAAGGTCCATGATGATTCATTCCATGGCCTTGCAGATAAGGCTGGTCAGGCTAATGGGTCTGTAGTTCCCAGAGTCTGTGGATGCACCCCTCTGTGCAAAGGGATTATGGTAGCTGTTTTCCATTCTGCTGGAAGAAAGACAGTGCTTAGGCTGTGATTGAAAAGCGTGCTCAATGGTAATGCTAATTCCTCTTTTAACCCATGTAGAGCACAGCCCAGAATGTTGTCTGGGCCCATAGAGGCTGTGTTTTTGGCCTTAGAGAGGGCATTTAAGACCTGCTGCTTGGAGATACTAGGTGGTGGACAGGTGTTAGGGATATTTTGGGGTATATGTGGTGGGTACAAGGAAGTAAAGTTTTCACTGAGTCTGTCAGCCAGTATGGTTTGCTATGTCCACAGGTTCTGTAAACGTAGTACCATTAACTACGAGTTCAACGTAAATATGGGTTTTACCTTTGAGGTTACAGATGCAACTAAAGAACTCCTTGTGGTTATCCATAGTTAGGGAAGCTAATTTGGATTCATAGTTAGTTTTGGAGGACTTCACTAGGAGTCTTATTTGCTTGTTTAAGTTGAGGAAACAGTGTTTCCAGTTTAGAGACCGTTCCTCCCTACTCTTTATCAGCAATTTCTTTCTCCTGTCGTATAGCCTGTTAGTGGCAGTTGTCCACCAGGCAGGTTTGTTTTTCCTTGAAGATCTTGCTTTGGTTCTATCAGGTACAGCAGAGTCAACACAGTTGTACAGGTGCTTGTATAAAGCATTGGTGTATAACTCATTATAGGTGTCTGTACCATCAGTGGGGGTGCTATGAAGCTATTTATACTTTCACATAAGAGGTTGTAATTGGCCTTAGAGAAGTTTTTAGTCTTCTTTTTGCTAAGGGGGGGGGGGGGTCTTGTGTTATAGTTACTTGTATCGAGACTGATTTGTGGTCATATCTCACCAGGGATGGCCACATATTGGGTGTGGTGCAGTGGTTCCCCATGTTGATGAGCATCAGATCCAGGATGCTTGAGTCCCTTGTGGGTGTGTCAACCAGCTGGTCCAGGGCATTAGAGTAAACGAAGTCCGGGAACCTTTGGGCAAGTGAGTTAGAACACATAACATTTTCCCAGTGAATGGATGAGTAATTTAAGTATTTAAAGTCACCCAAAACCAGGGTGTTTGGTTGTATCTTGACTGACTCAAGTAGATCCAAGTAGGCTGAGTGGATATCCTAATTCATGGAGGGGGTTCTTATAGCTGGCAAAGATCTGAATAGGGATCTTACCTACAGTCACTTGCACCAGAAGTAATTCAAGGGAATCTTGTTGTTTAACCCATCGAGGTGTATTTATCTTTAATGAATATTGATACACCACCTTGTTTAGTTTTCATGCCTTCAGTTTGTGGTCTGAATGTGTGGAAGGAAATGTAACCTGGTATAGCTGGGGTGCTCTCAGCAGCCTTAAACCAGGTCTCAGTGACTGCACAATGTCAGCATCTTCCAAGGTGAGGACTGCTTCCAGTATTTTTATGTCAGGAATTTTGTTTTTGTGATAATGCCTAAAAAAGGCACTATGGGCTGGCAAGAGCCTTAGCCAGTAACCGAAATCCCAGGGGTGACAGATGAAGACCATCTCTGGCAAAGCATTGAGGTCTGTTGACCATGTCATCCCAGGCTGACAGATACTGGATCCCCTTTGAATGACACCAGAAACTAGCCAATTGTTGAAGTCAGTTATTTTTTGTTTGCATTGAGGTATCATCCTAGGCAAAGGTAAAATGCTGCTTAAGGTTATGGACATACCTGCCTGAGACATATAATTAGAGTGCTCAGTCATGTTTCTCTTCATATAGTCCAGTGAGGTATGTCTCAGGTCACTCATACCAACATGGACTAGGAAGGAGTCATAACAGTGCCTGTTGTTGTGAGACTTGAGTGCGTGTGTGATGTGGCAGATCCTGGCACCTGACAAACAGTTGATCGTGACTTTTTCCTTATCTAACCTGGTGAGAGGGACATTTGTGTGTCTCACAATTCAGCCGCCTATGACTAAGATGTTGTTTTTGTGTTATGCCTTAGGGGCTTGACTGTGTGATATATTATGTGTACTATGTTCTGCAGAGGATGTATTATGTGAATCGTGGTTGTGTTTGTGTTTGGGAGGTCTCTGATGTTAAGGTAAGCTTCTGGTAATGACCTCCCCATATGTAGGTTTACGTTTTGTTGGTTTGGTAGGTGCAGGAGGTGAGGTGTGCATGCTGACAACCTGCTTAATATCAGGTGAACTGAATGGTGAGCGAGAGAGCCTGGATTCTAGGTTCTTGATATAGATGCATCTCTCACATAATGAATTTGTGTGGACTAGAAGAAGTGGGTTGCCAGTGTATATGAGGCAATTACTACATTGCCACAGGATGCCCATGTTGGTCAGGTTGGCTGGAGAAACTGTGGGAAACTGTCCATAATGCTAGGTAAGTTGATGTGGTCAGAAAACAGGAAGAGGGCAGGAAGGATATGGTAAAGTACAGGACAGGAGAAGCAGGCAAAATATATGAAGGGTTAGTGGGTAGGATCTGTGTTACCTCAACAGCTTCTCTGAATGTATCACCTGTCAGTGAGGCACAGTTGTGAGAACTCACTGATGTAACACCAGCAGAGTACTAAGGGAAAATCTGCAGGCAAAAGTGTTTGCATCTATAACCGCCAATGCCCACCACTGCTCTGCAGTGCGCGATGTGCAAACAAGCGCAAACCTGTGCAAATGCTGTCCTTATGTAGCAAATGAGAGCAAACTGATTTAAACAAATTAACCAACAAAAAGCTCAAAACTGTTCCGGCAGCCTTCAATCAGATGAGTTCTAACTGCACACTCCTCCTTCTAGGGTGCAGGGGAACCCTCTCCAACAAAAGATGGCCTGGTTTAATGCTCAAGGTATCCAAACAGAACTAGATTCAGCAGGTCTGAATCTAGTGTATGCTACCGCAAAGTGCAACAATTTCAGAAAAAAAAGTTCAAAATCAGCAGTGATATGGTAAAAATGCAGTTCAGAATCACAATATACAGTAAAAATTTCTACTTAAGTTTTGAAGAGATCAACAGATGCCGTGGCTTGATCAGATGAATACAGCAAAGCAGTACTTGGTCATCAAACTCTGTAGAGCTTTGCTAAAACAAGTGCAAATCTGCACAAATGCAATGCTTATGTATCAAATGAGAGCAATCTGATTTAAACAAATTAACCAATAAAAAAGTTCAAAACTCAACCCTGTTCCAGCAACCTTCAATCAGATGAGTTCTAACTGCACATTCCTGCCCCTAGGGTGTAGGTGAACCGTCTCCAGCAAAAGAGGGCTTGGTTTAGTGCTCAGGTTGTACAAACAGAACTAGATTCAACAGGTCTGAATCTAGTCTATGCTACACCAAAGTGCAACAGTTTCAGAAAAAAACATTCAAATAAGCAGTGATATAGTAAAAATGCAGTTCAAAAGTGCAGTATACAATGAACAATTCTACTTACTTTTTGCAGAAATCAGCAGATGGCTTGGATTGCTCAAATAAATAAGCAGAGCAGTAGCTGGTTGCCAAGTTCTGTCAAGCTTTGCTAAAACAAGCACAAACCTACGCAAACACTGTGCTTATGTAACAAATGAGAGCAAACAGATTTAACAAATTAACCCATAAAAAAGCTCAGAACTGAGCCGTGTTCCAGAAAACTTCAATCAGATGAGTTCTAACTGCACACTCCTGCCCTAGGGTGCAGGGGAACACAGCAACCTTCAATCAGATGAGTTCTAACTGCACACTCCTGCCACTAGGGTGTAGGTGAACCCTCTCCAGCAAAAAATGGCTTGGTTTAGTGCTCAGGTTGTACAAACAGAACTAGATTCAACAGGTCTGAATTTAGTCTATGCTACACCAAACAAAGTGCAACAGTTTCAGAAAAAAACATTCAAATAAGCAGTGATATGGTAAAAATGCAGTTCAAAAGTGCAATATACAATGAGCAATTCTACTTAGTTTTTGCAGGGATCAGCAGATGGCTTGGACTTGATCAAATAAATACAGCAGAGCAGTAGCTGGTTGACAAACTCTGTCAAGCTTTGCTAAAACAATCACAGACCTGTGCAAACACTGTGCTTATGTAGCAAATGAGAGTAAACAGATTTAACAAATTAACCAATAAAAAAAGCTCAGAACTGAGCCATGTTCCAGCAGCCTTCAATCAGATGAGTTGTAACTGCACACTCCTGCCCTAGGGTGCAGGGGAACCCTCTCCAACAAAAGATGGCTTGGTTTAGAGTTCTAGTTATACAAACAGAACTAGAGTCAGCAGCTCTAAATCTAGTCTATGCTACAGCAAGCAAAGTGCAACAATTTCAGAAAAAAAAATCCAGTTCAAATAAGCAGGCATAATAAGCCTTCAACCAGCAACTCCTAGCTCAAAAGGGCAGAGGCTACGCTCTCCTTCCACAAAAGTGTAGACCACAAGCCTTCTTAATGTAAAATAACTGGACTGAAGCTCATGCACTTAAACCAGAACTAAGACACTTTCAGAATAACAGACACACTAAGCCTTCAACCAGCAGCTCCCAACTAAGAAGGATGTAAGCTAACTCTCCTGCCACAAGAGTGTAGACCACAAACCTGTTTAATGTAAAAAAACTGGGCTGAAGCCCAAATGCTTAAATCAAATTGAAGAGGCTTAGAATAACAGTTACATTTAATCAGGCTACTAACAAGCAGTAAAAAATGCAGCAGAATAAATCCATTTGAACACTTTTAAGAACAAGCAGCAAAAGCAAAATAAAGTAGGAAGGAACACAAATACAGTTAAAGCAACATAATGAAGTGTACATTTTTAATGTTAAGTGGCAAGGGAGGAAACAGAAGATAATTCAAGGTTAAGAAACTAAGGGGGTGGGCCTTACCAAATGATTTATCTGTATTCAGTAGAATGAGCTGATGATATGGGACTGGGAAGAGTGCCCAAAATCAGATTTATAATAGGGACAGACAACTCAGAAGCCACCAAAATAAAACTAACCAAACCTTAAATGAAAAACTTTAATTTAAAATAAAATGCAGGCAGAGATCAGCAATATTCAGGCAAAGTGCAGCAAGCAAGCCATACAAGCACTCCAACTAAATAGAGGTATTTCTAGCTAAAAGACAAGTGCTATTTTCTCAGCTCCTCCCACTAATTAGCTGATGTTATTCACTGTTTGCAAAGGAATTCTTTACTAACTTTTCTAACTTTCCTTATCTATCCTTTCTTTTCTGTCTTCCCTTCCTGACACTGCATCTGCAGCCTGGTGGTTCGTAACAGCCATGGGACATATGAATATCCACTGTATCCACTGATCAAAGGCAAAGTACCTGCATTGCTCCCTCCTGGGTTTTAAATAGAACCTTAACATCTAACTAAAGAACTTATAGCAAACCATTATCTGGTCCCATTTACAGTAAGCAAGTCTACCTTGACCGACAGACAGCCTGAGATCTTATACCTGAAAACTAAATACTAAGCAAAGTACCTGCATTGCTCCATCCTGGGTTTTAAATAGAATCTTAACATCTAACTAAAGAACTTACAGCAAAGCATTCTGCTGTCCCATTTACAGTAAGCAAGTCTACCTTAACCGACAGACAGCCTGAGATCTTATACGTGAAAACTAAATATTAAGTATGTTTAATTGTTGCATTTGTATTTGCATTTGTTAAATCCTTTTCCATTATCTTATAAGATGCAGCTCTTAAAAAAACACTGGAAACTGCAGCTGCTATCTTCCCTTCCTAATGTTAACAATATCAAATTACTTCATTTACTGATTGTTTTTGCATAAACCTCCCATGCGTGTAGCACCGCTCCGTTTGCCCTTGCTATGCTTGGACTCACTTCACTCCTCTACCCTATCCCCGTTCCCAACCACCCCCACTTCATCTAGCTTCATCTAGCTTTATATTTTCCAGGCCCAACCCACTATCAACAACCACTCATAATCCAGACCTTCACTAATTAGATCAATTAACTAAACCTATCATAACCCACTACTACTCCTTACTAATCAGTAACTAAATCACAACATCCCCCCACTACAACAGCATAAGCCTTTTACCCACTCACAAAACGCTACTTACATAAATTATCACCCACCAACTGTAGTGCAGACACTACACTCTATAATCTAAATTATCAAAGTACCATAATATAGTGCTTCACCTCAATTTGAAACTCTTACACCTAACAACCCTCCACATTACCACTATCTCACTGCTACTAATCCTATACATCCTCACTTCACATTATACTTTACAACAATCCACCATAGCCCCTCCCTGGCAAACCTCTTCACTATCCCACCTAAATAAACCGCTAAATTATACAATAGCCCCTACCCTTTTCCATACTAACCACGTAGATTACCATTCAAACAAAATCCATCTGCTAGCAACCACATCCCAAACCAGACAAAAACATGCCAAGCTACAAAACAAACTTACCAAACTCTTTTTACAGTGCATCAAGCAGTTAAACCACTCTAGAGATATACACCCAAATCCTGGTCCCAGTCCCACACATAATTTGGTAAGCAGCCCTAGCATAGTTAACCCCTGGCCTATTATAATACAGGAACAACTCTTCCCTTCTTCTCCTTAATGTGAATGTCAGAAGTATTGGAAATAAAATCCATGATCTACATGCCCTACTGTCCCTCTACTCTCCTGATGTTGTAATATTAACAGAGACATGGTTAAAACCTGACAGTAACAACAATGAAATTGTTCCCTCAGATACAATATTCTACATAAAGACAGATTAACCAGAAAGGGTAGGAGAGTAGCAGTCTTATTCAAAGATCACCTAGTACTTGACTGTTTAGAACTAAACACCCCTGATTTGGGAAATGCGTAACTTATCTTTGCCAGATTGAAAATTAACCCCACAAAACACATTAACATAATAAGTGGTTATATCCCACCAGGAAACAATAGTCCCACACTTGAAAGCATTCTGTATTGGATCTCCAGTTCCCTCCCTCAGGAAACAATCCTGATGGGTGACTTTAACATTGACTGGCTCAACTGCTCCTCTCAATATCCACCATCACATATTAACCTCCATGGGTTCACACAACTCATTACATTTCCCACAAGGACTGACAAATACTCCAAACAACAGTCAATCCTTGACTGGACTCTTGTCAACAACCTCACCCTAACATCTCAAACAGGCTGTCTCCCTGACAGCCTGAATGACCATCAACCAACTTTTCTCCTAAGAGCCCACACTCACCAAACCAAGAAAGCCACCTACCACTTACTCATAAATTAAAAAAAAAAACTTCAACCCAAACAGGTTCATCTCCACTCTAGAAAGATGCACCTGGGAGCCTCTCAGACAACTACCCCTAGATGATGCTGTTAGCTTCTTCAACACCACTTTCCTAGATATTCTAAACAGCCACACACCCCCTAGAACCATAAGAGTTAAAGCTAAATATGTACCTTGGTTAACTAAAGAATGCAGATCCTTACTAAAGGCTAAAGATAAGGCTTGGGAACAGTTTCATAAAAATAAAACCCACATTGCTAAACAAACCTTATTGGAACTATGAAACAAAGCTAAGAAACTTGTAAAATTAGACAAAATTAACTATTATCACAGTATCCAAAATAAACACCAGAATAACTCTCAAAAGTTCTGGGCTGCAGTTAATAATATACTACTGCCAGGTAAATCTGCTACACCCTCTCCAACATCAACCAGTAACTCTGATAACATTGCAACCCAATTCAATAAATACTTTACAGAAACTATCCAATCCCTTGCATATTTTCAGAATATCTCCAACAACACTGACGTGTGTAGTTCTAAATGACAATAAAGTTTACTATGACCCCAGCACAGCGACAACTCTGCCCCTTCCACACCCCTGCACAGCACCAACTCCCAAAATGGCACCAACCACTATTCATTGCAACCAGTGACTGTTGATACAATAAAAAAACTACTTAAAAAACTAAAACCAACCACCCTAGTCACAGACAATCTCCCAGCTGACTTTCTTCAAATTGCAACAGTTGCAATAGCATACCCAGTAGCAGTACTCATAAATAGATCAATATCGGAGAGCCTGGTACCTGTTATCTGGAAAATCTCCCACATTCCACCCTTACACAAGGGAGATAATTCCACCAAACTTACTAATTATTGCCCAGTTGCCATCCTGTCACCCTTATCTAAAATCCTAGAAAGAGCTGCACATACCCAGTTCACATACATAAATTATCAAACTCTCAACATGAATTTCTCCCCTCTCACAGCACCACCGCAGCCCTATTGCCCTTTACAATTATTGAACAATTATAGAAATGACAGCCAATATATATCTGCCGTACTTTTGGACTTGCCAAAAGCCTTTAATATGGTAAATCACAATAAAGTCATCAGTGTTCTCACCACCCTAAACCTTAGTAACTCCTCTATGACCTGGTTCCAAAGTTATCTCTCCGGATGACAGCAGGCTGCTCAATGGCAGCACCATCTTCCCCCATACTCCCAGTTACCCTGGGAGTCCCACAAAGCTCCATTCTTGGACCTCTTCTATTCTCTCTCTTCACCAATCACACCTCCACACTCCATGCCAGAGTGGTACAATATGCAGATGACTCAACTTTAATATGCGCAGCCTCCTCCCTTCAAGAACTCCACACCAAAACCCTAAATTCCTTTCTATCTCTGCAGTCATGGCATACTAACGCTCAATTCATTCTAAACCCCAACAAAACAAAACCCCTTTTCTACCCATCAAGACCCCTCCCCTTGTCTTCCCTGTCTTTCAACATACTATCCAAAAATAAAACTATTATAACCTCAGTAGCTCACACTAAACTGCTAGGCGTAGAAATTGACAATAACTTGAAATCCAATATTCACATAGCTCAAACCATTAAAAAATCCACAAGAAACTAGGTTTTCTATATAGAAACAAACAATTTCTAACAAGAAATACAAAAGCTGCTATTGCACGCACCCATCTCTTTTCAACTTTCCTATACGCCTCCCCAATTCTAACCAATCTCCGCAAAACTGATAAACAAACTGGAATCTTGTTACAATAAAATTGCCAAATTTGCCACTGATGCCTCATACAGGACACATCACTGTTTATCTCTTAAACAGTTAAAGTGGCTTACAGTTGCTACATTTTAACCAGTTAACCTTTGTTCACAGAATACGGCATCAACCAGATAAAACCCCTGCTCTCCAAATTCTTATAAAACTACACACTGCTATTAGATCACTTTGTTTCAGTAATAAACTCCTTCTTGACACCACCAAAGCTAACAGCTCAGCTGGGGAATCACTCTTTTTGAACTTTGTTTGTAAAATATGGAATAAACTGCCAACCCTCATAACCCCCAACTGCTCTATACCACAATTTAAGAAACTCCTAAAAATACACTTAACTGACTCCTGGCTCTGTACTTGCAACTGTCCTGGATAGGCCTTATCTCAGTTCTCTTTAAGTGACCTCAACTGTTCAGAAACTAGTCCCTCTCTCATTTAAATTGTATATACTATGTATTATGCATGATGTAAATGTTTACTTCTGGAGAATTGTCTTATTATTCATTATGTAACTTGTTTTTGTACTGCTTTTTTGTGCATATTTTTCATTATTTCTCACTGTGACGCCTATGCCCTGGCCCAGCAATCAAGGAGCCTCAGTCCTAACCACTAACACCAGAAAGGACGTCTCATATATGAGGAAAGGTGCTTTCCTCATATATGAGATGCCCTTTCTAGTGTTAGTGGTGAGGTTTGAGGCTCCTTGATTGCTGGGCCAGGGCACAGGCGTCACATATTAATTGTGTTTGGCAGCGGTGGGATATCCACACCACATATTAATTGGTTGGCAAATACTAATTGACTTGTAGTGGTGTGGGTAGAGTGAATCCCTGTAGCTTGTGTACAGTGAGCTTTGAAGGTGTTTTGTACTCTAAAACAGCCACACAGTGAATACTCAGAGTTCAGATCACAATTGTTTTATTTCTTTTGTTAGCTTAGTTAGCCAGGGTTTGCAGGCAGCACGTCAGCAGAGGAGTATGGAAAGCTGACAAGGAGCCAGCTGGCAGAGATCTGCCAGGCTAGGGGACTGGTGCATGGAAATCTGACTAAGGCAGACCTGATTGCAGCCTTGGTTACAGCTGCATCAGAAAACAGCAACCAGGAGGACAATCAGACTGGCAGTGGAGATATAATACCCTCGGAGAATGGACAGCTCAAAATTTCTGCAGTGGACTTAAAAATCCAGCTGAAGCTAAAGAGACTTGAGTTGGAGGCCAGTCATGTGGAATTAGAAGCATTTGAGATACTGCGGTGTTTGCAGGCTGAGGAGAATGAGAAACTGCTACGCTTGGAAGCTGAGGAAAATGAAAGGCAGAGGCAACATGAGAAGGAGATGCTGACTCTTCACCAGAGTCATGGAGGTAATGGGGAAGGGAGTAACTGGACCCCCAGAAGCACAAAAGGTCAGTAAATTTCTTCTGCAGTTTAAAGAGGGGGATCATTTTGATAGTTTCATTTATATGTTTGAGAGGATATGTAAACAGTATGAAGTTGACCAAGGGCTCTGGGTACGGTTCCTGACCCCCTTACTCCATGGCAAAGCTGTAAATGTATTATCTAAAATGTCTGACGTTGCATGTTTTGATTATACTGATATAAAATAATTGTCTATTAGAGTTTTTTAAGTTAACACCTGAAACGTATAGGAAAAAGTTTCGTGAGCATGGACGCAAGGCAGATGAAAGTGTGTGTGAATATGTTGCTGAATTGAGCACTTATTTCCATAGGTGGGTGAGTGGATGTCAGGTCACCACTTCTAAAGGGCTGGCAGACCTTTTGGTGAGGGAACAAGCCCTTAGCACTTTGCCTGAGGACATGAAGATCTGGTTAGCTGATAGACAATGTGCTACTTCAGATGAGTTGGGGAAGAGGGGAGACCTATACCTGGCAAGCAGGACAGCCCTGCACAGGAAGGGGACCCCCAGTACTGCTCATGAGTCTAAAGGAACCCATTGTGGGCAACACAGACTGCCACAACAGAATCTGCCAGTAGCAGGGGAAGCCACTATTCTAGGTACATGTCCAGGAGTTAGGGTTAAATGTTTTGAATGCAACCAGTGGGACCATGTGGCATACAGGTGTCTGTGGAGGCAAGGTGGGGAACAAAAGGTGAGGGAGCCAGTAAGTGGGAAAGACAAAATGCCAACAGTAGGTTGTCTTGAGACAACAGGGGTACTAAACTACCATCCTGCAGATGTCCTGAGAGGGAAGGATTTGGATGAGGCAATACCATGTACTTATGCAGTTACACACAGTCAGGCTAGGAGACAAGCATGTGGGTCTGGTAGCCTGGGGGAGACGCAGATAGACTGCATACTTGCAGCCAGGACTGGTGAAGTGGTTACTTTAGGGAGTGAGCTACACTGTAGCAGTGAAACTGAAGGTGAGCCACAGCTGCTTGTGGGTACTGATGTTCATTTGGACAGAGTAGCTACAAATGTAGAGGTGAGTAGTAGTACCCAGGCTGACAGTGAGGCACCACTGTCAGAGGATGCCAGACTTCCTGTGGAAGGGGAGCTGCGAAGGGTTACAAGGAGAGAGTTGAGTCAGGCTCAGCTCTCAAACCCTACATTGCAAGGCCTGAGGCAGGTAGCTAGGGAGGCACCTGATTCTAAAGGAAAGGGGGAATCTGTATACTGTGACAAAGGCTTACTATACAGAGAGTGGACCCCTGTGGGAGGGATAAAAGGTGAGAGAGTACAGCAGTTGGTAGTGCCTAGAGCCTACCATCTGGCACTTCTAGCCATAGCCCATGATATTCCCTTTGCAGGTCATATGGGCATAAAACATCCAAAGAGGCATATTATGCAGAACTTCTATTGTCCTGGAATTTTCAAAGATGTAACCGGGCACTGCAGGACCTGTGAGCAGTGCCAAAAGGTAGGCAAGGCAGGAGACAAGGTGAGAGCACCTTTGATGCCTTTGCCTGTGATTGAGGAGCCATTTCAGAGGGTAGCTATGGATATTGTGGGTCCTCTGATTACCCCAAGTTCCACAGGGAAAAAGTTTATCCTAGTGGTAGTGGATTATGCTACACAATACCCTGAGGTGGTGGCCTTGCCTCCATTGAGGCAGAGAAGGTGGCAAATGCTTTGTTAGAGATTTTCAGCAGGGTAGGTTTCTCAAAAGAAGTACTGACTGACAGAGGTGCTAATTTCATGTCAGATCTGCTGGCTTGTCTGTGGAAGTCCTTTGGGGTGAAGCACATGAAGACCACCCCCTACCATCCCCAGACTAATGGTCTTGTTGAGAGGTTAAACTCTACAATCAAGTCCATGGTACGGGCATTTGCAGATCAGTTCAAGAGGGAGTGGGACAAATATTTGCCCCATCTGTTGTTTGCTTACAAAGAAGTTCCTCAGGAATCCACAGGTTTTTCACCCTTTGAGTTGCTGTATCGGCATAGGGTGAGAGGATCTCTAGATTTAATTAGAGAAGAGTGGGAAGGTGAGTGTGAGTCTCACAAGGAGTCTGTTGTGGCATATGTCATAAACCTCAGGACAAGGCTCAGAGAACTCATGGGCTTGGCCCAGGAGAACCTGGCAGAAGCCCAACAACAGAAAAAGGTGTGGTATGACAGGAATGCTTATGCTAGAGAGTATGCTGTGGGGCAGCAGGTAATAGTTCTCATTCCTGTCAGACACAACAAGCTGCAAGCAGCTTGGGAGGGTCCCTACAAGGTGGTAAAAAAGGTAAGTGATGTTAACTGCATGGTGGAACTGCTAGGCAGACTGCAGGAGCACAAATTGTACCATGTTAACATGATGAAACTGCACCATGATAGTTAGGCCCTTGTGCTGAGCATTTGCAGTGGATTGCAGGAGGAGTCTGAGAAAGATCTGGGGACTGATCTCCTCAATGAGGCTCTGGCTGACACCTCAGTGTAAGGGGTAGCAATGTCCCAGCAGCTATCTCCTACCCAGGTTCGAGAAATCCGAGCAGTGTTGCAGGAATTTGGGGACATGTTCACTGTGAAACCAGGGTGCACCCACCTGGTGCAGTACCAGGTGGATACAGGACCCCAAAGGCCTATTAGGCAGGCCCCTTATAGAGTGCCTGAGAGAGTCAAACAGACTTTGAGGGAGGAGGTACAGGAGATTTTGGAACTAGGGGTGATTCAAGAGTCCAACTGTCCCTGGGCCTCTCCAGTGGTGCTGGTGCCAAAGAAGGATGGCAGCACCAGGTTCTGTGTGGACTACAGGAAATTAAATAGTCATACAGAGTCAGATGCTTACCCCATGCCTAGGACAGATGAGGCCCTAGAGCAGCTGGGTGGGGCTAAGTGTCTTACAACCACTGATCTTACCAAGGGTTACTGGCAGGTGCCCTTGACTCCCAGTGCTAGACAGAAGTCAGCCTTTGTGACTCCTTTTGGCTTGTATGAGTTCACAAAGATGCCCTTTGGGATGAAAAATGCCCCAGTGACTTTCCAGAGGCTGGTAGATCATATCCTAGCAGGAGCAGAAGGGTTTGCCCTTGCTTACCTAGATGATATTGCCATCTACAGCCATTCCTGGCCAGAGCACCTTCAGCATGTCAGGGAGATGCTGGGCAGACTACAGAGGGCAGGGTTGACCATTAAGCCGAGCAAATATCAAGTGAGTGTGGCGGAGGTCTCCTACCTAGGATATAGAGTGGGGAGTGGTTAGATAAGGCCAGAACCTGCCAAAGTGGAAACCATTCAGGCATGGCCTGCACCTATTACTAAAAAGCAGGTGAGGACATTTTTAGGGACAGCAGGGTACTACAGAAAGTTTGTCCCCAGTTACAGTACCATAGCTGCTCCCTCACAGACCTGACAAGGAAGAACAGGCCAGATAAGATAGTGTGGACTCCAGCATGTGAACAGGCATTTCAGAAGCTTAAAGAAGCTTTGGGAGGACCCCCTGTGTTAGCCAGTCTAAATTACAGCAAAGAATTGTTTGTGCAGGTGGATGCTTCTAAGCATGGGGTGGGGGCTGTACTTAGCCAGATTTCTTCAGCGGGAGAAGAGCACTCAGTGGTTTATCTCAGTCATAGGCTCCAACCCAGGGAAGAATGCTATGCAGCTGTAGAAAAGGAATGTCTAGCCATTATGTGGGCATTGCAGAAACTTCAGTTTTATCTGTATGGAAGGAAATACACTGTTATGACAGATCACAACCCCCTAACATGGTTTAACAGAGTCAGCCAGCAAAACGCCAAGTTGTTAAGATGGAGCCTGGGGTTGCAAGCTTATGATATGTCAGTGCAGCACCGCAGTGTGGTTAGCAATGCCAATGCAGATGGGCTATCAAGACAGGGAATGGGATAAGGTACACTCAGATAGACCTAACCCTCTCAAGCAGCATTTCTCAAGGGTCACTTGAAAAACTAGCTTGAGTTCTGTGGGGAGGGATGAAATGTGAAGGCTGCCAGCCTAGCCAGATAGAAGTTTATAGATAATTCTATCATTTGTAAATATGAATCTTGAAATATAGGCTTGTTTTCTTAAATGAAAGAATATGCTGTGAAATGTAGAACTGGAAATAAATGTGACAACAGTGCACTCTACTGTAAGAAAGCTAAGACAAACATTTCATGCCTGTCCTTTGAAGTTAAAGATTTGGAATCATTCCGTCTGGGCTAGCACATTCTTTCTATTGTTTTAACCAAGACTTAGATTGCTAGATTCAAACATGCAAATGTATTTTTATCATTCTGGTTTCTGCCTAGATGTAAAAGAATGTAGATGCAGTTTGTGTTGGCCTGGGAACCCCAGGAAGTTGTGAAGAATGATGTAACGTTTATCTGAACTGAAATTTCAATTTAAACAGAGAGAACTAGAGATTATGAAGCATTTTTATCTTGACCATCCAACTCACAGCACTGTCTTGCTCATATGTAAGTTATCTTAGACTTGTATTTTTTTAGAAATAGCTAGGAACTAGAATGATTAGACTAGGTGTTTTTCTGTGATGCCTGGACTGTACTACTGAATTATTTTAAGTATTTCTCTGTGATCTCTGAACTCTTGGCTAACACTGTGTAGTAAGAAGTATTATCTTGTGTTTTTATTATTTATTATTAAATATTTTAAAAACCTTTCAACTGTGGCTGTTTTGTGTAGAGATAATTTAAGCTCTAAGAGTACATTGCATGTATATAAGGATCCTGTACCAAGTCAATCTAATAAGCCTTGACTGTTTAGTTATACTACCAATTGGATAATAATATTGCACAGTAATAACTGGGCTCCCTTTTAAGGGCCTTTGAGTAGCTACTCAAAGTATTAGTGGGTGGTGGCAAGTGGAACTACCATATAGTCTGGGAGAAAGGGGCACAGCTGGAGAAAGTGTGCCAGCCTTCCACAGGAGTGTCTGTGTGGTTGTATAAACTCTTATCTCAAAGTGCATGTTTGTGCCAGCTACTTGGGCAGGGACATGAAGCACTGGTTGGATAGAGAGGGTGCTAGAGGTTTTAGCTTGCCCACTAGGCTGAGATCTGGACCCTGTAGCTGTGCCAGTGGGTAGTCTTATTGGGGACATGGAGAGCAAGGGAGCGACCAGCCCCGGACTGACTGTGATCTTTGTGTGTTCTTAAGGGAAATTGCACTTTACTGTGTGTATTTGTTATCCTTTCCTCTTATATGAGACACCCTCTCTGATGTTAGTGGTGAGGATTGTGGCTCCTTGATTGCTGGGCCAGGGCACGGGCATCACACTCACATATTTATCAACTTCTGTTAAGTTTGTAATTTTAATACTGGAGCTTTTCTCCATGGGCCAACACTGAAAAAGGACATGTGTCCAGTCAGACTTTCTAGATTAACAAGTGAAAAATAAATAAATAAATAAATAAATAAAAACTGACCCTAGCCAAGACATCATAAACTCCAACAGAAAAGAAAACTTGAAAAAAACAAAAAAAAAAAAAACAAATGTAATACAAGAATAAGATACAAAATACAAGTAACCAAACCTTAAATGAAAAACTTCAATTCAAAATAAAATGCAGACAGCGATCAGCAGTATTCAGGCAGAGTACAGCAAGCAAGCCAGAAAAGCAGTTCAGCTAATAGAGGTATTTCTAGCTAAATGAGGAATGCTGTTTCTCAGCTCCTCCCACTAATTAGCTGATGTTGTTTACTGTTTGCAAAGGAATTATTTGCTAACTTTTCTAACTGACCCTTGCGAAGACCTCTTAAAACTCCAGAAGAACAGAAAACTTAAAACAAAACAAATGTAATACAAGAATATATTACAAAATAGAAGTAAACAACCTTAAATGAAAAACTTCAATCCAAAGTAAAATGCAGACAGAGATCCATAATATTGAGGCAGAGTACAGCTAGCAAGCCAAACAAGCACTTCAGCTAAATCGGATGGATTATTGAAAGTGTTTTAAGAATGGAAAAGTTATTAAAAATGCTGATTTAATATTGAATAAAGAAGGTTACTGGAATTTATTAAAACAGGAAGGGAATTAATATGTTAGGGGTTAAGTTTGAGGAATATGAAAGCATACTGAACCAGTGGAAAGTGAAACTGGAAGAAGTAAACAAAATTACTTAATTTGTGGGAACATTTTAATTTACCATATAACAAAAAGGTGTATATGTTTATATGTTTCCTGGAAAAAATGGAAAAGAGATTGATAGAAATATTTTTCAGTTGTATATAGGTTTGAGACCAATTCTTATTAAAATAAGAATAATTTACAATAAAAAAGAAGGGAGAGGGGTTAGGTCTGAAAAATCCTTTTTTAAGCATCAATGCACATGTTTTTGGTTATTAATAGTATGAAAAACAGG